>NC_134250.1:8270625-8589062 GCF_965152275.1 Natator depressus | reverse complement strand
CATCTCCTATCTTCCACGTCATAGCAGTTTAGTTTACGAATCAAGTTTCAGCTACATGTAGCACTCCTAATCTAACGCAGAAACAGTACAGAAGAGCACGTTGTAATAGATCCTTTCTTATGTACAATTATCAAAACTGATTGGTAGGGGCTGGATAGGTATAGCCATTACTCAGTCATGCAGGGAGAAAAGGGAAGTAAAGCCTCCCTTAATCTCCTCCTCAGATTGTGACTCTAACCATGGGGAAGAGAGCCAGGACTACTCACCTGCTACTTCCTACTGTGAGCACATGGGTGGGGATGAGGCAGAGGGTGCAGGAAATGAGAGAGACCTTGGCTCCCCTCCCACCACTGACTGGCCAGAGCAGCTGGTCAGGGGCACAGTGGGAACCGACTGCTCCTCAAAATGGGCTAAAATAAATTCCCCTCTCCCGCAGAGAAGTGGGGGAGTAATACTGACTGAGCCTTCATTGCTTCTCTTGTCTGCTCCTGGGGCCATAGAGCTACATACTCAGGGCAGATTGTGAGGTTTTAATCTAGCCCTGAATTTGCAATCAGACATCTTTATCGCTCATGATGATTTAGAAGGATGGATGGGGCACAGAGCAAAGCTTGATTAGATACAAGGCCGTACCTTGCGATAGCACCCATTAGAAAAGAAAAAACGTCCTCTCATTTCTAAGTTTAGCAATTTGTTACAGAACTAACTGAGAGAAACTAAACAGGAGACCATGTAATCTAACACATGAATAGTTATACTGTATGCGATTTCACTTCATGACTCACTCTAATGTTTTCATTTGGAAACTGCATCTAATTATTTGCAGGTTAGAAACATCTTCCACAGCAATAAATGCAAATGGGAGAACATTCAAAATAAAATGTCTCGATAAACACCTTAACAAGGGTCCAGACCAGGACAGTGGAGACAACACTGCATTGCAGGAGATGCAGAACTACTGGTCCCTCTCTTGATGAGCCCATGACCTTCTCAGCTGTTTAAACTAGCACTTTTTCTACAAGTGGCCTAGCAGAAACAACCTTAGAAATGGTAGTGTAATTTTTTTACAACTATGCCATCTAACTTTACAGGTGAACTTTACAGCAGTGCTGAAAATTCTTGGTGTAGTTTCACCCATTCTACTGTGGCTACATCAATTTGAGCAGAATGCAGTTTTTTCAAAAGAAATGAAACATACAAGAGTTTACACTCAAAAGCATTTTAAACCCCATTTCCTGTTTGCATCCTGTGTTGCTAAACTACACACAGTCAGCATATGAGAAAAAAATTGCTTATAGCACTGCTGCTACAGGTGATAATGTTCTATGTGTTTCAGTTCACTAACAGGAAAAAGCACAGATTACCCAGGCATGAAACACATTGAAAATCCCTTTAAAGGAATATTGCCATTTTCTAGGGGATGGAGGGGATGTCTAATGCTTATTTTTTAAAACTGATTGTTAAAATACATAGTATAGGTGTTTGAGTAATTGTTTTTGGTTTACATTGAAACGCAAAACCCCTAATTGTAAACAGTGGATGTTAACAAATACTGATCAGACATTTTCTGAATACAATTGTTAGCTGATTGGTTAATCTTCAGTACAACTCCATAGTTGTCTTCATAATTTCTCTCTTCCCCACCTCCCATCCCCAAAGCCAAGAGACTCCTCTTTCCCCCAGACTATTTCACTAAAAGCTGTGCCTCTTTGTCTATGCAAATAACTATGTGTAATCTTGACCTTTCACTTCACAGATGGTTATCAACTGCCTTACAGAGTTACAGCAAGGGCCATTGCAAGATTACATTTACGGGTATTGTTATGGTTTAGCAGATTATGCATAAAGATAGTAGAGAAGCAGGAGAATGTATCTAGAAGACTAACAGATGCCCTGTTCAATATATACAGTTAAAAAGTAGGCCTTCTCTACTAAAATTTAAAAGATGACAGTCGCTGTTTTATGCAGATATTACAGCAGGTAAGGCTACATAGCATATACCATTTCTACAGCAAGAGAAGAACTGCTTATTTAACAATGATGAGACAGTCGCAAAACCATTTATCCTATCCGATGTGAGAAGATAAGCCCCACCGCAACAAAGAAACTGACACGTTTGACGAGGGTGTATGTTTAATTAAAATGTTTAATTGTCTAAGCCATTATTATCTCTAATACATTTTTCATCTCAGAGCACAATTCAGGAAAATAATCCTCAACATCTTCGTAATGTAAAGAATTATTCCCACTTGACAAATGTGGAAATTGAGGCAGATGAGTTAAGTGTCCTGCACAGGATAACAGGCACCAATGCTGGACAACTAAACCACGCCCCCTTGAGCAAGTAGCCTGTTGTCAAAGAGTCTGTACAGTTTGGACCATTGAACTGTTGAATGCCAAAGGCCATAAACATGTTACAACACATGCCAAGACAATAGAGCTGAGAAACGTAGAACTGTTAGGACAAGGGATTTTCCTTCTGCATGTCTGTTGATTCGAGATGCTCCTCCTCCTGGTCTTGCTTCTGTTCCTGTCTCTCCTCCAACATGGTTTGAAGATTCATTTCTAACACAAGATCCCTGGTTTTGGCCTCTTGAAGAGTCTGTTGTGCTACCTACAGTTTACAGGAAGATGATCACCATAATGTACAGTTACAAAGAGTCCTGACTTTCCCCCCAAGGGTTTCATGAAAAGTCAAAGAGAAAGCTGTGGTCCCAGTGTGTGCCTCAGAAGAGCCCAATGCATAGACACTTGAAGAAATAAAACATCAAGGCTATAATTTACTATCATCTTAGTCTGAGTTAAGGAATGAGGAGATTCAAGGCACTAAATGTGAAAAGCAGAAAATGTAAGTGGAAAGGGGTCACCACCTGTCAGGGATCTGGGAAACACTGACTTTAAAAAAAAAAAAAAAAAAAAAAAAAAAAAAAAGAGAGAGAGAGAGAAATGTCACAACTAAACTGAATTTCTCATCTTTCCAATTTTTCTTCACCCAGCAACAATTTTTCTTCTTCTTCCTACTACGCTTTAACTTGAACCACATCCTTCTCCCTCCTCCGCAACTTTTGCAGAGGAAAAACAGTGCTTGTGCTCAGTTTACCAGTCATAATTATATCCCAGTTATGTATATGTTGTATTCTATAACAATATCATGCACACTGCCATAAGAATATTCTTTTACTGTACCACAAATATCACTTATTTCAATGCTGCTACCTTTTACAAGCACCGCATGCACTTAATGTAATAGGAATGGACACGTTTAAAAAATAAATCTACTCTATTATAAATGTGTTATCTTTAAACTACTGTGGGATACTAGGAGAAATATTTTTTTATAAATTAAGAATAGTGAAAATATTTTCCCCTGAAGCAGATTAGTATGTAAATGTATATATCAAAGTGACAGAATAACCCTTATTGTTCTTTACATGCTCTGTTTGTGAAAGGTGCTGGCTTGAGAGACCTGGATATTGAAATCCTCCATTCAGCCACAGTGCAAGTTTCCTTCTCTGTCCCAGAAATGTACAACCTTGACATGGTATGACCACTTCTATGGCAGAGAGGGGAGTTAATTTTCCATGTCTGACTCAATTCTTGACTTTTCTGCTGAAACTTCCAAGAAGGGGGCCCAATTCCTGTCAATTTACCTAGGTGCCATAAAACAGTAATGCCTTTGTCACTAATGACTTGGGATGCATATAAACTAGTGACCTAAAAAGTGGTTCTGTATCAATTTACCAGCCACCTTTCTGAGTATTTTTTTTTTTAAATAATGCATACATTTGCTGTTCCTTTTCTTCGTAGAATGATCCCCTCTGCTAAAAGCTGCTTTCCTGTTTCTTCAAACAATTTTTCCAGCTCAATTTTTCCTTCTTTTTGCAGTTCATTGAATTTCTCAACAAACCTAGAATTCAAGATGTTTGTTACTTACCAAACAGTAGCAAAAAACATTTTATTCCATTAATTAAACAAACTGAAGAGCTAATTCTAGCTTAATTCTAACATGAAGCTTACCTCTGGCAGGTGGATTTAAAGTTTAATCGTGACAGTTCAAAGGCTTTTGGACCATTCCCATATGCTTCATAAAAGGTCCTATTCAATAAAATAAATACAGTTTGAATTTCTCATTAATCCGTGTATAGGTGATAAGTTCTGGCAGAGATGTTAATGAACTTGTGAAGCCAGAGAACAGTTAGTTTAGGATAGAGCAAAGATGATTTCCTTGACTACTTCTCTTCCCACTCACTATATTTTACATTTATAGATTGTTTTTCATTCAAACATCTCAAAAGTACTTTAACACGCACTTTTAAATCCATACTACACACCTATGAGGCACAGAAATATTACTACTTTTTAAAAGATGGGTTAACTGAAGCACAGAAAGGTAAAATGGCTTGCCAAAGGTCACAAAACAGATTAATAACCATGACAGGGATAAAATCTGGGGGGCCCTTGCTCCCAGGACCCTGCTATAAACAAGACCTTGTGGCCACTGATACGCAGAATAAATGCAACTATACTAGTTCTTGAACACTTATTAACTGTTACAAGCATTCTGTTGACACAAAGCGCTTCACAGGAGCTCCAGGTGGTTGAAGTGGTGTTGTAGATGCTTGTTTCCCACTGTAAACTAGACTTGATCTCAAGTGATCATTTTCAAGTCTACTTCAGTGATTATAAACACATACATCCACAAACGCAAGACTGCAGGATCATGGGCAACAATTTCACTATTGTACAAATGAACAGCTAAGCACATAAGAATTAATTAAATATCCCAGAGGTAAACAATGGTTAAAGAGCTGTTGTATTTTTCTCCTAATCTATCATTTAAAACGAATTTGCACATATGCCTCAAACATGGAAGAGACACTTTTAAAGATTCTAAACAAATAAATAAAATCCACATAGGAGCAATGGCTTCAGTAAGGTGTGACAGATAGGTCCATCTGTTGGATAGCTGTTAGTGCCACCCTCTGCAGCGTACTGCAAATTTCAAAGGGAAACTGAAACCTCTCCTGCGTGTTTTAGGGCACAGATCAGAACTCACTGACACTCTAAGTGGAATACGACAATCTTCAGAAGTTTGGGAGTCGGGGCCAGCACGCTGGAGCTTGGGGCTTCAGCCCCGCAAGAGGCACCTCCCAGGGTTTGGGGCTTAACCTGCTGGGATTTGGCCACCCCCGGCTTAAGCCCCAAACCCCAGCAGGCACGCCCTGCATGGCTGAAGCCCCGAGACCCTCCTCCCCACTGGGCAGAAGCCCCTACCCCCCCACAATGCAGAGGTCCCGAGCTTCTCCCTCGCCCCCCGTAGGTGGAGAATGGAAGGAGAGCGTGGGGGGCTCCGTGAGCAGCACTTTAACTGTAAAAGAGCTGCATGAGCCATGGTTTGGCCACCCCTGGCATAGATAATACTGTGTCTGTGCTACAGGAAAACTTGAAAGAGATGGAAGGCAACGGCAGAACTCACGCTCGGATCTCATCCTCTTGGTACAGAAGGGGAGGGATGACATCCTTCGCTTTGCCATAGCGCTGACGGGGCTCCCGGTAGATGGGCTCCCTCAGTGGAGGGAAAGCGGCATACACATCGAACCACAAGGGCTTCTGCGCCTCAGCCAGCACCCTGGACCGCAGCAGATCCCGTGTCCTGGGGGAAGAGAGAGAGACGCAAAGGGAGGAGGAAGAACATGAGCTGGGAAAAAGGTGAAAATCAGGCCCACTGAAAGGCCCAAGAGAGAAGGGAAACAACCTGCCTGTGGGAACCCATGCTGCACTGGGGCACCTGCCCTCCTATAGCTCCTACCTACAAGCACAGTATCCCCCCAGCACACCCTCCCCCCAACAGTACCTCCCCCCCCACACACACATTTATCAGTTCGAGGGGCACCAGCCCTCCTCCAGCCCCTTCGCCCCAACCGACACCCCCGAGGGAACAGCCCCTTTCCCCGCACGGGAGGGAGGTGGAGCCTGTCAACAGGGGCCCCACAGGCCAGACAGCCTAGTAGCGGGGAGGGGGAAGAACCTGCCCTCTCATACCCCAGGCAGTTGGGACCTGCCCGTAGCAGCCCCCAGGAAACTTCCCCAGTCCCGCCCCCGGTGACCCCGTACCGGGTGAACACAGTCCCCAGCTTCTCCAGTCGGCTCCCCGCCATCCTGCTGCTGCCCCACGTCCGCCCTAGGCCGCCCCTAGCAACCGCGGCTCCTAACAACCACCTCCCCGCCAGCAGGCCCCGGCCCGCACTTTCACCCGGAAGCGGAAGTGAGCGGCCGGCCGCCTGACCGAGCCGGTGTCAGGCTCACACAGCCCGTGCCCGAGAGGATTCCCGAGATGGCTCCAGGAGCCAGGCAGAGGCAGCCAATGGCTGAGCAGAGCCCGAGGCGGATTGATGAACCAGGCAGAAGCAGCCGATGCCAGAGCCCGGCTGAGGGCATTCCCCGAGCTCCCCCAGCCGATGGGGAGGCTGCTGCGATCCCTTATTTAAAGAGACAGCCCCAGTTTCGAGGGCACCCCAGGCCGTGGCAGGCTGTCACCCAGGCACACCACGCCCCAGCACGGACATGGCACCCAAGCTTGTGGAGCTACCCCCTGTGCTCTGGGCACGGAGGAGCTGAGCCTGCAGGCCACCCAGCCAGCCTCGCGCCCTATGGTGCACAGGGTTGCCAGTTTTGGCTGGACGTATTCCGAGAGCCTGCGGTTTCATCACATGATGTAATCTTTAATTAAAGATTCATCCTTAATTCCTGGAGACTCCTGGGCAATCCTGGAGGACTGGCAACACTAGCCGTGCATTGTCATGCCACAAAGAAACCCCCAAACCAAACCCAACAGCCGGCACAATCCAGGCCCAGCTCCTATGGATGCCACGTGGCATTTGGGGATGGTCACATGTGCCAGCCCCTTCTGCTTCCCCAGGAAATCTCCTTGCTCAGATGCCAACTCTCTCTGTTTTAAATGATCCCAACTGGCCAGAAGCCCATTTGATATGGCAAGATTTCTTATCTTGCACACACAACTTCTGATCCAGTGCGCACATTATTTCGGATCCTGCACACACAAGCTCTTTAAACTAATCCCTTCATCAGACAGTTGGAACAAGCCATGCAGCATGCACTGCTGCCACTTGCAAAAACAGGCTCAAGCTATGGACAGAAAGATCCCCTGGAGCACAGAGAACTACTGAGTGGTAACAGAAAGGATGGAGGGCTTGCCGTTGTAGGACTGGCTGCTCTCAGAAAGGATGATCCCTAATTCTGGCTAAGCTGAATTCAATGCACGAACCAAAGGGAAGACATGATAGACTCTGGGGCTGACCCCAGAGCGGAATGGCCCCATGCGCAAAGTATAACAGCTCCAGAAGCAGCAGCTCTGAATAGCAGGAGATAATGGTCACATTGTCCCCCAACATATCCCTATGCTCCCTGCATGCCACTATACTGACGGCAGAAAGGGGTCTGACACAGGGCTGTTTTAGAACCCTTGTTAAGAGGGATATTCCCAAGAGGACTTCTGCCAGTTTTGCAGCCCCTCTACATATGGGCTGATACGATTTCTCTGGCAGTCTAAAAATAGCCTGGCTGTGGCTTGTTGCTAGTCAACGTTGTGATTTGTTTCTAATTACATTTTGCGCCTATGATTAAACATCCTGAAATGTCTCCGTCAGGGAATATAATTTCAGTCACACCTTACCTTGCCTTGATCACCCTTCCATTACACAAAAAGCGCTTTCATGTCTAAACAGTGTCTTTCATTGGGGGTGAGGATGAAGTGACACCCTTCCCCTATTACAACACTGTCTTTGAGAACATTGTGGTGTTGCAAATAAATCATTCTTACAACATAGGGTGATTTCTTTGGCAATGGCAATTCATGCAGTGAGGAGCCCAGGCACAGTCCTATGAATGACTGAACATTACACTAAGTGTTGCATTATTCTAGTACTTTATCTATTGCCTGCAATGCCTGGTAATTGCCATTTCCTTAGGCTATTCAGCTTGTCCCCTGGAGTGCTTGACAGTTAAAAGAGGACATGCCAATGGAAATCAAATGCAGCAAATTTTCAGAGGCCTGGCCCCTAAAGTTGCACTTGTGCATTTTCCACACACACACACACACACACACACACACACACACACACACTTACTTGAATCTGCATGAGAAACAAGGAGAGATGGATTGGAAAACACAGTTTGCAATCACAAAATCAGCAGCACCAGTTGTGTCAAAATTTAGACGTGAAAACGGGTTGGTGCAATTTTTAGTCCCTGCCCTGGGATCGGTGCAGATAGAGCCATAAGCCCATAGGGAGCTCCACTGATTTCAGAGTTAGGCTGATGCTGAACCCTTTGGATAATCCCATCCTCCATTTTCAGGCCTCATTTTCAAAAAGGGCTGAGCGCCCAATGTTCAGCACTTGAAATCAACACGAGCTCCTGGGGGTGCAGCATGACAGATACTGTAATCCCATGCGATAGCTATGTACAATATCGTATTAGTTATGAATGGTTTATGTACGATTGTGTTCTACTCCATGGGGGAGGATTATCACAGCTGCTACAGAAACAAAAAACAGAGGGGGTTGATGAATGTGAGTCACTGAGACAACTCTAGAGAGATACCGCCTCCGGACTGGTTTGCATATACTGTTTCAAGATGGGTTTTCTAGAGACTAGGAGACAAAGAAAAGGGCTTTTGGTATAAAAGGACAAGCTTGAAGTGACCCAGGATCTTCTTTTTGATCCAGCAAACAGACAGGACCTTCTGTGGAAGGGTTGGGAAGACTTTGGCCTACTAGGATCCCATAAAATGATAGGTAATTCCTGGCGTGTTTGGTGTGTGAGTAATTCTGTGTATTGTTTTTATTATGGTTTCTCTCTGCTTTTACCTTAGGAATAAAGATGCTTGCTTAGATAGAGCTGGGTGATAACTTGTAACTGCTGGCAGTATGCTGTTCATAGCCCTGGGAGAGAAAGCAAAGCCCAGGTGCTGGCCTTTAGGCACACTAGCTTACTGAGACTATCACAGTGTAAGACAGAGGGCTGTGCAGCCTTAAAAACCCCAGCCATCGGCTAGTGGGACAAGGGTCCCTACCCAGAGACCACTGTTCCCTCTAAGCTGTGTGTGCACACACACATGCTAAACCCCGCGCACATGGAGAACCACCACGTGTGCAAAAATTTGCACAGAAGAAATTTTTTGCGCACATGGCCTGTCAAAAATTAGAAGGAACACTGCCAGAGACAGGTGACAGCTAGAAACCTGAGACCAGAACAGGCACTCCCGATGTGGACCATGGAGGCAGGGGAGACAGGTGCAGTTACCCTTACACAGTGACAGGCAGCACCTTTGAAAATCAGGCCACTTATTTGGATGCCTAAATAGGCTCATACTTCCAAAACTCTTGGCCTTAAGAATTATTGTCAGTGAAGACAATGAAGTGTCTGGGTTTCGAATGTTGATAGCAAAATCCCAGACTTGAAGCAAAACAGTCGTAACCACATTACACCCACCAAACCAGTGTAAAAATGTACTAAGGCCTGTTTGACATGCCTAGTATATGACTGATTTGTTTAATCTGTTTTGCCTTAGCCTGGTCAGACTCCTATCTCAGCTGGTGGATGATGAAGGAGGACATCCAAGCTGAGGGGCAGCTGCAGTCCTGGGAAGAGGGACACCCATATAATTTTTATCTGTTTCTTACAAAAGGATGAGAGAGAGTGAATGATCAGTAACTGTGACAGGCATTAAATCTTTCCCTTAGGAAGAAAGCTCATCTGAGAGTGCAAGAGTACAGCATCCATATGTCTGGCAACTTACACAAATTAAAGTCCTTAAGCTTATACCATATGTCTAAGAATAAAGCCCAGATGGCTTCAGAATCATGTAGCCTTGCTGAGGCTGCAGCTCACTTCCTCCTGCTCTCTCACTCCACACTCCCCCCATCCAAATAATACTTTGCATTTGCCCTAGCTAGATGTTTCCCTCCATATGAGGGTCTGAGTGCACTCAACTATGTGTTTGTTAATACTTACCCTGCCTTAGGACATCGGTAAGTCCCCTATTACAGAGAGGGAAACTGAGGCCTGGAGAGGGTAAATAACTGAATTAGAGGCCGCATGTATCTCCAGAGTACCCAGAGGCTGTTCTTGTCTTTGTTGCATTATAGAGGTGAGACCTATGGAGTCAGAGTCTCATTGGTACTAAAGGCCAGAAGGGACCATTGTGTCTACAAAGGCGTGCCTACTTCAATGCTAGGATCAAGCTAGAGCAGCACATACAAGGACCTGTGGATTCTACAGGCCACACCTCTCTATTACAGTTGAGGACAGCTGTTCATTGCTCCAGTTTAAGGACAACTTTGGACAACGGTTAAGCCTGGGGATCTAAACTAAAAGGCCAGGTTCTCGGTTGCTCTACAGCTTGCGTTGTCACTTATCCTTTCTCACCCTCTTCGCACATGGGTATCAAATAGTAGCATTTCACACGCTCTTTGCACAGGTATAAAATGACCACCCCAGGGGCTAGTCCACAGAGAATCAGACCTGGCTGTTATGGGGTATTTTCTCAAGGACAGGTGGTACCTTATGTTTCCACCGTGTGGCAGCAGATGTAACATTTAGCCTGTCAGCTGCTAGCTTACCCAGCCTGATTTTCCTTTTTTAATTTAATTTTATTTCGTTTATAGATTTCACAGCTATACCAAGGTTATCTGCTGTGCATAAATAACCTTCTCACTGTTACAGTATTTCCAGGAACCTGACTTCCAAGAAATGGAAATCAAGAAGTAATCTGTATTTATTAGATACATTCCTCTGTTTCCCTCTAATTATGGATAGGTCAATGTGAAAAATACACTTGGTAATTTCAGACACAAGACATTCAATCCATCTTCAAATATTATAAACACAAGAGGCAATAAATCTACCTTAGAGATTGTCCTCAAGCAACAAAATTGGATCCAGTTCCAAAACCACCTTTAGCGTTGAGTGATCTGGATGCAGAGTTTTAGTTGGGGACCATTTTATCATCTCAATTCACTCTTCGCAGAGGAACAAACTCCCCCCATTAGAGACAGAGAATAAAAAAGGAAACTACAAATAGCTGTCCAGGACTGTATTCATGGCCACACTAAGCAGTTAGCAGGCACTAACCCTTTAAATTCATTTGTAAAGCTCCAATTTCCCACTATTTATAACTGCAGTGTTGGTGGATTAATGATGAAAATTACTTGCTGCAATGGGAAGTTTGCACTCACTTTTTCAGCTTTTCAGCTGAAGCTTTCAGTTTTTCAGCCTCATGCTTTTTAAAATTAAGGTAATAAATAATACTTTGTCTAACACTTTGCATTTTATTTATGCTCAAATAAATTGGTTAGTCTCTAAGGTGCCACAAGTACTCCTTTTCACTTTGCATCCAAGGATCTAAAAGCACTTCTCATGAAGGAGGCTTCACAACTCACTGGTGAGTTCAGGGACCTTTATTTTAGCAGCTGTACAGAAGGAAAACCCAGGCAGAGAGATGAGAAGTGATCTGGGTACGGTCATACAGCCAGTCAGTAGCAGAACCAAGACCCCCTGTTGTAGGTGCCTCGGCTCTATCCACAGCGCCAAGCCTTGGAAGTTCTTCCCAGCAGCAATAAACTCTGAACTAATAGCAACTATCTCTAGATACAAAACATTTAGGTGCATCTTACACACATGATCTGCACTGGCTGCCTGTTGGTTTACAGACTGAACTTTAGGGTGTTGCTTTGGAGACCGCCTTCTCTCCTCATAAGTTTATTGGACAGAGCATTCGCTCCAAGGGGCCCCCAGCATTAGAATTTGCTTCTCCCTGCTGCTCCAAAATACTGCTGGGCTGGTGGCTTTGAGGGTAGGCTGCAAGGCAGGTCTGTTTGCATGGATTGCTGTAGCAATTGGAGTTACGTCTCCAGTGGGGAGAGGAGCTGGGAGTTCAGTTCTGCTGGCTGGCTGGGCAAGGGCACCAAAAGGCTTGGATTTTCTGTAGAAATCCAAAGGACAATAAGCAGAAGGGTCAGTTCTAGCAGCCCACTGTGGAGAGTTAGTTAATGTTCTTTAAAGCTGGAGGTTTGGGTACAATCCTGGCCCCACACTGTAAATTTCACCCCTTTACAGCTCAAGAGGCTGCAAACCTCTACATCAGCAGTTAGGCTGCATCCTTGCCAGTGACTGAAAGCTCAACTGTTGTGCAGGGGCTGGTGTGAAATGAATGGGTGCCTCAAGACTATTTCCTAGAGGACAAGTTCCCCACATCATAAAACAGCAACATATTAAAAACTGACCCCCTTGCTGCTCTGTAGAGTCCAGGCAATGGAGACTGCATCACCCTCTCCCTTCCTAGAGAAGCTTGCCCTGCCTCCATCCATGGGTCCTTGTTGTGTGGCTGCAGTCTCAGGCCTGTCCAAAAATAAATAATCATCCTTGTGCAATTCATGGATTGGCCACTGCAAGGCAACAGAATCCCAGGCCTGGTGGGGAACCAACATCTTTAAGAGCAAAGGGAGTTGTGCAGGGCTAACGCAAATGGAAATCAGAAGAGCATCCAGATGTAGTTCAGGGAAATGAAGACAAGGTCAGGAGGCAGCAAACAGGATAATACACCATGGAAGGCAAGAGCAGGAACATAAGAATGTCCCTACTGAGTCAGACAAATGGTCCATCTAGTCCAGCATCCTGTCTTCCGACAGTAGGCAATGCCAGGTGCTTCAGAGGAAATTAACAGAGAGCACTGTTAGGAGAGTGCTCTCAACCCATGGTCCCCTCTGCAAGTAATAATCCATGCTTGTCAATGGGGGAACTCAAACACTGGCTTAAAGCGCCTCTCAGGCTGATAATTCTCCCCTAGTTACAAAAGCAGAATGATCCAGTGACTGTTTGAGTCAATCTAGGTACCTGTATGGTCCCATCCCTGTGGTATCCAAGTGCCAGTATCACTCGGGAAGGGAGCTCTGGGCTCCTAACTAATTGGCTACAGTTAGGTCTGGAGCTGTCTATTTATCCTGCACCTTAAATACAAGAGCATCCTTCCAGAACAAGAATAAGAGGCTACTGAGGTCTTAAAGGCCAGTGAACGCTAATAAGTCAGCATTAAAGCCTGCAGTGGTGTGCCAATGCACCTACTGTATTGCGGCCTGCAAAGGCTGACTGAAAAAGATGCATATGAAGGCATGAAAAGTGAGAGCAATGCCTGCCTCTCTACTCATCCCAAAAATAATCCACCAAAGATGCAGCATTGATTTAGGTCTTCTGAACAGAGGCCAAACTGCGAAACGTTGTCAAGTTCAGAATCAGACAGCCTCATAACGTTAGATTTATATTTTTTCATCATGTGTTTGGTTCTGGCCATTCATTCGTCGTCATATTTATAGGCGCACTTGTCTGATTACCTGAGCCAGGCAAAAATCTTCCTCAACAAAGTGGGCCAGAACCTCAGCTGCTGTATAGCTGCAAAGCTCCATTGATACACTATGTTGATTTACGTACGCCAGTTGAGGGTCTGGCCTCCGTAATCACAGCTCACCTGATTTCAAGCTTTATCCCAAACTTGCCACAGACCAGAACTGTGTAACTTACAAGGCATTCCTAGGCCCAGTTTTGAGCAACGTGGCAAATTTATGGCAAACCATCAGAATCATGGTGGCTTCGCAAAACAGCATTGCCAAAACTGGCTGTTTTGACCAGATTCCACTTCAAAATTTTAGGAGATGTTAGGTGTCAGAACTCAAAGCACACACAGACCGAGAAAAAGCGAAGATGCTGTCACTGACTCTGAGGAAGTGAGATCCACAAGCTCCAGCTTGCTTTAAATTGTCTACCTTCAATAATGTTTCACGCTTCAAGACATACTGATCCATCAGCGAGTAGAAATGTGTGGTGTTGAAAATTAAGAACACATATTTCAGAAATAATACCTTATAATAAATGTATTCCCTTTCCACTAGGAGACAATGTGAAGGAGCCTGAATGTACGTTTGACAGACATGGAGGAGTTGGTGTATTCCAGACAATGAAACAGTTTAAAGAAACTGCACACACTTCATCCCGAGAGACTTACTATTTTCAGCATTAAGTGGGTAACACCATATTTTTGATAAAATGCAGTTCCACATTAATATAGCTGATTGTAGATGTGCTGTGAGCTTACACATACAGATCTGACGTCACAACTGTCCCTGAGCAGCCTGGGTCTGCATTTCTTGTTCATAAATAAAGCCCAGCTACAGAAGATCTGATATTGATTTACTGGCTAAGAGGTCCATCTAATGCCCATTGAACTCAATGGAATGACTTGCACTGGATCAGGTCTTAAATGCGTACATATGTCAGAGGAAAGGGTGTGAATGGTACACGCCCTATACATTAGTTACATCCTGCAACTGCCAGGATCACTCATTTATTAGGGAAATCATTCCTTAATGTTTCCTAAAGTCAATGGGCCTGACTCTTACCCCAGCCTGTGCAAAACTCATGCGCATGGGCTTTGCACAGAGCGAGGGTATGATGCAGCCTGCCATGCTGTGATGAACGATCAGAGACATAAAGCCCCCTCACTCACCTCTAAATCCTGCCTTAGAATCTTTGGTCCAAGCAAGAGCTGCACTGGTAACTTGCCAGAAGCTTGAAGTAGGTCAGTACATGTTTGATATGGAGGGGCTGCCCACAGAAGGAACAGATCTCAGGACATGTTGCTTCCTCTTGATCCTGTAGTCACTGCCAGCAGCTCCTCTCCATAGCAAAGATGGAGACCAATATATTGCAGGACTTGACAGAGGGCAGTTGTGTCACAGGCCACACTTGTTTGATTCAGAATTCCTCAAGCTCTTTCCTCCTCATGAGAAAGCTTCAAAATTTTCTTCTTGACCCATGATCCAAGCTCCTTCATAAAAGGTGTTCTTGAATCATGACAAATCCATGACTACCACAACTAACATTAGCTCTCCCTGCACCAATCTGCTGCTCCTGCAAGGTCAAGTGGCAAAGTATTCCGGGTCTTTCCGGGGGAGGAAGAGGATGGAGAGCTGCCTATGACAAGGATCCCATTTCCAGGAAAAGCTTTCCTTGGGTTTAAGAGTCTCCTGTACTGTAAACAGGGGTGATATTGAGTCAGAATTTCATGTTTAAAGTTTATATCCTCCCATCCTCAATTAGCTGCCCAGGCATTCAATTTAGGACCAGATTAAAAATTTTCCATCTAAGCCTCTTCTTTTTTTTTTTTTTTTTTTAAAAAAAACAGAAAATTGGATTTTCAATAAAATAAAGCAGTGGTTCTCAACCTGCGGCTCATTCAGCACACAGCTGCAGCTGCGACATCCTCAGGGCCATACAGGTAGTATATATGTTGCGTGGATGCGGCCCACATAACACACAGAGAGCTGCATATGCAGCCCAATGGTAAATAGGTTGAGAACCACTGACAGAGTTTTACAGGAAAAGCATCTGTTTTTTGCGGAAAATTGAAATTTTTTCAGATGTTCAATATTTCAACAAAAACTGAAATATTTCAATTTGGATATACTACCTTAGTGCCTGTTGGGAGTTGTAATGTGGTCATTTCATATCCCTGATTTTCTATGGGCCAGGCTTCCCAGACAGACTACATCTCCCATGATGTACCATAGCCAGGGATGTCCATGATGCACTGCTTCTGGTCTCCATGAGGGGAAACTATGGTACATCATGGAGATATAGTCAAAAATTTCAATGGGGGGGGGGGGGGGAAGGGAAGCCATTTGCTGACCAACTGTAGTTCAGATCACTTTGACAAGAGCTTGTTGGAGCTCTGCTATGGCAGTCAGGCTGTTCAGAGAAGTCCTCCTTCCTGTTTCTTTGGAGCCACCTATTGGATTGTGCACTACACAGTCAGCGTGAGTGAGGCAATAAGAATCCCTCACTTAGAAGAGCTACTCATTCGGTAACAGATGAGCCATTGAGAGCAATGTCTAGAAGTGAGATGAAAGAAAAATGTGTTTCACTCGATTCTCAGTTTCTCATTTTTTTTTTCATGGCCATAAAAAATCAAAAGCAAAGAAAACCAAGGCATTAAGTGTACGACGTGACTTTATTATATGAATTACTATTAAACATCTTTAAGAAAAAAATACTTATAGAAATAAGTTCTAAAATAGCAACACTCACAAACATCACAGAAATCTTTTTTGGTTTTTAAACCATTTCGTATAGAAGCGATACAAATGTCACTGAGTATTGTACATTTTTATAGAAGAAATGCATTTTGGCTTTCAAGCCTGTCTTTGTGGCCTTTCCGCTTGTTAGACCTGAATTTTTAAAAAGGAAAAAAAACCACCCTTCCTCCTCCATTACAATGGTATTTGGCGCCCCTGGGACATTTGGAAATGGTTACAAGGTTACATCGTTCAGAAAGACTGTGTCACGACTAGGATCTAAAGGTGCCTTGTTAGAACACATTAGCTAGCATGTCCTAAAAGTCCTGCATAGACAAGGCAGCGTATTCTGTTAACACATGCTAAACTATGCATGTTAACATATACACTGCCTTGTCTACACTAGACATTTAATAGCTAGCACTTGTTAGCTACCACATGCTAACACCACACCTTTAGATCCTAGTCTCAACAAAGCCAGAAAGATGTGAACCCCGCAGCGTAGCAAACGCAGATCAAGGAAGTCATGTAACAATATTATTCTCCTCCCATTCACTGCAATGCTAAGTTTCTAAAAACCACCAAATACTCTTTACTCTGTCTGGCTTTTTATATGCCTACAATGTGGGTCAGTGGAGAGTCACATCTCAGTATGGGTTCTGTCCTGGGAGGTTCTGAGCACTCAAACCTCCAACTGACTTTGAAGAGAGTAGAGCAGTGGTTCTCAACCTTTTTTCATTTACAGAACCCTAAACAATTTCGAATGGAGGTGCAGACCCCTTTGGAAATCTACTTTCTGTATATATAGTTGAATTCTGCTCAGTTTTCAGTCCAAGTCTTTTGTGGACCCCTTAGACACAGTCTGCAGACCCGACCACAGGTTGCGAACCACTGGAGTAGAGGGTGCTCAGCACCTCACAGATGTGTTCAGTACAGAGAGGCTGAGGGAACTGGGATTGTTTAGTCTGCGGAAGAGAAGAATGAGGGGGGATTTGATAGCTGCTTTCAACTACCTGAAAGGGGGTTCCAAAGAGGATGGATCTAGACTGTTCTCAGTGGTAGCTGATGACAGGACAAGGAGTAATGGTCTCAAGTTGCAGTGGGGGAGGTTTAGGTTGGATATTAGGAAAAACTTTTTCACTAGGAGGGTGGTGAAACACTGGAATGCGTTACCTAGGGAGGTGGTGGAATCTCCTTCCTTAGAAGTTTTTAAGGTCAGGCTTGACAAAGCCCTGGCTGGGATGATTTAGTTGGGGATTGGTCCTGCTTTGAGCAGGGGGTTGGACTAGATGACCTCCTGAGGTCCCTTTCAACCCTGATAGTCTATGATTCTGTGATCTCCAGATCGGCCCTAATAGAACAATGAGGCAATAAGTCGCCTCTGGACTAGTCTCCGGCTGTGCCGCAGCTGTGTCACTGCAGGCTTTTAGGTGTAGATATAGCCTGAGATTGTATTAAGAAGATGACCTTGGGGAGCTATGTTAACTAACACAATGTCATAGAAGTCAGCATAGAGAGGGAGAAGTTGTGCTAAGCACTGTGTCAGCTGGCCGTGGTTAACCCTATGGTTCTAGTCGGATTTACCCATGACAAGATGATGAAATGTTAAGCACACCTTGTCCTTGTCTATAGTGACTGTTAACACATTGTTAGTTAACATGACTCCATAAGGTTGTGTTATAACACAACCTGATTTCTAGAGAGAGACCAAGGAGTAAAAGATTTCAATAAACCTAGCACTAATTTAGCAGCGGGGCAGCTGCTAACATACAACACGTGTGTCCTGAGGGACAGGTGCATTTGTATTTTTCCCTTCCCACTCCCCCCAATCCACAAAGCACTTCCTGGAGACCAGACTGTCTTATAAAAATGCGTTTCTGCTGGGACAGGCAGCACAGTTTCCTACCAGCAAGAGTCTGAGCTTCTGTTTGTTCGGCCGTTGATGCCTTTTTGCATTCATGGAAACTTAGCTCAAAGTTAAGCCCTCAGTAGCCAAGAGGAGTTGGAACTTTTACAAGCTGATCTGATTCCAAGCTTGATTTTCTTCCAGACATGCAGAGCTGCTTTAGGAGAGGGAGAAACAGCCAAGCACTTATTAAAGTAGGAGCCAATTAAGGATAGGAAAAAGGGGGTGGGGGAGAAACAGACCTTCCAATTCTAAGGCTGGGGATAAAAGTCCCTCCTCCTCCTCCAAAAGCCCGTCTGTTTCCAGCGGTAGTGCTCCAGCTTCACCCTTAGCAACCAATACGTATGTATAGACACGCACACTTGGGGCCTTACCCTGAGTGGTGCTGAGCAATGTAGCACCCACTGATTTCAAAGGGGCCAGTGGGTGCCTGGCAGCTCCCAAAATCAGGCCCTTAGTCGCTTCCTTTCTCTGAACAGCCTCAAAAGCATATTCCAGGAACCTCATATCCTGCGTGCTGCAGAAGCTTCCAAGCCACTGAATTCTTGTCTGAGCACGGATGACCTCACTTGAAACTATTCTAGTCCCTGAAGCAGGCAAATTTCTCCTCCACTCAGGAGGTTTTACCAAAAGACTCATTGATGCTCCTCTCCCTTTTATTTATTTTTTGAAAGGAACAGACACCAAAAACAAGTTCAGCGTGGGGGGAATTTGAATCTTTAGAGGATCTTTAGTCTTTGAGAACCTCAAAAGTTGCTGAGATCCCAGGGCATAGCTGCTGTCCACATCCTGATTCAAGCCTGCATGCACTTGCCCACTGCACTGTTTGGGGTTTGTAGCAGCTCATGTTCTGACTGGGAGGTCATGGGCACTATATGCGACAGTTGAGGAGTTAGTGTAGTATCCAAATCACGTTCTGCCAGGAGAATGTGTCACTTCAGCAATAGACACATGGACCCTTTCATCAGGAACCTCTTGAAACTCCGTGCCACACAGACTCAAAGTCCTGCACTGAAAGGAAGCGCTGTGTGTGCCTGAATCCACTTTTGCTCATCCCTACTAGTTCTGAACAGTGTATCAAATTACTCAGGCCCAGACGAGGAAACCCACCACTGCCTTCGTGTTTCCATTGAGTAGCTTGATTGAATGCCAGGTGCATGGAACAAGAGCCTCATGCTCAGCAACTTTTAAAAAGAATCTGTCTTGGCACATGCTTCAAAGGCATACAGATTCTCCAGCAGATTTTGAAAGGAGCCTGTCAGGGAGTTTAAGCCTGCAATGTGGGCTTTTGTTACAAAGCCTAATAGAAAGGCAATGAAAAATGTTGGACTGATTGCTTGGATTGGTGTGTCTTCCTGCTGCTTTTGCAACCCGAACATTGCAGCGCTTGTGCTACTGCATGGGACCCAGAAAGTGAGACGGACTTGTCTATTCTCACTGCCCAAGCTTAGAAGTAAATAGACAGTATTGATGTAGAAAAGAAAACTTGCTTGGGGGGAGTTATTTCAGTAATTGACACTGCTGTTTGTAGCACAGGGAAGGAATTTCTTTTTAACTATTTTTTTTAGCCTGACAGTGTCCATTTCGATTCCAATGATTTGAGCATTACTTTTAATCCCCACAGTGTTCCACTGTGCCACCAGATTCCAAGCTCTCGCCCGGAGGAGGAATGTCATCCTCTCATTGACTGGCGAGCTCTGAACCAATCTCCTCTTCATTTCATGTTATGAGAACAGCTCTCACGTCTGTGCCCAGAACTCCCAAGACCATATGGACTCAGCTAAAGAAAACCCACTCATGTCTCAACTTGAGGCCAAACTCTGATCCCATTGAAGTCAGTTGTGAGACTCACATTAAGCAGGATTTAGCCTATGATGTACAAACTCAGAGGTGAATCAAATAAGGCCCCAGTTACAATCCCCTCCCATCTAATCTGGTAAGTGTTTCTAGACAGCCAAAACTCATTGCCTGCTACATAGGGAGCAGCCAACTGTCATGAACAATCCAAATGAGAACCCGTGGGATATGTTCTAATTCAGAGATCAGCAATGAGAACTACACAGCTTTGAAATTTAGCCTTCCCTCACCCCCCATTCCTACCTTGTAAAGGTACCGTAATATCACAAGAGCAGCAGCACAAAGCTAGAGGAAGTGGTACATTGGAGGAGCAACTGGACCCAGCTTGGTGTCTAGTTCAAGGCAATTTTATTCATGCCTGAGGCAAAGGTTTAATTCAATGTGAGATGCCCAGGAGAAGGCCTTTTCTTTTTCAAAAGACGATTTATATTATCCTGCCTATTACCTGATCTGGATCCTGGCTTATTAACTCTTAGTAACAATAACAATAAACAACATTTTTCAGGTCTTTTTTTATGTGCGTAAAGTTACATCACATTGCTACAGTGATATGTTTAAAAATGCGCAAGCCAGAGCCCCGCTTTTCAATGTATTATTGTTGTTATTGTTTTTAATTCATATCCAAACCATGTTTATATCAAAGAGGGTGAGGGATTGGCCATTATTCCCACAAGCTTGAAATCCATTATCTTCACTGCAGTGACTGAGAAAAATTCAGATCAGCTGCTGATTTTTGGCTGGATTTGCTGGATAGGAAAGAGGTGTTTTCAAACCCGCTGGGAAGAAAAAATTGTGCCTCACTTTAATACTTGTACTTCAGAAAAGGATGATAGTGGGGGAAGCCAAGGAAATTGTTTTTTCTTTGCAGCCATCTTCTTATTAAGACTTTAACAAATAAAGCCCAGTTCAGGCAATGGATCTGGGATCTAGAAGAGAAGGGTAGGGAGGGGGAGAGGAAGAAGTGTATTCAGTCAAAGCTGCTTCACTCATGGTGCTGAAACAAAGCCTGTCACTGTGCACTGTGCACCAAGCCATAAGGATTCACTGAACTTGATGCATAGGAACAGGCAGGCATGAATACTGGAGCCTCTGCATGGTTTTCATCAGTAACCTCATGCTGAGTCCACCCACATACGTTCTCCATGGAGAGCAAAGAACAGGGAAGAATTGGCCAGACAGTTTCTCTTGCATTCTTCAGTACAAAGGCCAAAGTACCTGTTGCTATCCACACAGCAGCTATTAATGGGGCTGGAGGGGCAGACGTCTGTACAACAATGGCAGAGTAAGTCCCTGTGGGTGACATTCACCCCAATGCAAGCCCCATGTGCAAGGCTTTATGCACAAAGACCTACCTAGATCCTTAACACATAGCACAAAGAACTCCACACATCCTCTCTGAGGCATGGTGATTTTCACCCTAAGTCATCAAGGATGTTGCGGGGCCAGTGCTATCAGCTGTAGCTGAAACAAGAGGAAGTAATCCATCCTGTGAAAGCCAGGGAAGAACAAACAGCTGAAGCCAAGACAATACCCTCTGTTTCAACTTTGCGTTGGAGCACCAGGGATAAAGCTCAAGCCACTTGTTTTCTCCATGACAGCGTGCAACAGATCCTTTGAATTTTCTTAGGTTGGCACTTTTTCCATTGGCCCCATTGTCTAATCTACATCACTCAAATCACTGGGGGGCGGGAGGGATGGGCTTGCAACAGGATAGCTGATCTGATTCCTGTAACTAGCTGCACATTACCCCCAAACACTTCTTACCATTTATTGTCCTTCTTTCGGCCTCTCTTCTTCCTCGTGTAGTTGCTGCCTTCTTGCTTGGAAATCCTCATCTGAAAGGCATGAGACAGACCTGTGTGGTCAGAACTTCAGGAGATCCTTTCCCGTATCTAAACAAGCTGGGTGGCAAAGCTGCAGCAGTATCAGGGGACTGGAAGGGCCTGGGAATTGCAGAAGGATATAGGTGACTGTCACTCTTGGGTCACTGGTTGGTTCAAACCTGCCCCAGGCTAGCAGTGAACAAAGCCACTACTGTTAGATGGCAGTTCCATGTCCTACATGAAATGAGTAGGTGAGTATCAGCCCATTTCCTACTGCATGAGTGCCCACCTGTGCAGCTGGCGCCTTGGTTGGCTGCCTCAGCAGATGGGCCTTGGTGTGAATGGGCTATGGAGACTGTACCACCCTCTCACCCCTTGTGGTGCTTCTCCTGGGTCAAGGGAAGAGGCTACTGCTGTCGTGCTGTCCTGTAGACAAATAACGGACTTCAGGTCTCGGGGATGCTGATCCAACACCTTTCACCACTGGGTTATACTTCTGTTAAATCTACGCATGCCTGTTGCAAAGCCGCAGCGAGTTTTACCCACCCGAACCTACAGAGGGTGTTCCTGGCCTTTGGGGAAGCAAGCCCCACTTCATTTTGTTTGGTGATCCCATCATCTGATGAGGAGCTGAACTAACAGAGAACAGGGGGCTGGACAGCCAGAACACATGGTAGAAGGGGACCAGGAGGAAGGGCCTGCTCACCCCAAACCTCATTCATATACCTTGGGGAGTTAACACACAGATGGAGAAGTATCCGTTGTACAGTACAGGGTTTGAAATGGAGAGATGGGAGGAGCCTGGCTAAAAAGTGGGGGAGTTCCTTATCCTGTCTCTGGCTTGGGGGAGCTCCCCCATGCTGTTTCTGGTGCAGAGAGAGCTCCCCCATTCCTGTTTCACTCTACATTTAGCCACAGGGATGGTCCAGGCCTGCTAGCTCTTTGCGTTAGGAAAGGGCAACTCAGGGAACAGGTTCCAAACAGCTAGCGTCACAGGCAGGAAGGAATCTGCAAGGAAGGAAGCTCGATTTTTGGTGTGCAGCCCCTGCTATTTGGGGTCACAAACCCACACACACCAAGGCAGTGGGCAAATCAGCTGGAGACTTGCTCTCTAGCAGAAACAAACATTGTCTTACCACACGAGTGTCCTTCAACATCATCGAGAAGATTAGCTGTGGAAGCCGCTGTCCCCATGCTGCACTCTTTGTTAAGGAAAGTGTTCGACAGCCTGGGAAGTAAATCACAGACTCGCAAACAGCCCATCACAATTGACTCCAAGAATTGGGGGTGGTTCCCAGGTATGTTTCCAGTTGCATTCTGCTGCTATCTGGCATGAGATCCGGGTCATAACAGAACAGGGAGGCCATGACAGTGGCACTCAGGTACCAAGGCAACATACTTTGGAGAGTATTAACGCAGCCACCCTAAGGAGAGCAGTCTGGGGATAACAAAGCCCTTTTATCTCTATGTCTCTATCCATGTGCCAGCTAAAATGAAAATGGAAAAGAAGGGGAGGAAGAGCTGATAGACGAGTCACCAGCATGGTTTCTCTTGCATCATTGGTATTGAGCAGTGTCCTAGGACTGCCATGATAATTATTTAGCACATGTGCTTTTTAAATTAACATGCCACTAGAGAAACTCTCCCCACAAAATACAGTTTCAAGGGGGCTTCAGCAACAAGCGAATCATTTTAGCTTGGCTCAAACCAGAATATCACCTCCAAACACACCAAGACTTCAGGGGAGTTCAGAGCTGGATCCAAACTTGCATACACCATGAGCTGTGAATGTCTGCTGTGGCTTGGATTATGAGGGTTGCAAACATGTACCTTTTGGTTACTGACATTGTTTTCTCCCTGAGCTATAGCTCCCTTCCAAGTGCACAAATCTTTTCCCTAGTTTCAGGGCTTAAGTGAGATTTAAGTGGTGCATGGACCAGGGATTCTCTACCTTGTCTATACCAAGAAACCTCTTCCCCATGCCAGGATCCTCCCTCCAGGATCCTCCCCCCACCCATCCTGTTAACCTCCCTGCCATTAAGAAATATGGGACGGACAGGATGGTTGTGTCCCCCTAACCCTTTCCTTTACCCAAAGGTGGAGAACCCCGGCATAGGCCTCGTTCTAGCCCTCTGCAGCAGAGTTTTGTTCCAAGTTGTGGGAACTGGGACCCATCCCTGGGAAGCTCAGTGTGACCAAGGGGTGGGAGGACAACGTCATGTGTTGAAAGGATACACCTGGTGCTTCAGTAAGTGTTTTCTTTTTGACTTCTTCATCTTGGTCTTCTCTGAGAAAGCCCTGGCAAGTTCAAACAGCTTCTTGCGTGTAGCTGAAAGGAAACAGGCAGGTGAATGGCTTGCCCTTAACCAGCCATCAAAAGTGGATAGCAAACAACAAATATGACAAGTGCCAAGTTCCCATGCCATCCATTTGGGATGATGGGGCTTTGATTCACCCTCTACATGCTGCAGGGCAGGGGATGACTAAACCAAGATGAATCTGCCTGCTTGAATGCAGAATGCACAATGCCTTACTGCTTAGCCTTAGGAAACCAAGGACCAATAAACCTTTCCAGGCACTGGTACTAGTTTCAGTGATCAGAAAGAATATAATTTGATCCCTGCAGGAAGGATTCAATTGACTACACAAAAGGTCTGACTATTCAGACTTTTTGATTGTGATTTCCATGACATTCTTCATCCATGACTAAGCCAAATTCCCTCTCTCCCCTCACCCCCACACTAAACAAAGCTCAAATAAACTGTGGCCCATGAGTCAGTCAAACTGCGTGAGGTGCCCAATTTATTTTACAACAGGAGAGTAGCCTGTGGCTTGCTGGAAAGAAATAACAAAAGTGGGAAGAGTTTCTATTAACCCCTCATTCTCTAGCCTCTATTTTATTATTTAAACAGAAGCTAGAAAGGACTTGCTTCTATTCCCAGGAAGCCCAATCCAATCCGTGTCACGGAGTCAGGCATACAATACATACATTGAAGACAGGCATACACACAGGCTTGCAGCATGAAGGAGCATGCCAGATCTGATGTCAGAGCAGCCAGAGCAATTTAGCCAGTTTCAGCACCTATAAATGGCAAAACCCCACTCCATCGCCTGTGTCTACCGGAGGAGACACCTAACTGATCTGCCTGTGAGTGGCAGAGAAAATCCATCCAAGCCACATGTGTCATCTTCTGGGGTGGGGTAGGAAGAAAAGAAAAATGGATTCCACTTGAAGAACAAACTCATTCAGGGAGCAGTGCTGCTCCCCGCACATCACGGGGACTCTCTTCATGAGTGATGGAACCTAGAGCATGGCCTCCTTTACTGTTTTAACCCACTTGCTTGCTGGAGATCTGGTCTCATCCCCAGCCTAGACAGACGGGGCTAAGTGCTGACAAAGTCCTCAGTGCTGTACATGACAGTCCCTGCCCCAATGAGCTTAGTGTCTGGGGGAGAGAAACATGGAAAGCAGGGCTAGAGTGGAAGCTTTTGGGGGCAGGGATTGTCCCTTTGTTCTGTGTTTGTACAGCACTTAGCACAGTGGGGGCTGGTCTGTGACGGGGGCTCCCAGGTACTATGGGAAGGCAATTATTATTAATGTGCTGGGACACTCAGAGGAAGGAACGTCTTGAAGTTTTGCTTTTCTTCTTAATGCCCTTCCTGTTGGCATTGTGGGAGGAATGAGTCCAGAAAAGGCATGTGCTGAGGGGAGCGGAGGGCAGTGGCTCGGGGACTCGGGATGCAGAGGGCATTCCTGGCACAGGGCTGCACTGAAGCGAGTCTGGGAGAGAAATAGGGGAATGAGCCTAGCATGGCTGGTGTGGTGGTTGGGGGCTTCCTGCTGAGGTTACCCAGAATGCAACGCTAGGCACTCACCAGGAGTCAGACACGCATTACTACCGTGGCAGCTTCCTCAAAACCAAGCTCTCTCATAAGTTTGAAACAACTGGCACAGGGGAGGTTGGTCCATCTCTGATCAGGGCTGCACCCAGGCCAGAAGGAAAGCACAGATGGGTGCAGAGTGTGGGGCAGAGGACCCAGAAGTCCAGGATTACAGAAGGCAAATGGAAATCAAACCCCAATCTGCTCCAGGCTTTGGAGATGGATTAGTGCAATTTGGATTTCCCTATTTGATACTCCCAGTTCATCCTCGCCAAGCTTAGGGCAGCCTTACACAGCACAACGTATTAAAGCCCCTTCTAATCAAAAGCTCAACTCCCAGCTGAATGTGCCTTGCCCTGTTAGAGTCACGGGGTGGCTTGACAAACATGAATAACTTCTGAGGCTCGGAGGGGAGGTAAGAATCCCGTATCTTCGTAGATCTGTGCATACCCGGGTACTGGCTTGCACATGTGCGCGCACACACACACACACGCATGCAGAGTGCTTTAGCAGAAAAATGCCTTAGCACTAGATTCAGTGCTAAAGAATCCTTACTGCTTCACCTCCTCCGCCTGCCCACCTACTGCCACGCAGCCTTCTCTCTGCCAATACGGAACGTAGAGACAAACTCACATTTTCCCATGTGTTTCAATTTGTCCCTGAATAAGGCATCTTCAGACACAGCACTGCTGGCCTCGCTGGTTACAGGGGCTATGTCACCTGAAATGCAAAAATCTGGTCACTAGGGGTTTGGAGGGGTGGAGCAGGGTGTGCAGAGAATCTAAGCCGAACCATCACCACTGACCCAATTCCAGTTCCAGTGAAACAGCGGCCCTGCCACAAAGCAGCTGGCAAGCATCTCTGTCCTGAGCTGAATAAGACAGAGTAAGAAAAGAGCACACATAAAAGATGGAGACCAGGGAGAAATTACCAGCAGTTCCTAGTGCACAAAGGGATAGTCTGTTCTGTCTCAATGAGACAAGCCAGGTGGGATGCAGAAAGGGCTGGATTCTGGCGGAGGGGGGAGATGGGATGGGAGACAGGATGGAGGTCAGCAGATACAGTACTACCTAGGCCTCTTGGGATGGAAGTGACCCTCTACATTCAGCTGCTTCCAGTACAGCCCTTCCTTTAAAAGGGTTACAGATAAGAGATTACAGCTGTGGCTCTGTTGATTTCAGCAGAGCTATGGGTGATTTCTGCCTGCCTGTGGGCTTGAATCTCCAGTGCTCTACAACATTGCTACCTGTGCAGAATTAATGCAGAGCAGCTGTAGGTGCTACCACTCTGACCTGGCAGCTTTCACACCTGTGCACAATGGATGCAAAATGACTACACAAGGTGCAAGGCCCTGCAGAATCAGGCCCCATCCATCAATGTCTGTTCATACAAAAAAAAAAAATTGCCCTTTGCTGAACAAAAAGCCTCTTGCTTCTTTGAGAGAAAGTGACCCCAAGTCACCCAATCTGCTAATTTTATTTCTCAGTTGGTTATTAGATCATGCTCCAAGCCCATTCGCATTACCATGATGACACAGACAGTTAATTAAGAATGGAGAAAGTTTAGAAGTCTCAGCTGTACTAGTGCAGGCAGCTGATCTGGTTGAGTCACAGCTCCTTGTTAATCATATCCTTGTGCTTCTCGCCCTCTTTATCAAATCTGGGCACAATTGAAATTCCGTAACCTTAGCCAAAATCATCACGTCAAGCCTCAATGAATAGTTCCATTTGCCGTGTCCTGCTCTGTAGTTCAACATGAAGATACTGACAGACACCAACGCTGTTTGTCCTTTGGGGCAGCTGCTATGCAGTCCCTAAGGTTAATCAAGATTACTCAGATAGTTGGTATGCCTGCAAGGCATGATCCCTGCCTCCTGGGCTAGACAAGGGTATGTTTTGTTATACTTGGGAACTAGAGCATAGTTCTCTTCATTCTACCTCCACTCCCAAGCAAAATCTACATAGCCATGCATGGCAAGAGAGAAAAGGACCAGGATGGGGAATGAGGAGGACTCTTTTAGCCTTGGGCCAATGTAGAAGCAATAATGGTTTCCAAGTTTCATTTGATCAAAGCTCAAAGCATGTGCTGGACTCTAGGACTAAGGCAGAGAGAGAGTGGAGCCGAAAACTGCATCTTACTGTCTCCTTATTGCAACCTGACTGGAATCGAAGCTTTCTGAATGCTGAGGGATTGTGACAAGGCAGGCGCTATTAATACAGTATCATGTAGGCAGGGGGAAGTAGCAAAGAGGCTAGCAAAGGTGTGCCACCCTTTTCTGGGTCATTTTGCCCATTCCCAGCAACTGAGAGAAAACGGAGAAGTTATCTGCTGCAGGATAGGAAACTTAAGGGGGAGATTTTCCAAGCAAAGACATGCATTAGGGCCTCAACTCCCACTGGCTGTCCCAACTGCCCTTTGTGCCTCTAAAAATCTCCCCTATAACTTCTACTCACATCACACTATTTTTACAGTCATCAGAAGTCTCCCGCAACGTCCCTGACGATACCGCCCCCCAGGGGGAGAATCCCTTTCCAGCCCCAAACCTAAGGAGTTTTGGAAAGAAGAAAGGGATTGATGTCATTTGCCACCAAAAGGAAGGTTTTCACCCTCTGCCATTCATGTCACTAGATATGTCTCCACTGCAAAAAAGGTGTGTTCTTCACTCTGGTTAAAACAGCAGTAAAGATACGGCAACTCAGCTTTTAACTTGGGTTAGCAGCTCGACTTAAAACTGATAAAGCAGCCTGGGGCTGAACTCGAGCTGGTACCCAAACTGGCACATCTTTACTGCTATTTTAACCCAAGCTGGCTAATTTGGGTTAGAACACACTTTTTTTTTTTTCTTTTTCTTTTTTTTTTTTAAGCGAAGACCTACCTGCAGTGTGGCCCTCTGCAGACAACGCAACGGCAGAAGCCTTAAAAATATGAGAGCAGCTGCCAGGAGATCTCTGTGATCATATGCTC
Source organism: Natator depressus (assembly GCF_965152275.1). Classification (NCBI taxonomy): domain Eukaryota; kingdom Metazoa; phylum Chordata; order Testudines; family Cheloniidae; genus Natator; species Natator depressus. The sequence goes on along the minus strand of NC_134250.1, from coordinate 8,560,485 downwards.
ACACACGGCTTGTAAATTACCTGGTTGTACAGAAGAAAAGCTGAATTCATTACTGACGGCAACACTGGTCGACTTGGATTTTTTTGACTCATACTTCAGTCGATCTGAAGAACAAAAAACATTCAATTAGCCCTGGGACCCTGAATCATTTATTCCATTCTTCTTGACCTAGCCAGGCATTACATTGCACTCACTGCCAAGGGTGTTTTACAGCTTCAGTGTAACAAGGTCTGGAATGAGGAAGGGAGTCTGGGGCAGGAGCGGGGGAATTTTTTTTCTTCATCTTAAATTTGTTTTTATGGTTTATGAAAGGGGCAGAACTGACAGCCCAGAAGGCTGAAGTCCTAGTCTCTGTTTGTCAGAGGGTGGAGATGGATGGCAGGAGAGAGATCACTAGATCATTACCTGTTAGGTTCACTCCCTCTGGGGCACCTGGCATTGGCCATTGTCTGTAGACAGGATACTGGGTTGGATGGACCTTTGGTCTGACCCAGTATGGCCCTTCTTATGTTCTTAAGTCCTCCATCCAGAGGGTAGGTACAGCCTGGAAGGCAGTAGAGCCAGCTTCCCCACACTGCTCTGCCAATGTGCCTCATCCCGACAGGGACCATGCTGTAGGGCTGGCTAACTGGGAGCTGGGATTGAGATCCACCAATAGCATTGTTAAAAACAGGAAGTCATTTGGGCTGGCTGGGCTCAGCTGAACCCAAATGACTGAGCAAGCATCTGCTTCACCCAGAGGCTGGGTTTTTGAATGGAAAAGAAATAGCACAAAAATGTGACCATGCTAATATAATTAACTGAAGGCAAAAAATGCTCAGACTTAGGTGTCTAAACGGCAGACATCTAAATCCACATGTAGGCACCCAAATAAGAGCATCCTGAGTGTCAGAAATGCTGAGTACCCCTGACTGCATCTGAGGTCAATAGGAACTTGCAGGTGATCAGCACTCTGGAAAATCAGGCCCAAAGTATAGCGTGAGCTGAAATTAATTGCCAAATGTTGTGACTGGACTTAATGATGTATGATTTGTGAGAGCATTTTCAGAAACTTGGTATGTCACCAACATGATGAAGTACACTTAAAGAAATTGGCTTGTATAGTTTTACTTTCAGAAGCTGACAACTCTTGTCAGGAAAGATTTAAAAACAAATGGGTAATAATCCTCTTGTCTGTTAATTGCACGCATCTCTGACGGCGTCAGAAGAAGATATTCATGCTTCTGAAAATACGGATTCAAAGACAAATCACAACCCCAGATCAGCACATCTTCTAATGCTGGGTGTGTTAAATCTGACCCTGGATCTTGATTTTGCAGATAGGCACCTATCTTTATAGTGAGGCTGAATACAGACCCTGGGGCTGAAGGCCCTTTCCTGATCTAAAACTAGGGGGCATTTGAGATCTGGATCCCAAATGTGCAGCTTTGTTTTGAAGCAGTGCAGCTAAGCTAGAATGGCAGCCTCAATGCTGCCTGCTCCAAGTTTGCAGTCCTAGCCTGGTTTGCTTTGTTCTGGGTTCCATCTGTCAGCAAAGTGAGCAAACGCAGTCTGAAGTGAGGTCTGCTGTTCTGTGGAGGAGTGGGATCCCAGCTGGCAATAAGTGATAGCATGAGAACCCTAGGCAAGTGCTTTCCAAACAGTCTTTTTGCTGCGCTGGATAGCACATGCTTTCTCCACTGTTTCCCTCTGCCTCAGAGGAAAAGTGAGGCTACACAATGCTTGAGGAATCGAGAGAGGAAGAGAACCTTGCCCCCAACACCGCCGCAGCCTCCAAATGCTAGCCCTCTGCACATGTAAAGCATAACGCCAGTTGGTGGTAGCTCTGTGCCTCCACATCCCAATCCCAAGAGTACAAGTTCAGACCCCTTCAAAACCAACATACAAGGCATTCAAGCAACAAGTGAAATCCCATTTCCTTTACAACTGTTCCCTCTGAAAGGATCAGACAGCTGGAGCACAGTGGGTATGAAAATCTTTGAGAGGTGCAAAACCCAGTGGGCTGTAGTCTCACTTGAACACTGCTCCAGAAAGGTATTTCAAAGGCTGGGTGGACCTGTTGGACAGCTATGTCACTGCAATGTTCAGTTCAACTGTAAAAAGTCAGGCAAGGCAAAGCCTGAGGTACCAGCAGCCAAGTTAACTCAGTATGTGCGCCTCTCTCTACTTACATTATATACACTGACCATATATTCACTATATATGTATTCAGTCACTACTATAAGGCACCAATTGAAACAGTGGCCATCCAACACATAAAGCTAGTGTAACACTGAGGAACAATCCCAGATATTCATAGAAAGATGGAAATGTTTCCCTGTTGAACTGCTTTTTGAAAACAGAGAAGGCTGTCTGTCCAGAGCTGCTCAGAGGTTCAGAACATTGGAGCAGGCCTGGGGAAGATAGATTCAAGGGGGAGCTATAGGCGAGGCAATCTAAGATGCACAATGAATGAAATGTATCACGTGGCACTTAATCACCATCTAGGTCCTACACCGTGTGTTGTATTTTGTGGTTTCTATTTGTTCACTTAAGCTTCACGCACCACCCATGTTTTAGCGACAGAGATTAGAGAAGCAGGCTGGAAAATGATAGTCTTACCATGGCAAAGGAGAGAAAATGAAAATCGTAAGTGAGCAGCTGATTTTCTGGCTGTGATGGACAGGAGGCTGAGCATTTAAATTAAGGCATTAGGATGAGCTGTCCCAAACCAAGAGTGAGACGTGTGAGTGATAAATACCATGATTGGTGAGATGAGCCAGACGGGAATATATTAATTAGCCTGTGTGTTCAGAATTAAAGTGACAGAGCAGAGAGGAAGTGGCTAGCTCATCATTCAAGAGACCTCAAGTTACCAAAACCACTGAACTTCTCCCTGTAGTGTCATCAGAAAAGCTGCTGAGAACAACTAGCAAGAGACACTAGACAGAATGTGATGAGAAGCTCTAGGAAACCCAGCAGTATTTTACAGTGACAGAGGTTACAATGCTAAAAGACTGAGGTGATCATACACCAAACCCAAGAAGAATTATCCTTTTTGTAGGCAGAGAGGGTTAAAAAAGGGAAATAATCAAAACAGCAATATCTGGGGGGGGACAAGGATGTAATGATAAAGCCCAACCTTTGGAGACCGATCACAGCTGATGGAGTGTTTTGTCTAGGTCTTTCAGAAGAGGGGTCAGAGGATAATGGATGAAATTCGTGGTCTCACTGAAGTCAAGGGGAGTTTTGCCAGGATTTCACCCAATGCTTCTATAGGTCTGATGGTCATGAAAGGAGTATTAGCTGGTGGGGAAGATGGAAGGACTTTGCAGAATTAGGAGAGCCATGAGGAAGACTATCAAGCCAGGCTAGCAGGAACAGAAAGCGCCCCTGCCATCAGCTCCCAATGGATCCGAGTCTCCACAGCACTGCAGCCTCAGCTTATTTACACCAATGCAGCGTAAGTGCAACGTGGGTGAAAAACGTTGCCATTGTGGTGTAGTTGCATTTTGCACTCATTTTGTATTTGTGTAAATGATCACACTCAGTGTAAGGCAATGGAGAACGAGGCCCAAGGGCTGGAAGTTGCAGCAAAGGAGGAATTCAAGCATATGAAAAGCATACACAGAAGTCTCTGAAATGGCTTATCACCTCTCTCAAGGGCCAGGAGAAAATCCCGGTTCCTCTGGAGCTCCTTCATGAACTCTTCATTTTGTAAGAAGAGCGCAATTCGCTCATCTTCCAGGTACTGTTTCCACTTCCTCTCTTGGTCCAACGAGCCCTGGGATCTCTGGCTGCCCTCGCCCGGCACAGTCTGATGGCAACTTTGTGAACTCTGGACAAGAGTATGACATAAAGGAAGAGTCAATGAAGGCCCTGAGAAGCTCATTACAGTAACCAGGTAGTATGTGTGACTAAGACGGGATTCAACAAAGCACTTGAGCATGTGTTTAAGTCCCAGTGGCTTCAGTGACACTGAAGCATAAGTGCTTTGCTGAATCAAGGTTTTAGCTCTTGTGAAAGGTGCTGGAATATCCACATTGAAGATTAAGATCCCTATCTATCAACAGAATCAGCACAGTTTAGACAACAGCAGGCTGTACTACCATCCTCTCTGTACTTCAGCCTTACCAAAGGGCTTCAATCCTGATCTTGGTTAAAGTGAAAATCTCTACTGGGAAAGGCAACTGTGAAAAGGGCACTCTCTTCCCCAGCATATTTGCTCCCAAGCAAAATCAGCAGCAGATATGCTGACTATATGGTGCATACATTTTTCCTTGGCATTTCTCAGTCAGCCCAGAAGAGCCAACTCAGCTGTGGGATAGTGAGCGAGATTCTCTTCCTCCTTGAGCATCATCAATAGAAGTGTTTACCAAGTTCCAATCAATTACACATGTACAAACTTACTGAAAGCAATCAGGCTACATAATGGGAGTCAATGAGGGGATAGTTTGGCCTGGCTTTATTGCTAGCGATGTGTGAAAAGGAAAGTACCCAGCTTGATTCTCAGGCTGAGTCTGCAGGACTGGCTAGTCAGGAGAAAAAGTTTGTGGTTTTTCTTTTTAACTTGGAATCTGAGAACATCTAATCTGGAAATCAGAAAGTCACAATAAACGTGGAATCCCATGAAACCATTTTTATAGTCAGAGCCTCACTTTAAATACAAGTATTAATTATTAGAGTTCTTCTGATAGCTAAATCAATATCAAACCAGGGCTGAACCTGGCTTTGACATGGGGAGAAGTGCAGAGTCTCTCGCGGATGGAAGCCGAAGTGGCACAGTTTTTATTTTTCCCATCTAACGGCTGAAGATGCAATTTACCATCGGACAAATTCCACTATCTGAGACAAACCCTAACAGCTTTTATCTCTCATTTTCCTGCTTGTGCATGTATCTGTGCATGCAAAAGGGGAAGGAGGAGAAACATTCCATCCAGTAGCAATCTCACCTGGCCTACCATATTTATCTGATTTGTAGCTGGTCTCAGAGGGCCATAAAAATCAATAGCCTACAATTCCTAAGGAAGGAAAAAGGCACCAGGACCTCTCTTCCCCCGGAGCCCAGTGAACAGGCAGCTTCCTATTCCCAGAGAGGTAATATAGCCTGAAAAGATGAAGCTCCAGGGCAATAATTTATGAAACTGTGGTAGATGTGCCTTCGGAGCCAAAAGGGAAGGGAAGAATCTAGCTGTCTACTTATAATTTAGCTCCCTTCATTGCATTTTCTGTCTCGCCTCTCCTAGCCTATAGGAGAGACAGCTTAATGTATGGATTTGTTTGCTTGTTTATATACATGTGAGTTGGGTGGGCAGAGAAAATACTGTGGGAAAGCTAAGTGGAAGAAATAAGCTTTGCATTTAGGTGTGCGAGTAGTTAGCTCAGTGGTCATTCTTGCTTCTTGCAGGAGACAGCTTCCTATTGCAGCTCTGGAAAGATGCATAAATTGATACACTGTGAGATGCCTAGCTATAGAGTTTTAGGACCATGCTAAGGAAGTATTGATGCCGAAGTCCAAAGGCAGTTCACAAACCCTAATTTATATGGCACCAGTGAAATGAAGCTTATCTCTGGCGTGGGAGGGCAGCAGCCAGCCAGTCTGCAACATATTGTATAATAGAGGGGGACAAGGGAAATTTTGGTCAGGGACACCCAGTCAAACGCCTACTCCTATGAAAATTGCCATGATGCATCTTGGAAGCCAGAGGGCTTGTCTATACTTAAGACACCACACCTGCTGCAAAGTTAAGGGTGTAAACCCTATAGGAGAAGGGTGATAGCTGAAATTTAAGTTCCACTGTGATATTTCTACAGGTCTGTAGAAAACTTGATTTTGGCGCATCTTAAATTTTGGGATGAATTTAACCTCACAGCATCACTAGGTTTTCACTGGAAATGCCCCTTCATGGTAATCTATGCACTGCTCAGTGGATCTACTTCAGAAAGATGAAGGACAGAACCAGCCCTGCTAGGATTTGAACTTGTCACCCTAAGAAGTCTAGGTGCTATATAGTTGAACACATTCTCCTCCCACCTGCACACTGTCCATCTGCTGGGGTAGGATGCGAAGAAAATCATCAGGAAGGTTGCCTAATAATGGTGGATTCCAGTTCCTGTACCGTCTGTGCACCTGAGGGCCACTGGAATTGGGTACATCAATCCTGTAGGCCAGGGAAAAAAGACACCGAGATGAGAAAGCAGTCATTTCAGCATTCTGGCTCACTCTGCAAACTCTAAGAACCCAGCTCCTCAAGGTGTGAGTGCCCTCAATTCCCAGTGACTTGATAGGAACTGAGGGCCAACCTCAAGCATCCAAAAAATCACATCAGCCATCATCCCCTTCCCCCAAAAGATCACAAGCTTGGCTTTAAAATAATTTTAAACTAACTAGTTTGGAGTTCTTTTTATTTGCCATTGAGTTTTTGAGCCTTTCGGTGTTACCACTTTTTCAGGCTTTCCTCTGCTGGACATTCACACTTTGTTTTGTTTCAGAGTAGCAGCCATGTTAGTCTGTATTCGCAAAAAGAAAAGGAGGACTTGTGGCACCTTAGAGACTAACAAATTTCTTTGAGCATAAGCTTTCGTGAGCTACAGCTCACTTCATCGGATGCATTCAGTGGAAAATACAGTGGGGAGATTTATATACATAGAGAACATGAAACAATGGGTGTTACCATACACACTGTAAGGAGAGTGATCACTTAAGATGAGCTATTACCAGCAGGAGAGCGGGGGAACGGGGGACAGGGGACGAGGGACGATGGGGGGGCCCTTTTGTAGTTTTAGTCAAGGTGGGCCATTTCCAGCAGTTGACAAGAACATCTGAGGAACAGTGGGGGGGGGGGGCATAAACATGGGGAAATAGTTTTACTTTGTGTAATGACCCATCCACTCCCAGTCTCTATTCAAGCCTAAGTTAATTGTATCCAGTTTGCAAATTAATTCCAATTCAGCAGTCTCTCGTTGGAGTCTGTTTTTGAAGTTTTTTTGTTGAAGAATTGCAACTTTTAGGCCTGTAATCGAGTGACCAAAGAGATTGAAGTGTTCTCCGACTGGTTTCTGAATGTTATAATTCTTGACGTCTGATTTGTGTCCATTTATTCTTTTACATAGAGACTGTCCAGTTGGACCAACGTACATGGCAGAGGGGCATCGCTGGCACATGATGGCATATATCACATTGGTAGATGTGCAGATGAACGAGCCTCTGATAGTCTGGCTGATGTGATTAGGCCCTATGATGGTGTCCCCTGAATAGATATGTGGACACAGTTGGCAACGGGCTTTGTTGCAAGGATAGGTTCCTGGGTTAGTGGTTCTGTTGTGTGGTGTGTGGTTGCTGGTATTTGTTTCAGGTTTTGTTACTCAAGATTCTCAGATAATGACACCAGGAACTGGGGTCTTAAGAAAATCATCAAATATTGTGAGAGTTGGCAACACTGTGAGAGTTATGCCTTAACTATGTAAATCACACCCACCCAACCCCACAAAGTGCAGCACTGCATAATTGCCCATGAGCGTTCCTCTGCGGAGGGGAGGAAGAGAAGAGAAGGGAGGTGTTTTCTTCCTTCAAACCCTCAAGCATAGGACCAGAGCTGAGGCAGGATACCAGACTTGATAAGCCAAGTGGCGTGACTGGATGTGGCAACCTGTAAGGGTAACATGAAGTGAAGTTTTGTACATTTCAGTCCCATTGAAAGAGGATGGAGTAACTGTTGACGGTTAGATTCCGCCAGAGGGTGAAGTTCAAGAACCAAATGGAAGTGACCCCTGCAGTGTTGTAATGGCCACTACAGAGCAGAAGGCACATCACTAACCAAGAAGTCCTTTGACCTGCTCTGTGCTAACCCTACCACCAGATTGCTTTGTAAGACTGGAAGTTGCCAGCAGACTCTTTTGCATGTCAAATCTGTCTGCTTCAGCGATGGGTGAACACCAGAGGCTTCAAATGGAACCTATGAATGTGAATCAACAGCACCCTAGGCATCACTATCAGCGCTGTACGCGGATGGCAGGCAGTCTAGGTACATGGGTAGCCTGTATCCTCAGCCCTTTATCACATTCTGGGTGCACAGGCCATGCCTTGCTCACCACTTCTTCTATCTTCCCCTATAACCACACTCAGATAATGGGACAGGGGACCTTCCTGCTCAGCCATTTCTTGCCTATCAGTCTGTTAACACTTTCATTTGCAATTTCATTTGGTCAATTCTTTCTGGAGTTCTGATGGGGCTGTTTGCCAGAGCATTCCCCAGAATCACAGAACGCAGACACAGAAGAGACCCATTAGGTCACCACGGCCAGGACTGTCCCTCATTCTATCTTTCCTAATGATTTATCTTGTTTAGTTTTAAACACCCTGAGCACTGGACCCCATTTCCTTGGGGGAGGCTATTCCACAGACTAATTGAACCCACTGCTAGAGTGGGGCTGTCTGCATTTCTGGGAGTTTGAAATTGGCTTCTTTTATTTTGCATTTTCTGGGGGAGGGGGTTTCTTCTGGGATCTTCATCTCCCCCCCTCCCTCCAAATCTCCCCATATGTGGGACAGGCTTTGCCTCTGTGTCAAGGATTTCCCCAATTAACAGCCTCCCAGGAGAAGTTATTATTTATCTGTCAAAGTCAGCATACAAGGTGCTTTACACAAAGCAAGATGCACTGCTCAAAGAACTGAATCCTTGTCCTGAAGAGCTAACAACCCACAGGCACCAAGAGGCAGGCAGAACGCTGAGAACAAACGCAGAGCGGAGTCTGGATGCTCTTAGTTATCAGGTTTCCAGGAGGTGTTTGAAGCTGGAGGGGCAGCGGGGGCCTGGTGTACGTTAATTGAGAGGAGTACAGGGAAGCTTGAAAGAAGGCACAAAGCTGGCAGGGGACAGAAGAGATGAGGAGGGAGGTGGGGAGCTCCATTCTTGCAGATTTTGTGCTGACGGGGAGAGAACATATTGCTTTCTCTAAGAGCTTAGGAGCTGTGGATTTTATTTTCAGGGCTTGCAGTGAAGCATAAAAGTCAGCGGAGGTGGCAGGAGGCGATGATGACTGCGTGTGAATGTTAATGTCTTCATTACCACTTACACACGGTGAAGGAAACAAATAAAAGCCTCTTGCCAGGCAACTCCCACTTTGGAACTTCCCTTTCAAACTCTGACTGTACCCATCCTGCAGAGGCACTGCAGGGACAGCAGGAGTCAGCCAGAGAAGAATCATATGGTGTTTGGGTTTGATTAAAGGAACAGGAAGAGCACGTTTCTCCCTCCACCCCCAGGACAATTCTACATCAGTGAATTGCATCACTTGACCCTCCACAGCCACACTCTCTAGAGGAGCCTGCTTCTCTTAAGCCAGCCTCCTTAGCAGCTGCAGATCTTATGGAACCGGCAGAGAAGTGGCCAACCCAACTACAGATCCCAGTACACAATGCTGGGTCAAAAACAGAGTGCCCCATGCCACCTTCACAGTGAAAGATGAGCGTAGCTGGATAAATCCATTTTGTAAAAACCTGGCGCAGCCCTCAGGCTCTCTGCCAATTGTCAAGGCTGCCCTCAGGTCAGTAATGTGTTGGCACCTCTACGCAGAACGTCAGGAGAACAGCCACTGGTATCCCCAAAAGGCAATTTCAGGGATACACTATATAGCAAACAGTTGTGAGGTTGCACTGATAAGCTATCTGATTATATTATATATATATATATACACACACACATATATATACATATACATACATATACATATATATACACACACACACACACACACACACACACATCAATATTATGCCTTATGGGGGAAAATAAGCTTTTCTCGCCTAGATGCACTGAAGAGCCTGTTAGTATATCACAGAATAATGGAAACTAGAGACAGAAAAAGACACCAAGAAATGTAATATATATTTAAGAGCCTTCACAGGGAGAAATACCAGCTACGAAAGGGCTTTTTCATCTGGGTCAGAAAGGCAGAACAAGAAACAATAGCTGGAAGTGGAAGCCAGACAAATTTCAGTTAGAAAACAGGCCACTTTTAGCAGCAAGATTGAACAAACTACCAAGGGAAGTGGTGGATTGAGTCTTCAGATCAAGACTGGATGCCTTTTGGAAGATAGACTTTAACCAAGCAAAGTTACTGGGCTCAATGCAGGGGTAACTGAAGTTTTATGGCCTGTGATATTCAGATGATTTAACGGTCCCTTCTGGCGTTACACTCTATGAAAACATATCAAATCCCGGGCCAACTGGAACTCCCCAATCATCACAGTGATACACATCCCATAGCCACTCAGAACATCACCGCAACAAAAGGAATAAAATTTGGATCCTCTTGCTCCAGAAGTCCAGGCCTCTTCCAGCCGAGCTAAAGGAGAATCTCAATGAGCTCTCAGCAGTATAGGGCTCATTACACCATTTAGCACTTTTGATTCCACCACATCTACTAGGTCAGTGGACAACTATTACAACTTGGACATACCTACTGGCCAGTTCATTTTAAGCTCGTCTAATCCACAGTACAATTTAGCAATTGCTCCTCTTCCTCTCATATGCAGATGACAGAGCTCAATGTCCAGGTTCATAAGCAAAGCATAGCCTCTGTATCACAGGAGGCGAGGGGTAAACCACCCTCCAGATGTTGGGTTGGCCACACTTCCACCACATGAGTTACTGTCTGCAACACTGCTCCCCAGTCGCAGCACATGGAGGAAATCCATGCCTGTATATGGTTGCGGCTACTCTGGATGAGCCAGAGCGTACCCTGTTGAGGCTGGTCCACGATCTACGATTAAGTGGACAAAGAGGCAGGTGCAGCGATGGACTCCTGAATTTACTCAGTGTGTTAGACTCTCTCTTCCACTGATGCTTCCACTCTGTAAGAACCTAGTTTTCAGCTGCCTGGTGGCACTGACCATCCATGCATGGTACTCCTCTAGAGCAGTGGGTGAGGTGCTTTAGCAAAGGAGTGTCAAGACATCAGCCACTGTCTCACACACCATCTGCAGGAGTGGGATTCCTCCCCTGAATGTAAGCAGATCTTGGAGTTGGCGCTGCAAGTTGTTTCCTGTTTGAAAATGGGGCACCAGTCAACCAGAAATGTAATAGGTTGATTTTCACCTGTCAGAGCTCTCCAAGCAGACTTGACGGTCATGGCATCTTGTCAAAGGTCTGCCAGAACGTACACTAACACAGACTGGAGTATAATTCAACCAGCCACTAATAATACAAGTGGCCAAATTCAGCTCTGTGTCGACAGCCTAAGCGTGGCAGCTTCACCCCAGACCATAGAGCAATTTTCAGTTGGAGCAAACACCAGGGACAGATGTATGAAGGACCAAAGGGTTGGCTCCACAGGAGGTTCCCAATAGTTTTCACATCAAGGTGGTACAGGAAGAGATCTTAATTTTCAGGTATTCCCAGGGAGCGTGGCATGTCAGGTTATGGTCGAGTTTTACTTCTGAGTATGTGACAACTGATTGCTAGGACATACTGAACAATGAATGAAGTCTGGCTTTAGTGCCCGAGGAATGCAGTGAGCTGTCTACATTTAAGGACATATGTGCTATTTCTATAGCCACCATCTCTGTTACTCTACATTTTCTGACTATAAAATCTCTTTGTTTTCAATGATGAAAAGCAATAGGCTCAATAAGAGAAACCACCTGCTGTTGTTTAGATGAAACAACAGCTCACCTCTTTTAGCTAATTTTTGACATTCCATTCAGCCCATGAGTTATTTTCTGGGCCTTTCAGCTGTTGAGTTTCTAGAGCCTTGCAGACATTTTCACCCAGCTGTGATCTTCATTCATCCCCTCTGGCTTTATCTCACCCAATCCTAATTAACTCTCACCAGCCAACTCCACAAGAGGCCAGCCAAAACGCAGCGAAGCACCATTTGTGCAGCCTCGGAATGTGTCTGGCGCATCTGCCTTTCAAAAACACTCAACCTCTGGCCAAAGCAACATGGTGAAATAGAACATATGACAGACAGCAGCGAGGACAGTGTATTGAATGGTGTGCAAGCCCATCTAATTAGCAACAGAGGAGAAAGTTTTCTAGGGGGTAGGCTGCAGGACAGTCTTTCACCCCTTCTGGTGGAACATTCCATCAAAACCTACTGTGACTATAGGAAGGGTGAAAAATTTTGTGCTGCAATTGCACTAAAAACTTTGCTCATCCAGGTTTTGATTTTGCGTCTGGCGCGGTTTAGATCCAGACCCATCCTGCTCCTCCTACAAAGATCAGACTCAAATATAAATGGTTCCAATTTTTGCTCTCCTGTCGTAAACACCCCCACTGAGGCAGCGAGGTTCCTGGAGCTGTCAGAAGCCCCATCACTAGTCCTTCGCGCTTCTCTTAGCCACCAGTGCCTCCTCCACAAGGAAGCGTACACAACATCATCACTAGCCCCAAAAGAAAGCAGCCTGGTGTTTCTGTTACCTACTAGCTTGCTTCATTTTTATGAACTGGCATTCCTGTGGGTTTGATTCACTACCATTTCAAGTTCAGCAATGCTCCAGCCTATGTGGTCCGGCCCTCTCAACTATCCCTATATCAGCAAGCCAGCATGCACAGCCTGGCATTCCCAAGCACACTCGGATATGGGTGGGAGACAAAACCTTTTGTTAAGGAAACAAATTCACTCTAGTCTGTAAAAGGAAACTATAGGCAGTGAGATAAACATGTTGAAATGCACTTGCTCCACCCCAACAGTATCCTTTCAGAGATTCAGAGTGTGACCCCAACACTAGCGGCTCCCCATTACGGTAACCCAGAACAAGCTTGCTCCTGGCTATTTCCTGCGAGACAGTGGACTCATGCTGGGTGGACTCTACGCTGTGGCTCTTACCTGGGAGGGGGGCTCGGTGGAGCTTGTGGATACTGCCGGTCAAAGACATGCATATCATAGGCAGGGGGCGAGTAGACGGGAGGAGGCTCTTCATCTGAACTGTCCGGTTCCAGCGTCCGCTCCAAAATCTACACAAATAAATGATGGAGAGAAAATAAGAAACCAGTCACGGGTCAGCAGAGGCGAGCCTGGACAATGCAAGACATGCCTAGGGAGGCTCGATCCTCTTCTCTCACATATACAGGTGTAAATCAGGAGCAACTCTATGGATGTCCATGGAGCTGCACTGGTGTAATGTCAACATGGGACCAGAATCAGGCCCATCACATATTTTACATCAGGCTAATGTGGGGGCTGCCAAACCCAGCAGTGTCCCTTTAAGACACACTGTAATAAATCAACGAGGAGTCCTTGTGGCACCTTAGAGACTAACAAATTTATTTGGGCATAAGCTTTCATGGGCTAAAACCCACTTCATCAGATGCATGGAGTGAAATAAATGTGTTAGTCTCTAAGGTGCCACAAGGACTCCTCATTGTTTTTGCTGATACAGAATAACACAGCTACCACTCAGAAACCTGTAATAAATCAGTGGGTGGGAAACTTGTAGTTATCAGAGATAACTTGACCACCTAGTGGAAAAATGGCTAGCTGAATACATATCATCTCTACTCCCTGAAAGGAAGGGGCAGGGATAACATCTCTCCCATCACACATGTTGTAATAAGACACCAGGACTCGGGGCCTCAGCTGATCAGTTATAGTATTTATCACTGGTGAAACTAAACAAGCAAGGCAGATACTGTACAAGCACCAGCAGGTAGGGTGGGTGCATTTCATTTTGGTTTTTAAGAGTGTGCAACAATTCTTGCGCAAACCAGGGTCCCAATCTTGAAAGGTGCTAAGCACTCAGGGTTGGATTCTCAAAAGCACCTCAGCCACTTAGGCACACCAGTGCCACTGAAAGACAATGAAGTTTGCACGCTTAAGTGATTTTTGGGGGGAAAAAAAAAAAATCCCTCCCTCAGAAACTTCTGACTTCTATGAAAAAAGTGAGCACCTTCCAGGATCGAGCAGTTGGCATGGCAACTCCTGGCAGGCTGCTGACTGTGGCCTTCCGTGCTGCAAAGTGCAGTCACTCCTGGTGTCGCCTTTATCTCTCTCTCTTATAACTCCCTCTCCTCACAGCCTAGGGAGAGTCTGCAGTTCACACCCCAAATGGTGTGGAGGTAAACGCGTTCTCCACACCTTTGCATTGCTCTGCACGTGCAGTCCTGCGCTGGGAACACAGACCCCGCAATGATGGCCACAGTGCACTGAATTGATTTTAAACACAGGCTTATTTTTCTCTGTTAGGTGCCCAGCTCCTCTATAATCTCTCTGGGGAGGAACATGACCAGGCAAGGAGCTGCTTCTTGACCTCCTCTAAAAGTTGATGCTTCCAGTGACTGTGTCTTTAATTTGATTCTAGATTTCTGCATCTCTCACCAGCAGCAACGTCACTTATGAGCTGCCACTGAAGACTAGGCATCTCGGTTCCAATCCCCATGATGCCCTCCAGGAACGGACTTCACAAAGGGCCTGGTCCAAAGCTGGCTGAAGTCAATGGAAGTCTTTCCTCTGACTCAGTGGGGTTTTGGCTCAGACCTCAAGTGCCTTTTAAAACAAACTGATCTAGCTGCATGCTTCACTGTTTGAACAGTGCACTCGAATGTGTGCCTGCCTGACTAATCAAACTGAAACCTGCTTCTGAACTTCTTGCATATTTTACTGATTGGCCTCCTGACCTACTTTACAAAACCCAGAGCACTGCATACCTTGACAACTAACATGCACCTGGGAATGGCTCTTAAACAGTTACTTGGTGCTAATGACTCAGTTCATTTAGTGCTCCTTTAGTGCAGAACAAGATACAGAATGTGAGGCCTCCTCTATGCCTAAAACTTAGGTCAATCTAACTACATGGCTCAGGGTGTGAAAAATTCACATCCCTGAGAGACATAGTTAAGCCAACCTAAGCGCCAGAATAGACACTGCTAGGCTGACAGAAGAATTCTTCCATCCACCTAATGACTGTCTCTCAAGAGGGTGGATTTGCTATAGCAAAAGAAAAGCTCATTCCATCACTTTAGTGTCTACACTACAACGCTAGAGCAGTGTAGCTGCCATGCAGACATAGTAGTACAGACATACCCTAAGGCCTGGTCTACACTAGAAAATGAGGTTGGTGTAACTATGTTGCTCAGGTGTGTGGACAATCCAGTTAAACCGACCTAACCCCTGATGTAGGCAGCACTAGCACCTCTTGGGGAGGTGGAATACCTACAGCAGCAGGAGAAGCCGTCCCATCAGCATATGTAACATCTTCGCTGAAGCACTACTGCTACACCGAGGGGCACTGGCTGAAGTATGTAGGAGAAGAGCCTGAACAGTGCCTGCTTGCACCATGCTTAGGACAGGGCTAAAAGTATAAGTTCTTCCTTTTCACAGGCGCTAATTTCAACCATAAAATTAGCTACAAAAAGAAATACACCTTGCTCACCAGCAAATTGCCATGTAATATCAGTGGGTATGAGGAGGAGTCCTGGACTGTTGTTAATAAACAATTTGCACTTTTACAGCACTTTACATTAGAGGATCTTATATTGCCAAACTAGCATTAATTGAGTCTTCCAACTTCTCCATGTGAAGTAGGTAAGTAAGAGGCCCATTGACTGTCAGTGGGATTTTGGCTCCTAAGTGTCCAAAGCCCTTTTGAAAATGAGATTTAAACCCCTTAATCAGTAGGCATAGGGCACAGGAATGCCTTTCAATATCTGGGCCTAAATGATTTGCCCAAGGTCACACAGTGATGTCAGTAGCAGAGCTAAGAAAGCATGCAGGAGTATGAATTCCCAGTCCCCTGCTTTAATCACTTGTCAATGTTACTTTGCTATAAATATCACCATGACACATCACGTCATTAGATGTCTATGCGGTTCCTTGGGAGGGGGGAGGTGAATGTGCACCAGTGGCAGCTCCAGGTGCAAATCTTAGGTATGTAATCCTCTGCAATTCTTCTCAGGGGCACATGCACTCAGAAAGGGCACTTTTAAAAGTGCTCCCCAGGCTTTGGAGGCCCCAGCTGGAAACAGTCCATGTTCTAGGGTTTCCCCAATGGACTTCATCTGGAAGATCCAAGGGTAACTGTGAACAAAAGGCAGGGACGTTTATTTTACTTAGATATTTTTTCTACGTGGGGCAATGTCCCAGGTGACCCAACGGTGGAATCACCACTGGAAAGACCAAGATGAAGAAGAATCAAAGAATGAGAAAATTTTCTTTTAAAAGTAGACAATTTGCAGAACACAGCCTGCTTTCTTGATACCTGATGCAGGCACAATGCAACTGGAGGCAGGAGGAGGAAGGGAAGGAGGAGGAGGATGCACATGATGCCTATAGCATACAGAATGATATGGTTAACAAGGATCTAGGTCCAAGTCACAAAAATACAGCTCCCTCCTGATTGCATGACTCCTATTAGAGGAAATTAGACCCCCAGCACATGCAAGGTCCCATTGCCTTGATGTTGGAAGCCACAATTCTCTTCTTAGAAATCCTTGTCTTGTCAGGTTGTTTTTAATCCATAAATAGTCGAAGAGCCTCTTGTAATCTGAAGCCAGTTTCCAGCTGCCCTGACACACAATCTGCCCTTGTCAGCTTTTGCAGGTAGAACTCTCTGCTCTGACTCTTCCTACCCACCCACCCACCGTTCTTTTCTTCCTACTTTTTGTTCCTATGAAACAAAGCTCATCAAAATAGAGTGAGTGGTTACACCATCAGAGAGTGCAACACAAAAACAGCCTCTTTGAAAAGCAACTGAAGTTTTCAGCCACATGCCTTTGCATTTTGCCACTCAACATGCCTTAAAAAGTTACTTGTTTGCAGAGTAACTTTTCATTCCAATGAGTCAGAGTTACATGCACGGTTTCCACTCTGATATGCGGGTTCTAGTGCATGCAGACCCAGAGAATCCCTTCTTAAACTACTTCACCATAGTTTCTGCACCTCACCATATGTTTTGATAGTATAACTGGAAGTAAACATATGAAGGCCACTAGATGTGTCTGTGTGCTTGCACAAAGTTCCAGATGGAGCATGTTCCCTGGTAAACAAAGTAGACAAAGCTGGAACTGAAGCTGCGTGGAAGTCTGTTTGTATCTTCAGTTAATAGCTTTTTCAATAAACACTTCCTGTTTCAGTAGAGCTCTGATTTTCTCTTGATACCCTGTGTCCCACCCACCATCCATCCAGTTATGGACTGGAAATCTGCTCACTCTGGCTAATTAGACAAACTAAATGGATGCCCCATGGAATTTCCTTTCTCCATCCTTTCCCTCATGCACTCATGTCATCATTTTCTACTAAGAGTTTAAAGAAAGTAAGTGTTGGGAGAACTTTAACTTTGTTTCATTTTTATTATTGACATCGGAACATACCGCTGTTTTTCTTATCAGCAGACATAGGAAAGGGATGGCTTGCTATGCCCCAGCACAGGGAACTCACCAAGTGAGACTTTATGTGTACATGTGATGGCCACTATCTTGGCTGCCACCAGGGATTGAACCAGACCTGAAACATGAGTATCTACAGCTCAAGGTGAAGAGACAGGCTCTATAACTGGGGGCTGTAACAGACTCACATCCTCTGTAAATAAGACACAGAGAAAGGTATACAACACACACACACTGAGCAACAGAGAAATCACACACTTCATGCCCACACAGGGGGAGGGAGAGCTGTAAACATGCATTAAGAGCAAACTAGACCCCCCATAACATTTAGATGCATCCTCACTTCACCATCTTGGTTTCCTTCTAGGTCATTAAGTATTAGCTATGCTGTTCCTAGTTACTTTGCTTCAATGTTTTGCCTTCTCTTTATCAGATCTTGCATTTGTCCTGCTTACAGCAAAGAAATCCTGATCATAGCTACTCTTCAATCTCAAGGTACATGAGGAACACGGAAATGAAAGAGCATAGAACTGAATACAGAGAATATGTTAAATACTTGTTGCTGACATTTCCTGTGACAATAGCATTGCAAAGCTGAGACTCTTTAGTGCACTTCTGCTCTGAAAACTAAGGCAATATGACTACTACTTACTCAAAGGATTTGCTTGCTTCCTTCCTCTTTAGTGACAAAGATTCAGTTAACTCAGTTCCAAATGTAGGGCCAAACCCTGGTGATGTTTCATGCTCTCAGCACCAGTGCTATTGGACCAGGCACTCTAACTGCACCTTCTCATGGCATATAAACAACGCAAGGGCTGCCAAATGTAATCAGCTTTGGTGATCACCCTCCAAGCTGCAGCTGAACCAATCACAAAGGTAAAAAAGAATGTTTATATTCCACTACCAATCCACCTAGCTCTTGAGGGACAACCTAAAACTTCAGAATACACTGAAGGTAAAATATGACATAAGAAAAGAGATTCCTTTAATTAATACACTGTCTGGATATTATACCATTATAATATACACATGTACATTTCTTGAATGAGCAGACACTTCCTAAATATATATATTAGAGAGAGAGAGAGAATGCACCTCAAAGAATGAAGTGCAGTGCTCCATGAACATGTACATAATTGTCAAGCATGCGAGTAGTCTTATTGACTTCATTGTATTCATACTCTACTGGAAGTTTAAGTGTGTGAAGTCAATGTATTTGCACTCAGGCACATGATTTCAGTGGGACTACTCACATGCTTAAAAGTTAAGTGTGTGCTCAAATGCTTTGCTGAATTGGAGCCTAATACAGTGTCTTTCATCTGAGGATGTCATGGTGCTTTAAAACGCTGGTAAATAAAACCGCACTGTAAAGTGGGACAGTATTATAATCACTATACAGGTGGGGAAACTGAAGTACAATGAGGCTAAATCACTTATCTCAGGTCACACAAGAAACGCTGATAACAGAACCCAGGAGTCCAACCACATAGTCCCTGTCTATAGACAAGAACTCCGATCCTTTTCCTGGATGCCAGTGAACAAAGCCCCCAACCCATGCAAGATGCGGGGGTAATGAACGTTACCTCTGGGGGAATACTGTCATCTGAGTCCGAGCTGTCATCATAACCACTGCCGTCTAAATTCATCTGTAAGAGCTGGTCAATGGTGGCGTCCACAGCTCCATTGTTAGCCCTCAAAACACATTCAATAATGTCATAATCCATATTGGGGAACATAGTCTTGAAATCCTCCATGGCCTGGTTGAACTCCAGCCGTCGCACCTGCCTGGTGGGCCGGCTGTTGTTGAGTTCCTGGGTGGAAGAGCTGTTCCTTGAGCTGCCATTGCTGCTGCTCCGCCGGAACAGGCTTGTCATTTTTGAGAGCTGTTTTTGAAAAATGTTTAATCTTTTAAAACCTGCTGTAGAAATTAAAAAAAAAAAAGAGAGAGAGAGAGAGAGACACTATAAATCCTAGGTGAGGAAGAGGTGGGAGGGGAGGGCGCCACCTGTCGGCTTTGTGGTCAAGAAGCTATATAGCCATCCTTTAGCACTACTGCCCAGTAATCCAGCACACAAAGGGGAGACATCCAGGATGCCTCAACAGAAGAGCAGGGATTGCTGTGCCAACATGGAGGGGCCTGGTTCCAAGCAGTTCTCCACTGGAGTCCTGTGCAGGACAGGTCTTCAGCAACACGACAGCCTCCTGAGACACTGGAGCATAATGTAACCTGGGAACAAGAAACAAAACACGCTTGGAACAGAACTGTGGGGAAAACAGATCAGAACTTTTTTTTAATAGAAAGAAAGGGGGTTTCGTGGAAAGATGTGGACTTCCCTCTAAATATTTCTGGAACTTTGTCAAAAATTATCTTGAAATCATTGAGAGAAAGAGAATGTGTGAAGCACCTGGTTTTCAGTAAATGAAACATTTCAAAAAAAGGTCAAGAATGTTTCTGATCAAAATTTTGATTTTAAAAAAATAAGTGGGGGGTGGGAAGGAGGAAAAAAATAGTGAAAATGGGTGCATTTCCAACCCTCTACCGGGAAACAACACAATTTAAAAAAAACAAAACAAAACAAACACCCTTTAGTTCTGACCAGCTCCATTCACAGAACACATAGGTCATTTACACTATGTATGTTTATTCTGCTTGACCAATAGCAAGGCCATGGGGCTTAACAAACAGTGTCACAGTTGCTAAAGACTGTTTGTACCTATTAGCTGTTAATTACCTATTAGCCTGTCACAAGGTCTAAGGCAGGAGACAGTTCCCAGGATAGAAGAGGACGCTGCATATATTAAACTAATTTAATAATTTTATTAAGATGATGTTAAAATAAAAAAAATGGTACAGAGTTTAAGAGCAGAAGTTTCTGGTTATCAGGGAATAAGGTACAGATTATCAAGGGGTGCAAAATTCGGTTTAGAATCAGATGGCATAAGGAATACATAATCTGCAATATCCCCGACTGGGGGTAAAAGGTTAACGGGTCAAAGTACAGACACTGAGATATGGGGGTATGTTGTTCATATAATGGCTATGTTCAGGTGTGGAGTATAATGAGTGGATACGATGATGAGGATGGATTTACCCTCATTTGGTGAGATTTAATATTCAGTGAATTTATGGTTCCAGTTCATATGGTCCAATGGAAAAAGTCTCTCGGTCTCTTTCTCATAGTTGATGCACTAATACTATATTCTACCTTAGCCACATTAAGTACAGATAATAATGAGACTTATCTCAAGTACCAAGCAGGAGTGAAACAAAGCTGGAAATGGGGCCTGGGTCTGTCAAAACTTTGGACGCATCTCTCCAGCCAAAGAAATACAACTGGTACACAGATACCACAGTAATGGGCATCAGTAGACAGAGAAATATACTTTTACCTCCTAGGCTGTGTCATAAATATAAAGGGAAGGGTAACCACCTTTCTGTATACAGTGCTATAAAATCCCTCCTGGCCAGAGGCAACATCCTGTTACCTGTAAACAGTTAAGAAGCTCAGCTAATCTGGCTGGCACCTGACCCAAAGGACCAATAAGGGGACAAGATACTTTCAAATCTTGGGGGGGGAGGAGGCTTTTGTTTGTGCTCTTTGTTTACGTGGTTGTTCTCTCTTGGGACTGAGAAAGGCCCGACAGAAATCCACCTTCTCCAACCCATCCTAATCCAAGTCTCCAATATTGCAACCAGTATAGGTAAGCCACGCAAGGCGGATTAGTTTATCTTTTGTTTTATGTGAATTTTCCGTGCTAAGAGGGAGATTTATTCCTGTTTTCTGTAACTTTAAGGTTTTGCCCAGAGGGGGATCCTCTGTGTTTTGAATCTGAATACCCTGTAAAGTATTTTCCATCCTGATTTTACAGAGATGATTTTTACCTTTCTTTTATTTTTAATAAAATCCTTCTTTTTAAGAACCTGACTGATTTTTCTATTGTTCCAAAATCCAGGGGTTTGGGTCTTTGATGATATTGTAACCAATTGGTTAGGATATTATTCTCAAGCCTCCCCAGGAAAGGGGGTGTAGGGCTTGGGGGGATATTTTGGGGAAAGACTTCTCCAAGTGGTCTCTTTCCCTGTTCTTTGTTTAAAACGCTTGGTGGTGGCAGCATACTGTTCAAGGACAAGGCAAAGTTTGTACCTTGGAGAAATTTTTAACCTAAGCTGGTAAGAATAAGTTTAGGGGGTCTTTCATGTGGGTCCCCACATCTGTACCCTAAAGTTCAGAGTGGGGAAGGAACCCGGACAGGCTGACTAGGCGGACCACAATTGTGTTTTTGTGTCTGTCAAGTCCTGGCTTCCAGTGCCGTTCTAACCACTAAGCCACACACTCTCCCTAAACAGCACAACACTGTATTTTCAAATATTTATTAACATTTCACAGCAACTAAGCAGACATGTTTATATGGCACTTATGGAAATGAGCACAATTATCTGCAGAGGGAGCTTCAGAGGGAGATTTTAAAACTGTCAAACATTTGTATAAAACACAGTCACTTGGATTTGCTACTGAGAAAGAGCAGTTCAGTGTTCTCATTCAGAACAAGAACCGCAAAAGGAACTGGCGTCACCACAGTTTGGTAACACATTGCTTTACTCCCCTTTCCAAGTCATCATATCTATCTTCTGGCACGGTTATAAATTCCTCTTTAATAAATCCCTCCTTGATACTTTAGAAATTCATGAGAATAACAGCTCTAAGGAGGAGGTTAGTATGCTTTAAAAAAAAAAAAAAAAAGGAACTACTGGATTCCCTAATCAAAGGAATGCGATAACTTCCAAGAGAATGTGTCCAGAAAAAAAAACAACTGTGCAGCCAATCATTCATATTATAGTAGCACACAGAAACCCCAATCAGTCATGGACTCAGGATTCTGATGTGCTACAAACACAGAACAAAAAGATGGCCTCTGCCCCAAAGAGCTTACCATCTGAACAAACAATAACGGCATTTTCTACCCCAAAGAGTTACAATCTAAATAAAACCATTCAAAATCTCCAATTGCAGTGTTATTATTTATAGATAATTAAGTGTCTCTCTAAACAGAGAAAGTAAGTAAAACCAACTTCGACAATTTCGAAACAGCAGATAAACACCTTGCAAATATGGCAAATCAAACATAGGGAAAAGTCACCAAATTCAAGATTGAAATTCACTTTAAAACATAAACTAGGACTGTCAATTAATCGCAGTTAACTCAAGTGATTAACTTAAAAAAATTAATCACGATTAATCGCAGTTTTAATCACACTAATAAACAATAGAATACCAATTGAAATTTATTAAATATTTTGGATGTTTTTCTACATTTTCAAATATATTGATTTCCATTACAACGCAGAATACAAAGTGTACAGTACTCACTTTATATTATTTTTATTTGCACTATAAAAATGATAAACAAAATAAACAGTATTTTTCAATTCACCTCCTACAAGTACCGCAGTGCAATCTCTTTATCGTGAAAGTGCAACTTACAAACATAGATTTTTGTTGCTGTTACATAACTGCACTCAAAAACAAAACAATTTAAAACTTCAGCACCTACAAGTCCATTCTGTCCTACTTCTTGTGCAGCCATTCACTAAGAGAAACACATTTGTTTACATTTACGGGAGATAAAGCTGCCCGCTTATTTATAGCATCACCTGAAAGTGAGAACAGACGTTCGCATGGCACTTTTGTAGCCGGCATTGCAAGGTATTAACATGCCAGATATGCTAAACATTCATATGCCCCTTCATGCTTTGGCCACCATTCCAAAGGACATGCTTCCATGCTGATGACGCTTGTTAAAAAAATAATGCATTAATTAAATTTGTGACTGAACTCCTTGGGGGAGAATTGTATGTCTCCTGCTCTGTGTTTTACCTGCATTCTGCCATACATTTCATGTTATAGCAGTCTCAGATGATGACCCTGCATGTTGTTCATTTTAAGAACACTTTCACTGCAAATTTGACAAAACGCAAAGAAGGTACAGCATTCAACCCAAAATCTGATCGGGACAAGGTCTGGAGCATGCTTTCGGAAGTCTTAAAAGAGCAACACTCCAATGCAGAAACTAAAGAACCCAAACCACCAAAAAAGAAAATCAACCTTCTGCTGGTGGCATCTGACTCAGATGATGAAAATGAATGTGCGTTGGCCTGCACTGCTTTGGATTGTTATCGAGCAGAACCCGTCATCAGCATGGACGCATGTCCTCTGGAATGGTGGTTGAAGCATGACGGGACATATGAATCTTTAGCACATTTGGCACGTAAATATTTTGCAATGCTGGCTACAACAGTGCCATGTGAATGCCTGTTCTCACTTTCAGGTTACATTGTAAACAAGAAGTGGGCAGCATTATCTCCTGCAAATGTAAACAAAACTTGTTTGTCCGAGCGATTGGCTGAACAAGAAGTAGGACTGAGTGGACTTGTAGGCTCTAAAGTTTTACATTGTTTTATTTTTGAATGCAGTGTTTTTTTACATAATTTTACATTTGTAAGTTCAACTTTCATGATAAAGTAATTACACTACAGTACTTGTATTAAGTGAATTGAAAAATACTATTTATTTTATTTTTACAGTGCAAATATTTACAATAAAAATAAACAAAGTGAGCAATGTACACTTTGTATTCTGTGTTGTAACTGAACCAATATATTTGAAAATGTGGAAAACCTCCAAAAATATGTATATAAATAGTATTCTATTATTGTTTAATAGCATGATTAATTGTGCGATTAATTGCAATTAATATTCTAATTGCTTGACAGCCCTACCATAAACAGATTATATAGCTCCTGCCTCTCATTTGGAGACACAGGGCCAAATTCATCTCTAGATTAACTCCACTGATTAATAGACTTACACCAAGGACAATTTTGGTCCATAATGTACATTTTCAAGGGCTTTTTCTTAATTGGCACGTGGAGAGTTCAATACAACTGTTCCAGAAATTATATTTAATGACAAAAGAACCCAAATCAAATTATTTTAAAATAAAAATGTCAGAAGGACCTTAGCAACGTCATGTAATCAGATTCAAAACCATTAGGCAGAGCAATAACCTCTTAAGTCACCCACGCATAACTGTTTGATTATCATGTATATGTATTATGCATGAAAGTTATGTTCCTTATACTAACCAATTCATGTTAGCAATAAAGCTGCAGGCTTTTACACCTTGAGTTATTCTAAGCAATTTAATAGGCTGCACAGAGTAGCCCAGTATCCAAGCAAAGAACAATGACAATGCAGTAGAGATCCCTCAAGGGAACTGTACTAAGCCCAACAGAAACATTAGACGGATGCACTTAATTTTGCACCTCTGTCTGAAGTCTCTTTTCAAAACAATGCCCTGTTCTGTCACTGATGCCTCATGGGAGCACTCTGTTTAGTAAGTATTCTGGGGTGCACCCATGTCCCCCTTTTTTTCCTGTCTTATTTTGTATTCTGCATTGTAATTGAAATCAATATATTTTGAAAAGGTAGAAAAACATCCAAAAATACTTACTATACATTCATATTCTATTATTGTTTAACAGTGCAATTAAAACTGTGACCTAATTTTTTTAATATTGTAATTAATCGCAGTCAATTTTTAAAATCATTTTATTACCCTAATTATTTGTATTACAGTAGTAACTATAGGGCCTCATTGTGCTAGGCATTGTATAGACACATACTGAGAGGCTGTCCCTGCTCCAAAGAGTTCACAATCTAAATCAGTGATTCTCAACCTGCGGGCTGCAGGCGGCTTGCGGACCAATCAGCAAACAGCTGTGGCCCACGAGACATCCTCAGGGCCATACGGGTAGTATATATGTTGCGTGGATGCGGCCCACATAACACATAGAAAGCTGCATATGCAGCCCACAGTGGTAAATAGGTTAAGAACCACTGACCTAAATGAACAAGACAAAGAGGGAGTGGGAGTCAGGAACAGCACTGTTCCCATTTTACAGTTAAGGAACAGGAGGCACAGAGACTAAATGACGGGCCCAAAATCACCTAAGATGTCTGTGGCAGAGCACAGAATTTAACCCTTTTGGGAGGCCCAGTCCAGTGCCTCAGCCATAAGATTATCCTCCCTCCTCAATGAAAAAATGGGATCTTTGTTTATAAGGGTGCATCCACCCCGTCCTCAGATGAATGCCTAATCCTAGCACAATCATACACTCTGTACCCCATCTCCACTATCTCTTAACTGCATTACAGAGCCACGCATAAACTCAATGTAAACATGGTTCCAAATGAGAACACATCTACACTACAACAGCAGCCATGTTTGGGGCGGGAAGGGGGGGCACTGTTGCATGGTTGTCCTCTGGTACAATTACATATGGTTTTGTACTGCAACGCAGATTGGATTGAACCATGTTTAAACTGTATCCGCAAATATGCACAGCCCTGCACCATTAACCACCACGCGGTAAATGGTTCCTTCAATTCAGCTATGTTTGCAGCATAGACAGGACATTAGAACATGCAGCATAAGGAAGGCTCTAATGCAGCGTTTCTCAAACTGGGGTCTGTGGACGCCTGGGGGTGCCCGAGGTACTCCAAGGGGTCCACGGGCCCCACTGATCAACTCCTCCCTCTCCCTCGATCAACTCCTCCCACCTCTATCTCCCAGAGGCTACTGAAGCCAAACCGGGAGATTTTAGGCACTAAAAGTCCAGCCACACAGAGGGTCCTGTGCCGCTCCTGGAAGCAGCCGGCACATCCCTGTGGCCCCTGGTGCAGGGGGTCTCAGCGGGCTGTCCCCACCCTGAGTGCCAACTCTGCAGCTCCCACTGGCTGCAGTTTCCGGCCAATGCAAGCTGCGGGGGCAGTGCTTGCAGGCAGTGGCAGCACGTGGAGATCCCTTGGCCCCCTCGCCTAGGAGCTGCTGCCAGAGAGATATGCCAGTTGCTTTCGGGAGCTGCTCGAGGTAAGCCCTCCCCAGCCAGAGCCCATACCCCCTCCCACACCCAAATTCCCTCCCAGAGCCTGCACCCTGCACCCCAACCTGCATCCCAACCCCCTGCCCCAGCCTAGTGAAAGTGAGTGAAGGTGGGGGAGAGCAAGTGACAGAGGGAGTGTGTATGGAGGGAGCGGGGAGCAGGAAGAGGTGGGGAGAAGACTTGGGGAAATGGCTGGAGTGGAGGTGGTGCCTAGGGCTGAGTGGAGGGGCTTGGAGGTCCCCAAAAAATTTTAAATCAAAATGGGGGTCCTCACATTGCTAAAGTTTGAGAACCGCTGCTCTAGTGTAAGCACCTGTGGGACTAGAACCTGAGATCATCATGATTCTGGGCCACCAACACTTACACATTGCCATTTGGAGCTCATGCTGGGTTTCTGCTGGGTGACCCTGTAAAGCTAAATACTGCAGGAAGTTCCACCTAGTGGAGCCTTGGCAGCCGCTTTGCAGCCCACTGATTGACCCATGACGGTATATAAGCCAGGAAATCATTATAGGGAGCTGTCTGAGCAACTATGAAGACTACCCGCTTCTGCTCCAGACCTTGCATTACCATGAACCTTAGACTCTGGCTCCTGACCCCAGTTTGTCCCCAGCTCCACTACTTGCTTCCTGTCTGTAACCTGGTGCCTGACCCTGACTTCCTGGTATCCTGACCTGGCTCAACCCCAATTCCATTGCACGTCTCCTGCCTGCAACTCAGTGCCTGACCCCGACTTCCTAATACCCTCACTTGGCTCGACCCTGACTCCATGACATGTCTCCTTATCACAGCTTGATAACTGACCAGTCATGTTGGCCGCCCCCGGCCTGGCCTTGACATCTAGCCCTGGAGTTGTGTGACATAATCCATACTGGGGGGGAACGACATATTTTCCAACACAGGATTCAGGACACATTTTCCAACACAGGATTCAGGATAGTGGGGGGCTTGCTCTCTTTGGCATCCATTGACAAATGCGATACTTCTATCTCTCCAAGGTTGGTTGTTGTAGGGAGTTGTGGGTTCCCACCCAGCTGGCAGTCAGTGTGTAGGGACAAGGTGGGTGGGGAAGCGGGCAGTAACTTTATATGCTGGTAGCCTCAGGTCACTGTAAACAGAATTGCCATCAATCCATCCAACATGTTACATAGTAACTAATAAAATAAATTATTGTATACCTCATTCCCATTGTACAAATGGGGAAGCGGAAGCATACCGAGGGGAAAAGGACTTGCCCAATGACAACGCTGGAAACAGAACCCAGATCTCCCAGCTCCGGGTCCCTTGCCTCTCTCCAAACATAATATGAAAGGACAGGGAGGTGCCAATATGACTCATGAGGAATCAGTAGAACTTCCTGTATCACATTACTACTCAATCAAGTTCTGCTCCCAACCAACCTGCCCTCCCTAAACTACCCCCAACAAACTTTCCCTGAGTTCTGGCCCAATATAGCAGGTTAACAGCAGGGCTCTGAAAATCAGGGTTCATGCAGGGACAGTAAGAAGGCTGTTTTGTTGTAAAGTTGTTCCAGTCATCAGTGCAGGAAGCAGTACAAACCATGTCCTCACCCAGTGTCTGATAGGTCAGCCAGTGTTTACTGAGTCTCACACCAAAGCACCTAGTCTTGAGCAATATGAGCTGTATCCTGCACAGGTCTTTGAAGAGAGATGTGCTTACTGCAAACAAACTTTTCTACATGGGAAAGCACTTATTACTGGGCAAATGGTAAAGCCAGACATATGTTAACTGTGACATTTCACAAATGTATTCCTCTGCTGGAATTCCTCCTGCTTTTTGAATTTACCACACTGGGATTTTTTCATTTCTCACATTCCATCAGATTTATCAATTAATCTTCCACCTACACTACGAAAACGAGAGCATTTTGGTTTTGTTGCTGGTTTCTGCTGTATATATAGGACACTTTTCCACTAGTTCTTTGAGAAGGAAGGTCCCTGTTTAGATTTTATTTTTTTATGGTTAATCTCTCCTCAGACTGTTGCCCTAAATCCAACCTAAACTAATTTGTTGCCTTTCCAAACCAAGGTCGAGATCCTGCAACTAGAACCATGTAGGAGCATCCCTGCTCCCACACTGATCAAATTGCAGAACTGGGGCCTAAAATTCTGACTGCCTATTTATTAATAATGGACCAGGACCCCACTGTGCTAGGTACTCTACAAACACAGAACAAAAAGACAGTCTCTGCCCCAAACACTAAACAATGTAAATAGTACAAGAGACAACAGATTCATACAAATAGTCTGAGAGGGAAACAATGCAACAATATTGTCAGCATGATACACTAGCAGCTTAACTGTTGTCAAGTTTTTTTCTAGGCTTCATGGCAGAGAACAGAGAGATCCTGATGTCAATTTCATTGAGAGTTAAGAGCCACTCAGCATCTTAGAGGGCTTAGCCTATACTTTGCAACTTCTACCCAAAAACTGAAAAGGGCTTGACAACTGACAAGCATTACATCTCAAGTATTTTGCATATGGGGAAACTGAGGCAAAAAGTTTAAGGGACTTGATATAGACTTGCTGTGTGATCTTCAGCAGAGCCAGGAATGAAACCCAGCCCTTAGGTCTTCCATTTCCTTGCATTAGCCACTAAATCATATTTCTTTCCCCTTGTTCGTTCAAAGGTATTAAGTCAGGTAACTGTCAACGGAACCCACGCCTACATGTTTGGTTGTCAACCTGTTGAACATGTAGCAGTTACTAAGAGGCCTGTCCTGCTTCACCATCTGATTATCTGACTCCAGAAAACAGCAAAGTACCATGGTGCATAATTGCAAGAGAGTGGAATTCCTTTGTCAGAGAAACCGTGGTAACCAGTGAGGAAACATACATTTTCAGTGTTACATTCTGGCCCCTGGCCCCCCTTCACACTTACATTTTATTTTAAACTACCAAGACAGTCGCTAAGGGAGATTGAGTGCAGTCCAGAAAACCTAATGTGCTGATTAGATAAAAATACGTATTACAGATGTTTTCAAAAGTAATGAATACTAAAGAGAAATAAAAGCAGTGGCGAGCCAGGATATCAGCTATGATGTAGTAACTACACAGAGCGCTACAAATACTTTGATCTCTCAAGTCAAAGAACAACAAAATATCTCATTGGTGCTCCCACTTGCTAGGCTGATGGTATCATGTCAATTCACATTATAAACCAACACATCGTCATTATGCTTTCCTGATGCTGGTGAAAGAAGGGAAAAAGTAATAACAGAGTCTCTTTAAACCCACCTCAGAAAAAAACTGAATTGGCAGAAGTCTCTTCTTCATGAATTGATTACTAACCTCTGACCAGGGAACAACAGGAATCTAGCGATGACCCTAGTGACATTTGTGGTCAAACTGTGGGAATTCTGCAGGGGATCTTGTGTACTATTCTGATCACCCCATGAGACACAAAGAAGGCCATTCAAAAACATGTTTCAGAGTAGCAGCCGTGTTAGTCTGTATTCGCAAAAAGAAAAGGAGTACTTGTGGCACCTTAGAGACTAACAAATTTATTTGAGCATAAGGTTTCGTGAGCTTTCGATGAAGTGAGCTGTAGCTCACGAAAGCTTATTCAAAAACATGGCAGCTTAGTATAAAGAACAGCTTTGTAAAGACAAAAATTTAGTCTTAGAACCTCAATATTCCAAACATTCTATAAAAAAGGGTGTCTTTTTTGGTTGCTTGCTTACTAGAACTCAGTGGTTGTCAATGGAATTCATCCTAGAAGACAAGTAGAATTTTAAGCACCTAGAACCACACAAAGAAAGAGCAAGCGACCTCCATTGATTGGGTGTTAGTCTGCTCTTTGGACAACAAGGGAAATCGACAGCTTGCCTTATACTCCATGGCAAAATGCATATGAATATGTCACTTGAAGGTACATTCAGACCACAGTAGCCACTGCTGAGAATATAGTAAATTGCTTGCCATATAAGTGTCTTCATACACTGGGCCAAATCCCATGTCCTTACTAAATCTCTGATCCCAACATTTGTGGTCACAGTCTGCCCACATGGAACAACTTGTAGGACTGAGACCTCAGGATTTACACATTCCTTACTAGGACACAACTCCCATTCACTTCAGTATTTAGCCCCCAGCTTCGGAAAGCATTCCTGTTCAGCATGGGAGCTTAAGCACATGTTTAAGTTCCAATGCAGTCAATGATACTGTGGCATATGCTTAAAGTGAAGCACCTTTTCTGAATTTTTTAAAAATTTTCTTTTTGAGCTTGTTTCTGTAAAAAGGGGCCCAGTGATAAACTCTTTACTTTAAATAATGTATCTTAAACAAAGCCAGTTGATATTATCTGTCTTTGTCATATAGGGCCATCTAATTTAGTAGCCTTTAAAAAAAAAACAATAAGTTATGAGGTTTAGCCTTGTTTAAAAGATGTTATGCCTGATGCAACTGTGGAAGGTCATTTAGTAAGTAGAGGTAGGACAAAACAAACCCTACTCGCTACCCATCTAACCTGTATTATATTGCGGGGGGAATTATTTGGGGGAACTTCCATGGCCTGTGCTATACAAGAGGTCAGCCTAGACAACAACAATGGTCCTTTCTGGACCTAGAATCTAAGAACTGCTGCATGCCTAATACTATCGTGCTCAGATAAATTATTTACATTGTGCCAGAGGTCCCTACTCAGAGGTGCTTACAGTTTAATTTTACTTTAGATGGGTCTTCCCTTTCCATGTGTGGGTGAAATCTACCATGGTCATAGACCTAGCTCAAAAGCCCATGCACCCTTTTTTGATGGTTTAATTTGTGCATAACCCTTGCACTGGCCCTCTGCACAGGGGTGAATTTCACCCTCTGGGAGGGGCCTGAAAGCATCCTAGTATGTTGCTTTATATGTGAAGAACACAGACCCAATATTCCAAGTGCCCAAAGAGTCCACTGATTTCAGTTGGGTGCTCAGCACTACTCAAAATCAGGCCCCATGTCAGCTTGTTCTAATATCAGTGATTCCTTTCCAAGGTAGCTGTTAGTCAACATGATAGGGAAGACTGGGACAATTCATCTAAATTATAGTGCATAGCGTGTCTAAGTGCAGTAACAGACTGAATAATTGAAAGCTTCTGGTCAGAAAATTTTAAAAATTAGGTATGTGCACAATATGCTATACGTCAACAAGGCTCCACAGCATGTCTTGGTTTAAACAACACTAAGGGATTGCGGTGTTCAGCTATTTCCAGAACCATGGATGACACAATACACTATAGTTTGGAAAAAGTTTGCTGTGAAGTCTGTTTCAGTCTGTCAGTATGCCTTTGAAGAGAAGTATTAGACAGAGCAGAGATGATACATTTTGATCACAGATCTGTGCCTTTTCCCTCATGTGCTCCTAAGTTTACATATGTAAAGGAACACAA
The DNA here is from genome assembly GCF_965152275.1 of Natator depressus. NCBI lineage: Eukaryota > Metazoa > Chordata > Testudines > Cheloniidae > Natator > Natator depressus. The sequence continues at coordinate 8,528,846 of NC_134250.1, read as the reverse complement.
TTTGCAGTGATGATAATCATGGTTGATTTACTGTAAATACATTAAAATATCTATCTTTATTAGCCCATGCACTTCAACAGTACCTGTTATCAGAGAATTTCAAACCACTTTACAGACATGGATTCATTTAAGCTCATAATAAACCCTCTATGAGGTAGATGAGATCTTTACCTTTATCAATAGTTATTTTGGGGTATTTCCTCATATTCTGTTTGTTGACACTTCTTTACAGCACTTGTTTGTTGACAGTCTTCTTTATATTTCTTGTTAAGGAGCAAGTACAGTAAAGGAATACTTGGAAATATTGAACACAAACCAGCTAGACTGGATGACAGGAATCAGAGACTGTTAGAATTACTGCACTACTGATAATTATTTTTGTAAAGTCAATGAAGCACTGGGTAGATGCCAGGAGGTTAGAGAAAGGCAAAGGTTATGCTGATTTTCCAAACAGTAAAGATGAGTGCTCTTGTCCATTATCAGCCTGTCTAACTGCTTTCTCATGTAAAATAATGGAACGAATAAAAGAAAAAACACGCTCGCTGAACAGCTGGAAAACAACGTGCAATAAGCAGTATAGATTTTTACAGCTTCAATGGAAACATTCAGAAGCAGAAAGTGGACATTTTTAGGTACTCAATGCTTCAGTCTGTGATGCAGGAAATCATATGGTGTGATATTATTTGGTCTAGTAGCTAGAGCTAGGTACTGAAAGTCAGAACTCCCGAGTTCTGTTCCACTGTCTCACCATGGACAAGTCATCTGGGCTGAAATTTTAAAATTCACGTTAGGGGATTTGGACACCCAAATCCCATTAAAATTAATCCCACTAATAAACCTCAGCCTTAGCTTCTCTATGCCTCAGGCTCCCCATTTGTAATGTCAGGATTGTAACACTTATCTACCTATTGTGCAGTCATTTGAGGACCTCAAAAATTCTTTACAAACTTTAATTATATCCCTATTTTACAGGCAGAGAAAGCAAGGCTCACAGGGGCTACATCACTAAAACAGTCAGTGACAAAGATAGCAGTGGAACCCAGGAGTCTTGGCTCCCAGATACCCCAGTGCTAATCATTAGACAGCACTGCCTCCTACACTCCCTTCCTCCCACAGATATGCCCTACTTGGCAGTAAAGAACCTGGCCTAGAGGTCACTTTATCCAGCCTGTTCAGCTGACTCAGGGAACAGTGAGGACAAATTATACATTACCTATGAACCCTCCAGAGCCTGAGCATCACAGAGAAGCTGCAGTTGGGGGATAGCTATATACCAGACTCATTAGTGAACAGCAGAGAGATATTAATCTAATGGCAAATTATACTCAATTATGGGATTGTCTAAAAGTGCTGGGGAACCAGTTTTTCAAGCTCGCCAAAGAACAAACAATTCTCCTGGGGCTGTTTGCATCCGACTCTAAGTGCCACTATGTGCTGACAAATGAGAGCTTCAGTAACGCAGAGCGAAAGCATCTGTGATGGCCCTGCAGGCCATCTGAAGTGGCGGGGAAGTGAGACAGCTCATTTTCACCATCTCTCAGCCTCCAGTCGAGCAGGCTTTTGAGTCTGCCAGGCAGAAAAGGCAGAGGGCACTCAGAGGAGAGGGAGATGAAACATACCAAACGCATTTGAGAAGAAATGGCATGCACATGCGCTAAGGGGGCGGGACACAGCTCAGCTCATGTTCACAGCACAACAGGGTTGAATACCTGGACAGAATGGTACGAGAGAAAGCTGTGAAACATTGGAAAAAACATCTCTTCCCTCAAAATGGCACTTAATATAGCAAAACAAACCCATGGAAATGCCCTTGGATCAGGAGAGAAAATAAACCTGTGAGGGTTTTTCCATAAGGTTTCATCAAACTGGGGAAGTAGGGTACTATGAATGGACCCTGATTAGACTTAATGGGATAGAGTTTACCGCTGGAATCAATGGGTTTATTCCAGGGATGAATTTAGCCCAACAATACTAATTTGTAGTTCCATAATGTATTTCATCCAGCTATCTCAGAGTGCTATCAGTTAACAGCGAGTGGGGTGGGGGGAGAGAAAACCTTTTGTAATGATAAACACCCATTTTTTCATGGTCTGTGTGTATAAAAACATCTTCTGTATTTTCCACAGTATGCATCCGATGAAGTGAGCTGTAGCTCACGAAAGCTTATGCTCAAATAAATTGGTTAGTCTCTAAGGTGCCACAAGTACTCCTTTTCTTCTCATGAGGTACGTGTTCCTACAGCCATTCATAGGTGGGGAAACTGAGGCTAAGAGAGGTTAAGCAACTTGCCCATGGCCACATGGTGAGTCAGTGGCAGAGACAAGGGCCCTGACTCCAAGTCTTCTGCTCTAAACACTGGAGCAGCAACACAGAGCACGAGGAAGAGAACAGTCACATCAAAGTGGAGGGGGCAAAGGCAACAGACAATAGCCCCAAGCTTCAAAAGCCTCCACGTTAGCTTGCTCTCAACAAACTTCTCCTAACGTCCCACCCCGTGAGCCCTCACCCCACCCACTTTTGGTTGAGTAGGTGGATGCACTTCAAACTTTGTGTCCTACCATGAAGGGGACGTGCCGAGCTCCTGAGGGGATGGAAGCCTCTGCACACTAGTCTGCCAGCAAAACAAAGCCAAAAAAACCACACCACACCACACTAAACCAGCCAATGTTGCCCAAGGAGGAGCATATAAGGTCCCCACTCTCCTGCCCCACACCCCAGACAGCAGGGGAGGAGGACCCAAAGGAGCCTCCCCCCTATTTAATACTAACCTGTTTCTTCCCAAGCTAGAAATACCAATATTGCCTCAAAAGCCAAGTAACCTTTAAATGCTTCACTTGCTTCTTAAGCCAATTTTTCCTTTCACGTACACATTGACTTCAGGGGAGTTAATCCCGATTTACACTGATCTCAGTGAGATCAGAGTCAGACCTCATGTTCCTAAACTATACATTAAGGGCAACATTCACCCAGGTACAGCAGACCAAGCGCAAGTCCCTGGACATCAGTGTGTATGCCTTTGGGGACTTCGGGAAGGGATGGGCAGCGAGCCTCCCAGAGGGCAGAATGCTCGTCAGCATCCACCCTCTCCATGGGAACTGTCAAATCTAAGTTATGTTTGCATTTAGACCAGGTAACATAAATAGCAGAGTCCTGGACCTTAATGAAGACTAGCACGGGGTGGCGGTTGGGCCAAGAAATCCACCCTTTGTGCAGCCTCCTTCATATAAGCATTGAAATTGTTGTATGCAAGATAGGTGTGGAGTAAGTAAGGATGGTGATTAGCTGAGTTACCTCTGTTATCATAATGGTCTAGGACTTTTGGCCTGACAAAGATACATGCCTTATTGTAGCTGTATATCACATGGGTGTAATTCATAAAGTCAAAACAGCTTAGAACTTAAAAACTGGGTAACTGACTGTGAATCCCAGTGATGACTGAACCTGGTGATATTCTGAACAAAAAGAGTGCTCAGCCATGCTTGTAGCTATTTCTATTGCTTCATACTGACTCAGCAGACATTCTAGAATGACACACAGAGTGGCAATCCTGGAATCCTATTATATAGATTACAGGAGGGGAGCATATAGTGCTCAGTGTATGTGTACACATACACCCCTCTGAGTTCAGTCTCTGCTTCCATCCAAGACTGCTCAGAGCCTGACTGTTTTCCATTTGCCCCTTGCTCTCAGGAAAGGATTATCCCATTATTTATCACCTCACATAATATCACATGACTCCAGAAGATAAAGCTTTCAGTAAAATGCCAAAATAGACACCTGCCGCCTTTTGCTTCTCCTGTACCTTGCTAGTCTCTAACTTGGCATTCTTCTTGTAGCTCCAGTTCCTGGAGCCAATTTAAAACCGGAAAGATTAAACTGTGTCAGTTTCTCTCCCTCCTGGCTGCAGAGCGCAGTTTGAAAGCATGATCCTCACAGCCTCAATAAATAAAGAAGGCAAACAAAATAGAATCCACATTTATTTATTTTTAAAACCCTCATGACTTAAGCCCATCTCATGATTTTCTGAATGCTTGGGGTTGGCACTACTAGATACCCAAAGCTACACACGACAGGTCACAACCACACCAGCTCCTTCTAGCCCGAGCCCTCACTGTACAGAAAGCCTGCGGAGTGATATCACATTGATCAAAGTATCACATTGATCAAAGGAATACAGAAAATCACAATTCCTTCCAAACAGGTCCATTTATTTGTCACACCACTTCATTCCACCCAAGGAAAGGGAAGGGGACTGGCAGATGGTTTGAGTAAAATCTCATAGCTAATTCAATTGTTTTTGACACCCCTTGGAAGAGAATGGTTCATTACCATGAAAATGGAGAGTGCCCTCCATTCTCAAGCTTGTTGTCATATAGCACAACGCAATATTATGATCCCCAAGATTTATATTGCAAGTGCTGTTCAAACGGTGAGATCACAGTAGGGTTAGATCTTTCAAACATTTTCATGCACTTTGTTCTAGGGGGTCATTTTAATACTCTGGGAGCAAGGGAGAGAGGATAGCATCTCTCTGTATTAACAAGATAAAACCTACTATCCTTTCCTGAGCACTTCATTGGTTTTAAAACCCAACAGGCAAATTGTTCTAGCAAGCAGACAATGCATGATCTCTGGTTCAGGAATAGGGCTAAGGATCATGACACAACCCAGCACATTTTGTTTGCCCTTCTTGCTGTTGTGAGACCAAATTCACTACCACAGGTTGACAAGATGTTGCTACTGCCTTCCTGCATGGAACTGGTATTGACGTGGAACCCGGAAGTAAGTTATTGTTATATCACAACACAGGAAAGAAACTCTCTCTTTTAATAGCTGCATATTCAAACCAAGCACAAAGTCAACACAATCATTTTCTAATGCTGTTATTCTACAATCAAACCAACTGCATAATACCCACAGGAGTTCTAGCTGCAATAATAAATAATAATAATTTTCTCTTGTATAAGAACTTTCATGTGAAAATCTGGGGGGTGGGGGGGGAGGGGTGTAAAGAAGTTATTCTAGAAAATGCCCAAACACAGATCTGCCTGATAGACTGACAGGCTGCTTGGGAGGCATGAGGTTCTGCTTGTGTCAAAGAGCGTGTGCTTGCATCTAGCTCACAAAGCACTACAGTTTTAATCCTTCATCTGGATATTTAAGTGGCTCTGTTGCTGGATTATCCAAATGTCTTCTAAGCACGTCCAGGCCGCACAAGGGTGCTGCGAGGATGACCACATTAAGGATTGTGAGGTACTTAGATACTATGGTAATGGGGGACCTTCAGATAGATAGTATTTAAAAACAGAACTAACATCATCATCATTTATCATAATGTATATACACACACACCCCTCTACGTATACCAGTGTGTATATAATATACATGTGGGAGTAGAAGTTACTAAAGTCAAAGAAATACAAATAAGTTTTGCATTTAATTCTATGAGTGCTTCATTCTGTGCCTGTTCTTATCTCTTGTGGGAGCGAGTTCACAGTCTAGGTCCAGCTGCTCTGAAAGTTCTTGCTCCAGAATTTCTAAGTCTCCCTCTTTTGGTAGGGCAACTTCACTGTTCTAGGGGAATGCAGCTGTCATGGCAGGTCATGGATGGACGGGAGTTCTCTGATACTGCTAGACCCAGTGCCAGAAAGGGCTGTACCATACCAAAACAGAGATTTTAATTTGAATTCTGCATTGAATGGAGAACCAGTGCAGCGAGCTGAGTGCCAAGGCGATATGTTTCTGGAGGCCTGTAGTGCTAAAAACAGGCTGCTGAGTTTCTGTACCAGTTGGGGCTTTTTCAGGTTGTGTGAGTTCATTCCTATCAGATATAAGCTTCTTCTATCTCTATATAACACCTACAGATATTTGCAAGACATCCCTTAGTCTTTACATTTGCCTGTAAAATTAATTTTAACAACAGTACACGCTGTGAGGCAAATCCACCAATATCAGCAGGAAGAAAAAGTATTTTTTTAAATCTCCAGGTGTTTTATGTTCTGCTGATGAAATTAAACTGAGCCTTAAAAAAGAAAAAAGTAACAGACACACACACAATAATTGCTTTTGCACTGTAAAAAAAGGGCTGACTTATTTCATCCAAGCCCAGGCTTGGAGTTGTGTTGTGTATGTGTAATCAGAGGGAGAATATAGCAGCAACAATCCGGCTCAAGCAGCCTTCAGTGTCACCTTTTGATACCATTGGACAAGATGAGGAGAGCTCAGTTTCACACGTTGAACTATAGCAACGTAGCTGGTTGATCTCCAAAATATTATCTCATGATAAACTGATCTTAGGCGACTTCTGTTGCACAAGAATAAATTGGCGTGTGGCTGCCTGTTTGAATTCATTAAGATTTAAATGGTTGCCATGTTTTCTTCTCAGGACTATTACCGGATAATAATAATTATACAGATGGGCCCAAAAGCCTGGCTTGGCAGGTACTGTTTTAAAATGGTTTACAAGGTGTGAAAAACACAATATTGTAACCTTGTGCAAGTTCACCATGAACACTTCCGTCTCTCCCCTACTCCTAACGTTAGCAGATGCTGATCATACGTGCAATCGCATTCCTAAGTGCTGGCACTCTTACAAATTTAAATCTAATAACTAACAACATTCAGTTCAATTCTGCTCGTTAAGGTAAAGCAGAACCACTAGTTATTGGTACCTGTCTTTCCATTGGGCAACTGCTGAGATACCTGCTCGTTTGGCAGCCATACAAATTAAGCATTGTGACACAATTATCAGCAATCAAATCTTACATTTATACCTCTCTTTCCATCCCAAAGGCACACAACACATGTTTACAAAATACAGCTCCTATGTGTAAGAATTGCTCTCTTTGATGAAATACAGCCATGTCCATAGTGAAAAGTGGCAGATGTTGATGTTAGAACAAAGAATTCTGCATTGTGTTGAAACTCTATGGCCTGAACCAAAACCACTGAAATCAAAGGGAGTCCTACAATGGGCTTTGGACCAGACTCCTACAGAGTTTTATGGCAAGCAGAATGCAATCACACCAGCTGGAATTGGCTGGCCACTGTGACTAATTCCCATACCCTCCAGGGAAAGAACTGTAGCATCTTCAAATGACGAGAAGTGGTTAAGACTGTGGTCTTAATTCTCATAGGAAAAAGAAGCACTGCACCCCCAAGCACCAGGATAAGGCATTGCTTCAGTACTGTCCCAGGATGACGAGGGTCATGTACCAAACCTACAACTGAGAGATAAAAATCAGACTACCCATGTGTCCCTGTCCATTTGGTTGGCCTAACATCTCCATTTCCCTTTCAATCTCATTCCAATGTCAGCAGCAATGTCCCCATAATTTGAAGATCAACATAATTTGAAGATTCCAACAACCCTCTGAAGTATTTTAATAACCATTTTACAAATCGGTGAACCACAGCTCAGAGAAGTTAAGCAGTTTGCGGGGTGTCACACAGGAAGACACAGCTGTAAATGGAACACAGAAGTCCGGATTCTAGTCTCTGGTCCTGATTCACAGAGGCCATATTTACTGGTTCTCTCAGTCTCCAGTCACATTCTTCCTTAGAGAGGGGACACAGTGTGTTGGCAGTAACAACTGGCACTCCACAGAGATGTTGGCAAAAACACAACCGAGTTGGAGATAATTTGTTAAACTGAAAAGGTAGAGTTTACCAAGAAATCCCAGGGGCGGGGGGAGGGGAGGAATACCTTTATCTTCATCTGAGATTAATAAAAGCATATTCGACAAATATGTTTGGGTTTCCATTTTTTCCCCCCTGCTCTCAGCAGATTTGGTAAGCCCAGATCTCTGTGTCTGCCAGTGCTATGCAGCATGTTTCACATCTGGCAAAAGAAACCCAGGCTGCTAGGCTGGCCAAACAGGATATTCTAAACAACAATTAGTAAAAGGTTTACACAGCCAAGGTCCCTTTTTACGCTACAGAGGAGGTGTCTGGGAGTCGTCTCTGCTAGCTTCATTGACAAAGTCCGTTTGTACAGGACCTACCACAATGGTCCATGATTGGAGCTATTCTTTACTCCTGTTAGTCCTGAAGAGCCAACATAGCTAAAGGAGAATGAGCTGGATTCTCCCACTTTGTGCATTTTCAATAACATTGACAGTTACTTTCTGACTGCAGACTCTTCACTACTGAGATGGAAGAGGGAAGAGCCCAAGAACAGTTGGATGTTTTTAGAAAGAATGCCTAGTGTTGACACAGAAATAGGCTAGATCTTCACTGTTTCATAATAACCAGGCTAAAGGCCCATGCATCAGCAGATGTATCATTCTAACACAGCTGAACTGCGACCATTTTTCTCAGTCCACATACAGATGTGGCTGTTTTTGCCATTCATATGGGGCCTTTCAAGACATCATCTTTGGTCCTGATTGGCCATTGAAAAGCACTCATCTCTAGGCCGCTGTTTGGCCTTCCACACAGCCGATATTTTAGTTGTCTTGAATGGATTTCCTAACAGCTTGAAGCTGTTGGCAAACACACCCCACTTCTGAAGGAAACTTAGATACAGGTCAGAATTTTCAAAATCAGCCTCCTTCCTCTCATGTTTTGGTTTCAAAATTCTGATACATCGATTATGGATCTGGGAGGATGGAGGAGTTTGTGATAAATCAGGAAGATGAACAAGGTGAGAGACCTCATGGAAACAAAAGCAAAGCAATGGTATTTCTCAAAGGGAAGTAAGCAGTACATTTCAACTCCCTCAACCTCCCCATGCACCACCTCCTTTCCTTTCACTTGAAGGAGAACATGATTCGTTCCCTCAGTTTTACCCAGTATGTGGGTGCATCCTGTTTCAAGGTTTTGTAAGGGAAGAGCCGTCACGAAGCAGGGCGAGACATCATTCCAAGCACTTGCTCAGGCCCCGCTGGGTACGTGAGGGAAAAGTAGCACTGGGCTCCTGAAAACAAGCTTTGCAAGGCTTTGCAATAGGCATTATTGGCAGAGCAGCCCATGTTTAAGAGAGCCACGCCAGTGTGACAGCCATTATGCTCACACACCCAACCCATTTTACTAAGAACAGGGGGCAGGGACATAGGCGAAGATCACATTGGTGATATCTATTTTACTGATTTATGGATCTAGCGCCCTATTCTGCGCTCCTGTGAAACGGGGAGAAAGGATCTTTCATTTTTACCTGGTGAACCCTCACCAGAGGAAAGCAGAAGGAACCTCAAAGCACAGCAGATGGAACAGCAAAGGGCTCTCTCCTACTAATGTCTTGCAGAGCGAATATTGGATTGTAGAGTCCTGGTGCAGGACTCAAACCCACAGCATTCTGAAATGGAGCCAAGAGTGAGACTGACTGAACCATAAAGAAGCCCTTACCAACACTAAATGGAGGACAGATAAAACTTCCTTGGTTTGAAGGCACATGTTCTCCACATACACGTTGTTATTTGAGTTGTGTAATTACACTTCAGAGTTGTGAACTTATCCAGTGTGTGAGAGTTACGTTGACTCTACATAGCTGATCTTTATCTGTGGGAGATGAGGACAGTTAATACCTCCTAGGATTAGATCTTCAACACCTGACTACATTTGAAGGAGGAGGCTGACCCTGGAACTTCCAGTTGTCCATTTAAGGATAAATTACAATTCCATAAAGAACAAAAAAGGACAGAGCCAATATTTCATATGCTTGCTCCAGACGAGGGTAAATGTGATTAACTATCAGAAGGGCCTCAGAAGTTACCTCTTGGTGAACTGGAAATTTGTGTGAAGAAAGGAAGAGGCCAACACAATGCTTAAAGCCTCCAAGTTGTGCATACATGAATGACCTCATTCTCCAAAATCAAGATTTCAGATGTCCAGAATGCCATACGTAAGCAGTTAATGATCTTGTCTGGTTTGCTAAGATGGTAATTTCACCCTGGAAAAACAGTCACTCAGCTCGTGGGGACAGAGTGTAGTAGCCTAGATGAAGCAAGGGAACAGCTGTAACAGAGGTGTGACCAATTGTTTACAGGCCTCCAAACACAGGGAAAAGTCTTGGCTTTAAGGGCAAATAAGAACATTCCAGTCCCAAGCATCCGCTGCAGCTCAGACAACAGATGGAATCGCTTAAACTCAGCGAAATGAGGCCAGCCTTTTTCCCTCTTGTACTGCCATATTATATTTGTAAGTTATCTCCGCAAATATGTTCCAACAGCAACTGTGCTATTTACAAATGTAATGGGTTAGTTACTGGGACAACATCCATTTCATCAGCCTTATCCAGGTACACATAGACTTTCTATGTTCTGTGGTGCATTATATATCATCCACAAGCTTTGCGAGTTACACTGGTAACCCAAAGTAGTTTATCTTTTCTCTGTAGGAACTGAGGGCACTTCCAGGATCAGACCCTTACTGCTACACTGGCATACTCTAAGAGCTGATACAACGTCAATGGAAAGAGCCTTGTTGACTTGAACGTGTTTTGGATCAGGCCCATCGCCAATATCTTTCAATTTATTACAACTGCTCTTCTTATGAGATGTTGGGATTTATTTTTAGCAGGAAAGCCAGGGAAATTCTCTCCTTACGCCCCACCCAACCCCAATATACTATTTCTGGCACAGCTCAGCAACATTCAATAACTTCCCAACCAAGGAATACATTTTTCTCTCCTCCTCTAGGTGTTTTTGGCATGATCATTTGTAAAGTCTTTAAAACACGTTAGATATCCACTGTGGTATACAACTCTATGTTAAACGCTACTTATTTCTCTAGTGAAGACAGGCTATTTGACTCAGTCAGCAGCTTTGAGACTTGTCTGTGGCTTCCCATGCGAAACGTGAAATTTTACGGACAGGAATTTCCTAAATAAGTCACAGGGGAGTCTGTTCCATCAGTAACATAATGCACTCTTCTCCAGCTATAAAAGGAACATGCAGCCTGCTTATCTTTGCATCTAAGGCCCTGAATCAATGACCCAGCAGCTCTGAGCTTTCATTAATATGTATTTAACCATCATGTTCTCCTGTGTTCTTTATAATAATGTAATAGTGCTTTGCACTTATGGCACTGTAGGATTTCAAAACATTTTCTGCAAACATTAATTTAGCCTCCTTTAGAGGTAGATGTTATCTGCATTTTACAGATAGAGAGAGGTGAAATGGTATGTCATCAAGGTCACATAGGAAGTCAGAAACACAGCCCAGCACTGAATTCCAGTCCCATGCTCTAACCATTAAACTACACTGCTTCCCAATAGGAAGGAGAAGTGCAAGTCACACGTACGCCTCATTTAATGCTTTAAAAAAAATTCTCTCTACTCCCTCCAATCCTGACTCCTTCAGCAATTAAAAGGGAATGAAAGACAGATCATCACATCCCAACGTTTAAAGGGTGGGAGAACACAAGAGCCATTTTAATTATAGCATCTGAGACGTACGAAGCTGCTTACACAGATGTCTGCAAACGTAAATTCGTCTGGTGCAGACTAGGATACGGCTACCCTCTGACACATTAAGTAGTTAAGGGGATAAGTAATAACAGGCTTCGCAAACACATTATACTCCTCCAGTGTAGGAGCTGAAACAGATTCTCTTTGCAATGACAGCAAGAAGACAGGTTTTTTCCCTGCAAAGGGGGAGACATACCCATAATGTGCAACATTTAACAGTCTTTCAGCAGCCTGCTTTGGAGTAATCTGCCCAGTTTGGACCTCTGAGGACAGGGAATTGTTAGGCTTTGATTTGATCCCATCCAACAGGAAGTGTACAAGCCAGGTAGCATCTTATTAGGAATTGTATCTTAGATTTTATAAGAAGTGCAAAAAACGTGCATTAGCATAACATTGAGGCTACAATTTTAACCACACAATTGTCAGAAAATACAAGAGTTCAGGTTTCTGGAGTAACCCCATCCCCAGCTGCACCCCTCAAAACCATTTTGTAGTTGCCTGGCTCTGCACTAAACACAGTTATGATTAGCCGTACACAAAGAGGCATCATCTGGAATGACTCTTGTTTCAGATCAAAGAACAACCAGCCACGACAGAACAAAAGTAAAGTCTCCAGAAGAGAGGACACAGCACATGTCCTTCCTGCACTGAAGTGAACACAAAATGGCTCCCTGAGATTTACACAGAGAAAAAAACCAGGCGTAACAGTTCCATAACTAAATTTTCTCTATACAAAGATCCACTTACTATAATCCCTGGCTCACCTGCTGAAGTGAGCCATGTTAACCTGTTGAGGAGTTCTCCTCTGCAGCATGAAAGAGGATGCAGATTCCCCCTGCCCACAGAGTCCTCCTACTGCTGCTTTGTCATCCACCAGCCTCTCTGGGGCATCAGACACCAGCAGCTTTTAAACTGCTTTTGACCCTCACCTGCCCCCTGAAGTGGTGGAATTCAGACCTTACGACCCAACACTCTCTGCAGTCACCATACAATTAAATAAAGTCAGCACAGAACAGAGGCCCTCCATAAATGGTACAGAGCCCTAACAGCACCCAGGAGCACAGTAAGCTCGGTTGTTTCTATCTCAGCAAGTGACAATATGGTTGATTACCACTTGTGGACCTTGACAGGGCTCTCACCAGAGGGGGTATCATTGGGCCACTTGTACTATGGGACATTCCATTCTTGCTCCACTCAGCAGCACAGCAGATACAAGCTTTCCACACACTATGGAAAACGTAGGAATGGTCATATGAAAGGACGGAGGAGCCATGGCCAAAAGCAACTTTACAGAGCGGAGGATAGAAAAGACAGGGGAAGTAAATGCTGAGAGACAACTCTGTCTAGATGTTCTCTGAACCCTATTGGAAGGCTCAACAGCACACTGTCATTGGCAGAGAAGCAAGGAAGCCAGTCATAATGCTAGGAGGGTGGGGGTAGTCCAGAACCATGTAGATGTATGGCTTGAGTGTATACACCCTTAGAAGATTATGGTTCTATTTTATTCTATATGGGTTCTTATACTGTCCTCATCACCAGGATATCTGAACACCTTGCATAAGCAACATGACTAACATCTGTTGCATGTGATTTGTTCTCTCTCTCCCCCCACGGGGAGAACTGTGTGTGTGCAGCGTAGTGCTTTGTTTTGGGCGTGTCCTGTTTGTGTGTTACAAAAGCTCAGTCAGAGACATTCACCTTGCACCTGGAGCAGAAGATGGGGAACTTCGTAAGTAATTGGGGGAGTTTGTTCCACAGTGCCAGACCTGCCCTCGAGTAAGCTGTGTCTCCTGCACAGATGAGTTTTACCCTTCTGGTAGAAAGTTACATGGTGCTGGAGGAGTGGAGCTGCTGACCCCTGTCCTTATTCTGGCGCTTTAGGCAGTCTTTTAGATATCTTCAGTGGCCTGGGCCCAGAGTAAGGACCAAGTGCATGAATTTGATTCAGTATTCTATGGGAAGCCAGGGTAGAGAGCAGAAGGCAGGACTGATGGGTTTGCGACAGCCCATATTGCTGGGTTCCGTACAACCTGAAGTTTCCTAAGGGCAGATGGCTTCATGCCCAAGTATACTGCATTGCGGGAGATGACAAGGCATGTATAACTAATGCCAGGTCATTGTTAACTACGATGGGATGGAGTTCCCTAACCAACTGGGGATGGCAAAAAGCAGTGCTTGTGGGTGCTGCTATTAAGAGATTAGTTTCAGCAAGGAATCCAGGAGCAATCCTAAACCATATACTGAACTGACCAATTATGGGTGCCTTCAACCAAAGGAGACTGCACCATGGCTGAAAACTCTTCAAAGTTCTTTCCTCTGCCCACCAGCATTGCCTCTGTCTTGCTGGTTGAAGATGAACCTGAGCTGTTCTTCATCCATGGGCTGATCTCACAAGCACTAGGCCACTTTGGTGGCAGTGGAATAGTTGTATGTAGTGAAGGATAGAGCTGTATGTCACCTGCATATTGCTGGTGCTTGAATCTATGTCCTCTGACTAGTCATCTAGTGGCTGCATGTAGATGTTGAAAAGGACCAAAGAAAGAATCAATCCTCAGTATGTCTGCAGTCCTTATTTCCAGATGCACAGCGGATGCACGGGCTACAGGTCATGCCCACTGCCACCTTTGACAAGCTGCCTGTGCTGCATAAAGGTTGGGATGGCGTTACTGAGACACGTCTGAAGATGTGCTTTCAAGGACCCTTTGCAGGCTAGGAGAACATATGGCCAGTATGGAGTGCTCACACACAGCATTTAGGAAACATTCAGTTCTCCTAGCAACAATGAGCTTCTAGCCCCATTTACATTCCATTTCATTCTAGGACCAAAAAGCAAGGTCTAACTGATCCCATGTTTATATAGCCAGTCAGGCAGGGGCACAGAGGGACGTGCATAATGATGGATGGTCAGGGCCAGAAGCAAAGGAGTTGTTAACTAAGGCCTCAATCCTACAAAGATTTATGCCTGTGAATGCATAATTCAGGATCAGGGCCTAATTGTACATCCCTTGTCTTTGTGGCAGTCTGAAAAGCAACCAAGGAAGAAAAGCCCAGAATACAAGAATATTTTAAAGAGACACTGGTCAATTAAAAATATGCGCCTATTCTATGGAAAAAAAAATTTTAATGAAACCATATGACTAATTTTCTTTTCACCATTTGTTTCTTTTCTGTATCCCTTTCACCTATGACAATGAAGACAGTCTGGTCTGCCCCACTTTAATACAGTCTGTTTCACCCATGCAATAGCGCAATGGTTGGGCTGTAAACACTGTATTTAAACCCAAACCAAAAATTCTTCTCCCTGTTTTCATAGATTTTAAGACCAGAAGGGACCATAATTATCATCTATAGTGACCATCTGTGCATCATAGATAGGGCCCTATCAAATTCACGGCCCATTTTAGTCAATTTCACAGTCAGAGGATTTAAAAAATTGTAAATTTCATGATTTCGGCTATTTAAATCTGAAATTTCAGGGTATTGTAATTGTAGGAGTCCTGACCCAAAAAGGAGTTGTGGGGTGGTCCTAGGGTTATTGTAGGGGGGGTTGCGGTACTGCTACCTTTACTTCTGCACTGCTGCTGGCGGCGGCGGCGGCGCTGCCTTCAGAGCTGGGCAGCTGGAGAGCGGTGGCTGCTGGCTGGGAGCCTACCTCTGAAGGCAGCACCGCCGCCAGCAGCAGTGCAGAAGGAAGGATGGCATGGTATGGTATTGCCACCCTTACTTCTGTGCTGCTGATGGTGGGGTGCTGCCTTCAGAGCTGGGCACCTGGCCAACAGTTGCCACTCTCTGGCTTCCCAGCTCTGAAGGCAGAGCAGAAGTAAGGGTGGAAATACCGTGATGCCCCTAAAGTAACCTTGTGACCCCCTTGCAACTCCCTTTTGTGTCAGGACCCCCAATTTGAGAAACGTTGGTCTCCCCCCATGAAATCTGTATAGTATAAAGTAAAAGCACACAAAATATCAGATTTCACGGGGTGATACCATATTTCACATTTTTCATGGCCATGAATTTGGTAGGGCCCTAATCATAGGCCAGAGATTTTACCCAGTGATACCTGCATTGCGCCCATTAACTTGTAGTTCTACTAGAGCATCTTTTTAGAAATATCTGTTTAAAACATCCAATCTTAATTTAAATACAATGCCGAAAACATTTCCATGAATAAGATTGTCAAACTGAAAAAAAAAAAATAAAACAACAATCTACAATTTGGGTGTAAACTATCGGACAACCTCTCTTTAGACTGGATATGCTAAACCATTGATAAAAAAACAACCCAGCTTAGGCTAAACTGTTTAAAATGCTGTCCCATCTACCAGACCCTTATAAAATGGTTTCTTATGAAGGAACTAACAGTACTGGAATGTAGCTGCTCAGCAGTTGCAAGTTTTAGCACAACATCATTTATAATATGATTAAAATTAGATTTAAAAACTAAATGATTGTAAACAAAAATTATAGCACTTTCCTCTACCAAATTAAAAATGTACATTTCATGGGAGTAATGCAGAGGATCTAGCCTTTGTATCTTATTAATCTTTCTAACATATCCTCTGTTACTTTTCAGTTTCACCTCAAAACAATGTGCATGCACAAATACCAGGTTTTGCAGTCTGGGGAAATTGCTTGCTATCAAATCCTTTTTCATGGAAACAAAATAAGTACGAGAGGATCTCTGTTAATGCTCTTTCCATTGTATATTAAAAACGCAGGGTTTAAGCCCTTTTTAAAAGTAAAAAAGCAATCATGATAAAAGTGAAAGGATGCTCTGTTCAAGAATCATGCACACAACTTTGCAAAAAATAAAATTACAAAATCTTACCAGAACTTATCATGTAAAGCTCAGGGCAAAGGAGAAAATACAGACGATTATTGAAAGCTGTAAAGCAATTCTGGTCAATGAAGTGCATGTGTGTGTTTCTGAGTGGGAGAGATTAAGGAGACAAGCAAACAGATTTAGAATGTGTACCAAAATGAAGTGAAATACAGCTTGCATCACAACATAAATCTGCATACAGCTGCTTATGGAAAACAATGTGTGAGGGCTGTATCTTCAAGCCTGAGTGGTAAGGGAGCTATCAGCATGCCTTGAGAAAGTACCCAATTTACTCTCAGTATAACAAAGATCCTGATTTCTCTTGATATTTCACATACCCAAATGACCTAATAGTATTAGATCCCTACCAGGACCACCAGGAATTCCAAATCAACAATGACTAAATTAGCTCTATGATTTCAGCAGAACAATCATACAGGAAATGTTGCAAGCATTCAGCAAAACACAGTTTAAGGTATGTGTAAATAAAAAATTTACGTTAAAACACAACCCAGGCTGGCATAATTTATTCTGAGCGTTAAAAGAGCACCTACACTCCAAACCAGATTGAGGATCCGTTCTGATGGGCTCTACACAAAGGGACTGTAAGCTCTTCAGGGCATGGACCACCTAAATAGATATGACAGACATAGGGTGGGAGAAGGAAAGTATTATCCTAGGGGACAGAGGCACAGACAGATTAAGTGACTGGCCCATGGTTACAGAGGGAGTCTGTGGCACAGCTGGATATTGAACCCAGATCTCTCTAGTCTCCAGCCAATACTTTATCCACAAGACCATTCTTCCCCTTTGATTTCATCTTGTATAAAGGCACAACCAGGAATGTGAGGCTGACTAAAGCAGAGGGAGAATACAGTTCAGGAGGACTCAAAGAAGAGAGAGTTGGTAAACTCCCACTATTCTATGCCAATATCTCCATTCTCTCTCTCACACGCACCCAAAGCCAAATGAGGCATTCCATCCACACATGCTGCTCCATTCTCTTTCTCACCAAGGGCTATTAAGCATTCACCTTACATGCCCTCCTCCTTACATTAACGATGAGAACACCTCACTTCACACCACAATCCCCAGACGTTACTAGTAGGGAAAACAAAATAACCTGCACATTCTGCTCCAGCAAAGTCAAAATCCAGGAAGCGTCTGAAAGTACTCTATTGACCAAAACCACCTGATCTCCATGGATAGCTAGGAAGAACTCAGCCCCCTGCTCCACACCCCCTCAGAATCACTGTGGCAGCAAGAACAGGTCCAAAACAAGAGGGGAGATCTTCTTTATTGGATTTAACGGTTCTGATTTCCCCACCTCCTCATCTCGAATGAAAACAAACTGGACATGGCAGCAGCAGGAAGCAATGAGATTAGAAATTAATTTAACGGGGAATGCCGGACACGGTTCTTTGTTCTCTAGCAGGACTCAAGGTTAGGAAGGGGGTGGGTGGGAAGCACTGTGAGCCCTCTCCTATGGTCTTTCACCCCTTTTGGATGAAGAGTTTAGAGACGCTATGTAGCTAGAGAGATACAGAATGGACAGGAAAACAGACCAACCAGCCAACGCTGTTCGCTGGCTGCCTGCCAGGCATGGAGTAAAATAAGGATATTGGCTGTACAGCTGTGGGTCAAAAAACCTCCGAACATAAAATCAGCTTCAAATTTATTTACTTTATCATGTCTTATACCTGAGCACACAGGCGAAACCATAACCGAGACATCAGCAAGCCACTCTGTTCACCAGCTTGGCTGGTTTTTTGTGCGTTTCAGACCCTGCAGAAACAGATCTCTCTCACTAAGTACATATGGTCTTTTTTTTTTTTTTTTTTTAAAGGTATCTAGATGCCTCAGTCCCATGAGTTAGGCACCTAAATATGTATAAACATTTGGCCCTAATTCCCAAAAGTCTGCATTGCTGCTACAGTCATGTCTCCTTCCCCTGAGTTCTCCTTCTACTCTGCAAACAATCCAAACTTTTATTATTATATGACAAAGTAATGTCTAGAGGTCTCAGCCAAGGTTAGGGCCCTATTGCGTATGTACAGCACCTAGTACAAAGCAAGCGACAGTCACTGCTCTGAAGAGCTTGTAGTCCAAATAGACAATACAGACACAGGATGGGAGAAATGAGGTATCATTACCTCTTTTTACAGATGGAAAACTCAGGCAGAGCAAGTTACATGCCCCAGGTCACTGAGCATGTCTGTGGCAGAGCTAGGAATTTAATCCAGATCTGTGAACACAGTGCATCCTTGCTCTGTATCTCCAATTCCCTTCACAATTTAGCTCCTCCTTACTCACCCCCAACTCTCATATCCTTCTCCATGCCTTTATAGTACAATGCATGGGAAAGAGGATCAGGTTTCAGAAGTAACCTAGGGTGTGACACCAGAAACTTAGGGGCCAGGCTGCTACCAAACAAATGCAGCCCTCAGCATTTAACACAAGCTTCTGTGTACACTCAATAAAGATCTCTTTCCTACAACTCTGCCTGCCTGCTGCATCACTCCCTGCTAATGAAACCTCCTTCCCTCCGTGTCAATGAGACCAGCTTTCATGAGCCGCTTCTGCCATAATCTCCTCCCCCTCTTCTTCCAACTTGCCGCCTCCACATTTTGCCTTTGCTGTCTGAGACCTACCTATTCTTAGGCATTTCAGCACAATGACAACCCTGCCCTCCAGAGGCCATGCTGCAGTGGGGCCAGCTCGCGCCAGACCAGCATACCAGCACTTTGGCAGCATGGAGGATTCCATTTTGTTCTCAAAATGGTGTCCTCCGCACAGCATGACGCTGCCTGCAGAACACCATTTGGTAGAGCTAAATGGCGTCCTCCACATAGCATGTGTCATAAATATAAAGGGAAGGGTAAACACCTTTAAAATCCCTCCTGGCCAGAGGGAAAAATCCTTTCACCTGTAAAGGGTTAAGAAGCTAGGATAACCTCGCTGGCACCTGACCAAAATGACCAACGAGGAGACAAGATACTTTAAAAAGCTGGAGGGAGGGAAAGACAAAGGGTCTGTCTGTGTGATGCTTTTGCCGGGGACAGAACAGGAATGGAGTCTTAGAACTTAGTAAGTAATCTAGCTAGATATGCGTTAGATTATGATTTCTTTAAATGGCTGAGAAAATAAGCTGTGCTGAATAGAATGGATATTCCTGTCTGCGTGTCTTTTTGTAACTTAAGGTTTTGCGTAGAGGGATTCTCTATCCTTTGAATCCAATTACCCTGTAAGGTATTTACCATTCTGATTTTAGAGGTGATTCTTTTTTACTTTTTACTTCTATTAAAATCCTTCTTTTCAGAAACTGAATGCTTTTTCATTGTTCTTAAGATCCAAGGGTTTGGGTCTGTGTTCACCTATGCAAACTGGTGAGGATTTTTACCAAACCTTCCCCAGGAAGTGGGGTGCAAGGGTTGGGAGGATTTTGGAGGGGAAGACGTTTCCAAACAACGCTTTCCTAATAAAAAAACCCAGATAAACGTTTGGTGGTGGCAGTGGAAGTCCAAGGGCAAAGGGTAAAATAGTTTGTACCTTGGGGAAGTTTTAACCTAAGGTGGTAAAAGTAAGCTTAGGAGGTTTTCATGCAGGTCCCCACATCTGTACCCTAGAGTTCAGAGTGGGGCATGGAGGATTCCATTTTGTTCTCAAAATGGTGTCCTCCGCACAGCATGACGCTGCCTGCAGAACACCATTTGGTAGAGCTAAATGGTGTCCTCCACATAGCATGCGCACAAGGTCATGCTGGCAGGGACGCTCCCACACTGGCAG
Source organism: Natator depressus (assembly GCF_965152275.1). Taxonomy (NCBI): domain Eukaryota; kingdom Metazoa; phylum Chordata; order Testudines; family Cheloniidae; genus Natator; species Natator depressus. The sequence goes on along the minus strand of NC_134250.1, from coordinate 8,508,834 downwards.
GGGCGTTCTAGTACTGTCCATTCAGGACAAGACTTGTCCATACCAGAAGACCTACAGCAAACTGCCTGATTGGAATGGCTAGGCAGGTGGCTATTAACTGTCTACATAACCATGTGTGCCTCTACCTGTAACCCTTCCCTCTTCCATTACTCTCTGTACTACACCCCCTCTTCAGTCATGCAGTGGAGATGGTCTTATCTATTGTATATTTGCACAGTGTCCCAGTGCAATGGGGCCCCACTCCTGGCTGGAGACTTCTGAATGCTACTGCAGTGTAAACACAAAGAAAGAAAGCATGCAGCACTCCAGTAATTTCTGCAGAGATGCAAATTTATCATCATTGTAACCATGCTGAAAGAGAGGAAGGATGAGCAAGTGGTCAGGACACCAGCCTTGGACTTAGGAGACCTGCAGTGCTTAATTTGTAATGTAAGAGGTGCCGGGGCTCAAACAATTTTTTTATATTCATAACTTATATACCAAGGCCAAAGGTGCCGAGGCGATGAACTGCCAAGCCTACAGACGCCAGGGCTCAGCCCTGACAAACTGTGGCACAAATTAAGCACTGGAGACCTGGGTTAAATTCCCTGCTCTGCCACAGACTTCTTGTTTGACGATGGGCAAGTCACCCAGTTTCTCTATGCCTCAGTTTCCCATCTGTAAATGGGGTGCCCTCCCTCACAGAGGTGTTGTGAGGATGAATACTTGTCTACCTCAGATTACCCATCTAATCCCACTTGCCTGCTTCAGAGGGTGCAGGTGCTGAAAGTGTTCTGAAGATAAAGAGGCAATATGTGAAGTGCTAAGTACTATTAGAAATCTGAGCAGCCGGTAGACATCACTGAGCACAGCAACAGGCAACTCAACTTTCGTTAGGTTCCCTCCTCTGCAATTTTCCCAATATGTTCCTAACCAGCAATTAGAAAGGGCTCTCCTACCCACACTTCCATCCAATTAGAATGGCTGTGTTTATAAAACAAAAACAATGCTGTGATGTTAATTAAATTAGCATGAGCCCCCTTCACTGGAGCAGGCAATCTGTTGCTTGAAAACTTGAATACAAGAAGTACACACAACAGATTTTCTCGACCCCCTGCCTCTGCTGAAATCTAGTGGTATGGAGTCATCAGCAGGCCCAATAATACTGACAGTTCTTATCTTAGCACTAGGCAACAGAAGAATGCCAGCAATGTGGCACACCTCTTGGAGAGCTGGTAGGAAAGCACCTTACAGTCTTCACTGGGATGGGGTCAGGTAGTACAGATCTGTGATAGGAACATGGGCCCAACGTAAAAGCAGTTCAAGTGGGAGGAGAATCCTACAGTTCTGTCATCATTTGGAAGTGAACACTAACACACATCTAAACCTAAAAAAATGGGTTCTGTCTCTAGTCCCCTCCCTCCTTTCTTCTTAACTTGTTGCTGGGGGGTAGGGGAGAGGGGATGATTAGTTCTCATGACTTCTATTACTATTTCTGTGCTTGCCACAAGCCTTTTCCCCTCCTAGACAGAGTCTCATCCCTAGCCCTCTTCCTTTACATTTCTTCCTGTGCATCCTGTGCCAGCTCAGATTCAACCTGGTGAAAGCTAACCTCCACAAGCCCACCCCTCTCTGTCCCTTCTGGAAATCTCTCTGCCCTGCACATCACCCAGGTGTGCAAATTTGGCATGTTAGACTCATCTCTCTCCATCTCCCACAATCTAGATTGTTGCCAAATCCTGTTAACTCTTCATTCCTAGCTCTGAAACCTCTGCCAGAGTGGAGAGATGACCAAAATGGGGGCAATCACCTACTCTTTGCTCTCTGAATAAAAATACTAAGTTCCTCCATAAGAAGCATTCCCCTTCCTAGTGTTTGCTCTTGTGCCCTGCTCTTCTCACCCATTATGACACTGTAACAGATCCATAAATACCTAACACTTCACAATTGTCTCTATTCCACACCTTACCACCACTCAGCAATTCATGGTAACAGCAGAGAAAAAACTTAGATGCTTCTGGCTCCCAAAACACTTGAGGAAAAAATAGACTCTCCTATAATGCCACAAGTACTCCTTTTCTATATTTTTTAGTGATTCAGGGCCCATGACACAGTTGTGAAGTTTCCGTTCCAACCAACAGAGGGCAATACATGCGCACACTCATGCGGGCACACACCCCCTCACCAGCTGTCTCACCAGCCATAGTTTTATGGCTCACTGATCTTACCTACATAACAAGTGGTGTTGCAAAAGGCTATTTAATATATTTTATACATCAAGTTTTAAAAGAGAAGGGGGCCTAAGGGTGGTAGGCACCCAACTTCCATTGAAATTTGGGTATTTAAAGCCTTTACAGATTCAAAGATTCCACAGCCTGAAAGGACATTATCATCATCTAGTCTAACCTCCAGCATAACTAGTCTTCAAAGGATAATATTTTTATTGCTAAATGTCAGTAAACATTGATTTCACAATACATACACAAACCAATGAAAAAATATTTCTATTCATGACAATCAAAATTTACAGACAGGCAAAGAAAAATATTGCTTGAGAACTTATTAGAGTCAAAATTCAGTAATTTAGACTTTGGACTTATACTTATTACAAATGGACTAGCAAATGAACATTAAAAATAAGTATATGTTATGTTGATTTACGGATATTTACTTTGTATATTTTAATGTGTGATGTTAACAGTTTGTGCTTCGTTTATAAAGTTTTAACTTTTTTAACTCTCAATGTCTACTCTCATAAAATGATTGTCTACCAATTCCATAATTTCCCACAACGGTGAAAAACTTAAATCAATTTACAAAAATTTTAAAATTTAAACCCTATAATTTCACGCAACTGTGAAAATTTAAAATCGATAAAAATCTTTTTTTTAAAATGCCTACAAATAAACATCTATAATACCTGTCAAAATAATTTTAAAAAATTAAAATCTAATTCTGCCAAGCATACGCATAACACAGGCCAAAGAACTTCAGCCAACAGTTTTGGCATCCAGCCCAATAACCATGCCTTGAACTATAATATATCTTTTTAAAAGAGATCCACTCTTGATTTAAAGACTTTAAGTGATGACAAATCCACCACGTGCTTTTGGCTCCTTTGGAAATTCCGGCCTAAACCATTAGATATGTCTCCCAATATTAGGAAATGTAACAATTTGTTTATATTTTTGATCTTACAAACAAAAGAAGTTTCCTTCCCTTTCCCGCAAGTCCTTGATTCACCTGATATTAGATATTTCAACAGCTACAGACCAAAGAACTTTGCCCAACAAGATTATTCTTGATTGGGCTCTTTGGCATTCAAATTAAATTTAAAAATAAAGAGAGTGATTGTGGCAACACAAACAATGAGCACCACTGAAGGTGCTGCTCCATCACAGGCGTTTGTCACTCGTAAAGCTGTCTCCAACTCTTTTCAACTAAACCACTCAGTTTTTCAGAGACAGATTTATGGCAGGCCATTGTGGGATGAACAGATGTCAGCTCTGCACAGCACCCAGTAGGTTTATAAAGCAATTTAACTCAACTAAAAGTCACTGAGCCAAATCCAACTCAAGCGTAAGGCTAAACTAAACTCAGCTCCCCCAACTCTAAGCCCTCCCTCTCTCTATCACAGTTGGAAATTTTCCTATCTTCCCCATCACCCAGGCTTGGAAATGTAGGCCCTGTTTCTGCAATGAGGCTCCACACAAGCACAGGGCCCTGTATGGAGTTGACTACAGGATCAGGGCCTTGGTATCATATTGGAAAAGGAAGATAACAGATGTCCAAGTGGGGAGTTGCACCCTGCTTACACCAGGTCCAAATTTGGTCCACAAACAACCCCTACCCAAAAAAAACCCCACATACCACTACAAAGGAAATTAAATTTAAAGGTAGACTGATCCCATGATCAAGGGTGATTAACCACCACAAAATGTCTGGCCTTTAGTACTTTTACCGTGACTAATCTATGGTTTTCACACATATTTGCCATGGCAGAGTTGCAACCCTAGTTCTAAACTAAGCCTATATTAAAGGAGATAGCACAGGTACTTAATCAAAAAGTTCCTTGCCTGTAAGGCTGCTTTGCATGGGTTTCATCAAAGGTAATTTGATCTTGGTAGGCCAACATTCCTAAAATAGTTGAGGGAATTCAAACATGAAATTAGGTTTTCAAGAGGGGATTTAAAAAAAAAAAAATAGGTCAAGCAAGTGTGAGTGATTAGAGTAACCCAGTATCCCTTTGTATAATTTAAATGAATCTCTGTAAAAATCTACCTTGCGTCAATGTAAAATAAATTAAATGCAAGAAGTTGCCTTAAGCGAAGATGTAGATATAAAATCCTTCTGCCAGGTGACTGAAGAGAGACCTTTTCTCCTCTGGCTTTCCTTGCTGACATCAAAACACATTTGTCTCCATCTGAAATCAGTTTAAGTTTCCAGCCTATTTTACAAGTCAAATAAACATGGAGCGCACTGAACACCACACATGACGAAAAGATGACAGAAATGCAAAACAAGCCAAAGAGCTCTACCGCGAGAAATTCCTAGTCTTCCAGGAACTTCACAGATGTTGCATCATTCTTCTAATCAAAGCAAAGAGACCTTACATTTAGTGATTAAATTATCTGACTCTTGCTTTATAAACAGCTAACCTGAAACCAGCGCTTACTGTTAATTGTAGCCTGCAGCTCTGCCCCGCTCTGCTCGCCAACTAATGAGACTCTTACCTTTCAACACAGAAGGTGAACTTCTACCTTTTCAGCCACCTCCCAGAAATAAAAGCCGCCCCACATAATTGTCCCTATGCGCCACAGCAGGAGAGCAGCATGGGGTGGAATGCTGATGCTCCTGTTCCCAAAAACAGGTCCCTGCCCCTGGAGCTAATCCTACAAAAAATAATATTGTAGTACGGTACAGTGATTGCACAGATCACTACAGTACGTTGCTGCAGGGTAGTATTTTGGATCATTACTGTAGAATACCATAATGTAAGGATAAAGGGAATCTTTCAGCTGTTAGCAGTATAGGGCCTATGATACACAGCTGAGAAGTCCTAAATGCATCCTGCACAGTGGGCAGTGGTACACACACACACACACACACACCTCTTTCATTGTATTCTTCTCATTTCTATGCCACCCTTGAGAACTGCACCGCATGGAACAGGCAACTGTGACACGGGCTCTAAGATGACTGAATTCCCACGCTTTTTTAAAATCAGAACCTGAAGAGACTGTAGCGCCAGTGCTCTCCAAAAATAGCCACCTACACAGACAGTTCAGTGGCCAGCTGAGCCACACTCACCTGACACCGAAACAGGGGAACAGAACTTGGGACCTTCCCCCTCCAGGAAAAAACATGCCTCTTCTACTTGACCACAAGCAAGATATCTGTTAGCCACCAGTACGCCACATCCACTTTGGAGGGCATAGCTGCCCCGTGGAAGGCCACAACATGATCGCATGCCCTTGGAAGGGCTTACATTCCACCCAGCAGACAGTAGCAGCACATGTGCTAGTCCAGGACCCTGACTAATATGCCTTCCAGCAGCATTCTCCTAACTGCTGTGTGGAATACGCTGCCCTGCTCTGGGGGTCAGTGACCAGCAGGAAGGAGAAAGCTCTGTGGCAGCTGGAAGGACAGCTGGAGAGGCACAAGGCAGGGAGACAGTCATTGAAGTACTTACTGGGGCCCACTGGATGTTTGAGCTGTTAGGGCCTAGCAGCCAAAGTGCCTTTATCACTTCCTCCCAGCTACGGTACACTAGGTGCACTAACAAGTGCTGTTTCAGGACAAAGGGATGATGCACCGCAGTGCTCCAGTGAGCCTACCAGGAAGCAGCCTTGCACCCTTTTTTCTTGCTTTTCTTCTAGGCTTAGCCTTTGCTGCTGTCATTTTTTTAAAACCCTGTGGCAACAGCAGGAGCAGGTAGGACTCCTGACTGCTGACACTTGTGGGACAGCTGCTGTTCCCAGAGGCACTGGGGGATGTGCACAGGACAGCATCAGTCTGCATGAGAAGAGCAGGAAGAAGTGCCCTCAAGGGGTTAGGACAGAGGACTGAGAATCAGGGCTGCTGTTTCTATTCTCGGATGTACTACCAACCTGCTGGGTAAGTCACTTAACCTCGCTGTGCCTCAGTTACCCATCGGTAACATGAGAGAAACAGTATGTACACACCTGACAGGAACGCTGTAAGGTTTAATCATGCTTTGGTAAAACACTAACAGGTCCTTGCAGGAAAGGTGCTACATCAGGCTCTGATCTAGAGCCTACTAAAATCAATAGGAGCCTTGCCATGCTGCTCAATGGGCTTTGCATTTGGCCCTCAACGCAGCCTGAAGCACGGCACGCACAACAGTGGAGCTCAACGTACTGTGCGTTCCAGGTCAGCACAGAGGGCAAACCAAACCAACAATCCAGAAGTGCAGCACGATGCAAAGAATGCAGCAGGCAAACAGTTAAATGGAGGAGCCAGGGCCGTCCTTACCCATACGCAAAGTACGCAGCTGCGTAGGGCACCAGGAAATTTGGGACACCAAATTTCCTGGTGCCCTGCGCAGCTGCGTGCTGATCCAGACCCTGCTCTGACTCTTCCCCAGGGCCCTGGCCCCGGCCCCTGCCCCTTCCCCGCCCACCCCAGCCCCGCCCATTCCCCCGCCATGCCTCTTTCCGCCCCTGCTCTGTCCCTGTCCCAGTCCCACCTCCACTCCCCTGAGCTCTGCAGCCAGGCTGGGCCTGCACTCACCAGCAGCGGGAGTGCAGCGACCTGGCCGCAGCCGCACCACCAATGAGTGCTGGGGGGTGGTTCCTCCCTGACCCCCAAGCCAGCCCCGCCCCCCTGCGGAGGCCTGGGGCTCACCCCCCCCCAGAGGCCTGTGGCCTCACACCACCCCCCTGGGGGGGGGGGGGGCTGCATAGGGCCCCAGAATAGCTTGGGACGGCCCTGGAAGGAGCACGTGATCAAAACCAGCCAATCCCTGGCCATGTAAATCCTTGAGTAACACTGCTTAGGCTGGGGTTATTTCTGTATGAATTTCCTAAATATGCCACTGAACTCAAGGGCACAGCTGGAACATTAAATGCAAGGGACAGCTGGCATGGCTATTCCTTCCCAAGGCACGCGCACACTTGTTTCTCTAGAGCCATTGCTTTATGGAGTCAAAATAAGCAGGAAGCAAGGATTTCCAAATTACAAGCGGAACACTTATTAACTGCAAAGCACAGAAATGTAACAAGACACCTTGTCCTTCTAGTTAAGCGTTAGTGGAAGCAGTTTAATTGAAAGAGACTAGGGTTTTCAAGGACTCATTCCTATCCTACAATGCTTAAAAATCTCCATTCTCCCCAGTGCATCCTTCCTCACAAAAGGGAGATGGGACAGCAGGGGAAAAAAGCCTGTTCTTCAAAAGCAGCCTTTAAGTCATGTTCTTGACAAAGCCTTATGAAAACAAAAACCAATGACACTAAGCTGAATCACTAACAGTCCACTATAAGCTTCTTAACGGACAGCAGTCCTGACTGGTTTACACGGACATCATCACATGCTGTCACTCTTGGCCACAGTCAAAGGCTACTAAATATTGACCATTCCCATCCCAGTCACCCTCCTTTCCTGGCACAGGTTTTTAGTTGTTCATTTCACTTCCTGGAACGTATGCTTTTTGTTCTGTGGATTCTCACGCCCCTCCCCTCCGCCCCCCACAGGAGGTCTTTGAAATTTGATGGCAGGCAGAGGCTGCACAGCTTTCCAAATACCTCCAGGACACACTGATGCTAAGCACCAGCCCATATGGCCCCTTTTGTTTATTTACATTAAAAATGATGTTCAGACAGGACCCAGTGCGGAGGTAACTTCAGTGGGGTTATAAGCAAAACCAAACCCAAGGTGATTACCAGTCCTGGGCCCCATCCTGCAAGGTACCGAGTGACCTTAACTCCCACTACAGAACCCTGCAGGATGAAGCCCTCTGTTAAGATCGCGCAGAGAAATAATTAATTCAGGGGAAGAATTCAGGGACAATTTATTCACATTTCCCTTGGTCCATAGATGGGCCACGCTGCTCTTGCACAGATGGGGGAATTCATCCACCACCACTGCAATATTCTCCTAAGCTTTCGCAGGGACCTCATGGAGGCCCCTCCACTCCTTAGTGGAGTCTGTGTAAGCGCTCGGGGGCAATAGGTAGCCAGGAGAAGGGTGGGTGGGAGAAAATTAATATTGTCCCTTCATCCACACTGCAGGGATCAGGGAGGAAAGAAAATTAATTCCTCACAGATTCCATGATAGAGGGTCTTTGGGGCAACCACTGACTGTGGGAGCCTGGACAGAACAACCTCAATGGAGTGCACAACCCCTGCTCCCCCAACCAGCAGAGCATATCTCTGCAAGAGAAACTTTATGTAGATTCCCTCCCCTTCAGACTCCCCCAGCAGGTTTTCCCACAGAAGCGGGAGATCAGGCCCTTTTTTAACTGCCTAATTTTACTTCCTCTCTTTATCCTATATTAGCATGACTGGTTTATTATTTGTATTACAGTAGTACCTTGAGCTCCCAGCTGCGACCAGGGTCCCATTGTCCTGGGTGCTGTACATATACATAGGAAGATACAGTCCCTGTCTCTGAGAGTTTATAATCTGAATAGACAAGACACTAACAGCAAAAGGAAGAATAATTATCCCTCTTTTACGAGTGGGGACTGAGGCAGAGGCATTAAGTGACTTGCCCAAAGTCACTCAGAATCTGTGGCATTGCTGAGAATTAAACACAAGTGTCCCAAGTCCCAGTCCAGGGCTTTAACCACTAGACCAGCCTTGCTCTATATTATTAGTAGTTCTTTTGTGTTGATTTCTCCCCTGTGCATGAGGCTTTTGTGCCTGTGACTGTTGTCCGATGAAGTGAGCTGTAGCTCATGAAAGCTTATGCTCAAATAAATTGGTTAGTCTCTAAGGTGCCACAAGTACTCCTTTTCTTTTTCCGAATACAGACTAACACGGCTGTTACTCTGAAACCTGTTGTTTTACTCGGATCCAAGGAGATAACCATTCAAAAAAGTAAAACAGCTGGGTCAATATTACCAATCTGGCTACAAAGTGTATTTAATATAGCATCTTGACTTTTTGTAAGTCCCCCTTCCACTACCAGCTAGTGAATTGGTGATTGCTCTCAGTCTGTGGTTACTTCTGATGTCAGGCTCTATGGAACAGTTGGTTATGCTACTTTAAAAATTAAACAAAAAATATTTTTGTTTAAAAAAAAATAATCTACAAAACATGCACACACCAGTCCGCTTTTTTTAAGTGATATTTACCCATAAAATGCTGCTTAAAATCCCCCAAACAGAGAACCAGAGGTACAATCCAGCAGAATGTTTAAAGTATCTTTGCTTTTTATAATAAGGAATGGATTGTTGTCCAGTGGATGGAGCAAGGGGGATTGGGACTCAGGGCTCCTGGACTCTATTCCCAACTCTCCCACTAACTCATTGTGTGACCTTGGGAAAGCCAGCAAATCACTTACGCATGTTCTTAAATCCCACTCAAAGTTTTAAACAGGGTTCACATACTTTGTGGAATTGAGGCCTATAACTCAGTTTACCTAACTGTGAAATGTAGACCACTTTTCTTATGGGGTGTTGTGCAGCATTGGTAACACTTGAAACACTTGTATGAAAAGCTATGCAGGTGTGAAATAGTAAATTTTAAATATATATATTATCGGTAAGTTATAAATACCACATATATGCGATGGTTATTACTATATCAGTAACTTAAATAGTGTTTTCATGTATGAAGGCAGTGTGATCTAGTGCATAGAGCTCTGGACTGGGACTCAGGAGACCTGCATTCTAGTCCTAGCTCTGCCATTGACCTGTTGGGTGACCCTGGGCAAGTCTCTGTGCCTCAGTTTCCCAATCTAAGTGATAACGATACTGACTACTCTTATAGATCTACTGATGAAGAACAGTAGGTAAGAGCTATTATTATGTGACAATATCATTTATAAATGATTTACTCTAACAATTTTCAGTAACTTTCTCTGTTATTCTTTATTTGTAGGTAATGGTTCTATTGTACTGTAAATTGTGTGCTGCATGCTCCATTCACATTGTGTGTATAGTAAAAATAACGTAGGCAGACAGGTCAGAGCAGCAGACGATGAGTTCTCAGATTTAACACATTGAAAATGAAATGTTTGTGAAGCTAAAACATTTCAACACTGCTCCTAAAGACCAAGTACAACAGAGAGAACCAGCAGGCTGCAGCTGGTTACTCTGAAGGGCCACCATTTTGAGGGGCAGAGGGGAATCATCTTGAACATCTATGTGGTAGGCACACATTTCTGTGAGCCCAAAGGCCTCAAAGCAGGAGACAAATTTCATTACAATTTATAATAAGGAGACTAGACACTGTTCTGTATAAAGCATCTCCCAGTGCTAGACAACAAGAATCATTTTGGGGAGCTAGGATTCTTCTGCATTGCAAAGCAATGTCACAGCTGGTTGCTTTAAATAAACAAACAAACAAACAAACAAACAAACAAACAAATCCTTGTGTGCAAATCCATTGAGATTCTGCCACAGTTGGGTGTTAGTTGATAAATACTGGGGGGAGGAGGGGACTCGATGCACAATTAGCCGGTTGGACTCATTGCCACAAGACGTCTTTTGAGACCAGGAGATTAGTGAGATTCAGAAAAACATAGGATGTTATATGGATAACAAGAATATCCAGAGTGGTTATATTAGGGACTTAAAAGAAAAAACAAAAACACAACACAAGAGTTTTGGAAGGGAGATGAACTATACTGCTGCGGGGCATAAACCAGCTTCTTTAAATTCATGGAGGTCAAGAAGAAACTTTCCATGGGGGCAGGTTATCCCATAGCTGCCTACTGTAGGGTTTCTTGCATCGTCCTCTGAAGCAGCTTATACTGACCACTGTTAGAAACAAGGTACTAAGACTAGGTGCACAGCTGGTCTGATATAGTATGGCAGGTCCTATGTTCCTGTGACCATGGCATGCACAGTCAAAACAGTGATCGTGTTTTTTGTAATCACTTCAAAGCCACTTATTGCTCGTATGTCACGTGCTGCTCTAGAATGCTTTCTTACTTCAGCTTACTCTTCCGTTCATATCTGGAGGCTCACTTATAAAAATCCATCTTTGAGCCCAGAAAAGTCCAAACGGGCATTCAGGTTTCAAAATTGGGAAACCACCATTTCTGTCATAAGCAATTATCCTGCAGCAGTAACATTTTGTATGGACATAGGGAATCTATTCCTAAAGGTTCCCACAGTGTTTCATAAACTATCCACACACACAGCACCACTGAAACACATCTACCTCTGAGGCAGCACTCAGGAGAATGGTGGGGAAGCAGGAAGAGAAAATTCTAGACCCAGGCAACTGGGAAAACCTCTGGGTCTATGGAAAATACTACGGGGGTATTATCTCCATTGTATCTTATATCTAACATATTGCTTTTCTAAGGGGTGAGCAGGCATTCTTTGCTGAAGGGAAAGCATTCACTGAACCATTTGTCTTAGGCGCCAGAAGTCAGATATCTTACCATGCAATCTAGTTAGCAAAGTAACATGCAATGCACAGCAGGTAGCGAGACAGATTGCAGATCCACACAGCACACCACATAGCAACACCTTCCAGCATCCCTAGGGCAGTGTCATCTAGTGGCTAGAGCACTGGATTGCAAGTCTAGACTCCTGGATTCTACTCCTGTCTCTGCCTCACTGCAAGACCTTAGGCAAGTCACTTAACTGTGCCTCAGTTTACCAATCTGTCAGTCGTGTATAACACTCACCATCCATATAAGGGAGTTTGTCAGCCTTAAAAAAGCCTCAGATGTATTGAAAGTTCTCAGCCTCATATAATACTTTAAACCCTTCCACCTAAGTGCAAAATCTCCTCCTATTCCTCAGCATTCAGCTACTATTCCATCATTATTTCTAAATCATTCAAACAATAAATAAGATGCTGCAGCCATTTCCTGATTGGACCTTTCCCTGTGCATTATATTCCAACAATTCTCAAAGAATTGTTTGTTTAGTTTAAACTGGATTCGGACACCACTGTTTAACATCTGAAACACGCTAACGCTTCATATTCATCAGTGTTCAGGGTTGAGCTCAATATAAAGACTCACATGTGCTATGGCTTTTACTCAGACACACCACACTGCCAAGCAAGTGGCTTGCACGCAGTTGTATAACCAAGTACTTAGAGCAAGTTCCTATTTGGGGAAACCCAGCTGCAGTTGTAATGCAAAGCCCCTGTGCCATATGTCACACAAGCCCATCTTTAAATACTTATCCCTCTTCTTTTGTGCTATGTTCCAGCATAAACCCTTACTGGTTCCAAAAACAAAACAGGAAGCCACGTGTAGTAAAAGAAAATCATTCTTTAGAGACAGAGGTAATCAGCCACCCTTGGGAGCCAATAATGAAGGTCAGAATAAATATAGGGATCACCTCTGGAGCAATTTTCAGATTAGACGTGGTCAGCAACCGCTAAACTGTAAGAGAAAATGAAAGATAATCCACTGTGGGGGCAAGGGGAATCTTTAATACTTAACACCCAAACTCTTCTAGGGCTAATTATCTTGGCTGATTTTCAAATGTTAATTTGCTATTTCAAGTCAAGAGCCTCAGAAACTGAAGATGGGAATGACTTACTGGATCTAGACAGTACAGGACTGTTTCCCTGTAGTTTTTCGTTGAGCAGGTAAATAAGGAATTACTTGGCTTACCCTGCAACTCTTGCTGAAATCAATGGAGCTGTGAACGCTCACCGCTTTGCAGGATCAGGTCCTCCTTGCCTTCAAAATAACAAAGAGGGGGTGATTTTGTGAGAACGTGTCCAAATAATAACAACGATCAGGAAGCACAAAAGACTATTTTCCCCTGGTTGGTATAATTACAAGTTAAAATTTGTCAAACTGTTTGAAACATAAAGAACCATCCTGGCTTGAGTTTGGAGAGGGCCAAGCTCAAAATAAGTCATGGCCAGGTGGGTGACAGCACAGAAGTTAACTGAACTCCTGTTAACATTTCTATGCTCCTTCAGATTGGGGACCATCACCACTGTATCAGAGTGCCTATTTTATCAAAGAACTGCAGCTTCTCATGCTGGGCCTTACAGCACCTGTAGCTGTGTAACAAAAAGGGAACGTCATTCCTTTTATTCTGCACTGCTCCTTTTAACATGCAGGAGGTTTCCCACCTGATGTCTTGGGTTTCAATTCAGATCCAGAATGTTAAGCCTGGTCTACACTAACAAGTTTTGCTGGCATCATTACATCAGCTAGAGGTGCAGCTTTTGCCAACATAGCTACTCTGACAAAAGCCCTATGGGACATGGAGCTATACTAGCAAAAAAAGTGCTTTTGCTGGTATAGTTAACGTCACTCAGGGAACTAGTATAAGCTATACTGGCATCTGTTCTAGGACATTTTGTGAGGATAGCTATAGCAGCAAACCTTTTAAGTGCAGACATGGGTTTAGAGTCTTTCATATGAAGAAGACTTTATATTCATTCTTTCTTTATATGTCATTTCCTTAACCTGAAGTTATCTAAATCAAACCCAAAAACAAACAAAAAAAATCCAAATACAAGTGTGCACGGCTTGGAAAACAGAAATAGGGCTCAGTCCTGTATTTCACTGGGATCTGATGGCACTCAGCTCTGCCCCGAAAAAAGCTGTTTAGCACTTAGCAGAGTTGGGCCTCTAATGAAGCAAGTTGCTGTTTCAAACAAACATGCTAGCAGGGCTGCTGCACTGGTTGGCATAGACAAAAATATTCAACACATTCATGTAAATACACCAAGAATTTTAAGAGGCCCCGGCACCTTACACAAAAACCCCCACACACATTTACCACCACGTGACGAGCACTAAGATGCAGTCTTAAAGCCATCAGCATGGGAAAGACACTATGTATTATACTCAAAAAGAAAAGGAGTACTTGTGGCACCTTAGAGACTAACCAATTTATTTGAGCATAAGCTTTCATGAGCTACTGCATCCGATGAAGTGAGCTGTAGCTCACGAAAGCTTATGCTCAAATAAATTGGTTAGTCTCTAAGGTGCCACAAGTACTCCTTTTCTTTTTGCGAATACAGACTTACACGGCTACTACTCTGAAACCTATGTACTATACTGCAGCACCTAAATGGTTTGCAATTACAAACATCTCTGACTGTTATTCTCCTGCCTTCAGAGTCTAAGGGCCCTCTGGTTAATGTGAAAAAAATCATTACTGATTTGCCTAAGGCAACATAGAGCAGAAAGATTGTACAAGTTTCTATGGAAACAAAATTAGTAGAGTAAAAACCACACTCATGGGCATTGTAAATTATTTACCAGGACAGGCCCCTGTCCATTAAGATCTGATAAAAAGATTTAAAGGTAATCACTGGGCAGAGTGTTGCAACCGCTTAGTTCAGGTCACTGAAACCACAGCCAAAGAAGAGAACAATTTTGACTTTCTGGCCATGTGTACTGCATAAACCACTTTAGGTTAGAAAGCATGACTCACTCACAGGTGGTGGTGAAGTTTGAATATTAAACATCTTTCAGATCCTGCATTTTTGTCATCATATTTGCAGTTTGGAGATTTCTTTGGTGAGGTGGAGGCAGAGCACAGATCAGGCCTGAGTGATAAGTGAGAGAAGATAAGTGGATGTGGATGTGCAACAAAGGATGCCATTCTGTGCTCCAGATGCTAGGCTTTAAAATAAAAATCAAGTCTCTTGCCCACAGGGCTGCACCGTGTCTAAGGGTATGTCTACTAAGCAGTAAAACACCCGCAGCTGGCTCATCTCAGCTGACTTGGGCTCAGGCTGTGGGGCTATGAAATTGCAGTGTAGATGTTCAAGTTCAGGCTTGATATTCCTGGTATTTCCAAAGGAAACCACAAGAAGGGTGAGGGGAAGGAGAGAAAGAAATACCTTTTCAGAACAGAAACAAATACCGCACCCGTTCCTCTCCCTCTCATCTTTCAGGACTTCTTTATACATCACGAAGAAGCAAAAGATGGCGTAAACCCAATTAAAAACAAAAAAAGGACACTAGCAGTTCACCTTTAAGTCCCATCTGAAAAAGGACACCTCCAGCCGTACAGCACACCTTAATACACTTGCGGGGGCCCTGTTTAGGTATGACTCAGAAATTAACAGTGTGTTACCAACACCACTTCTGCAGCCTTTAGGTGTTTCCTGTACAGGTCTCCCATCTAAGTACAAACTGACATGGCCCTGCTTAGCGTGCAAGGATCACACTTATAAGTTGTTATCACTTGAAACCACAGATAGAAAGAAAAAAATGGAATAATTCAGTCTCAAAGCCAATAAGGCATTTGACTTGCACACATTCAGTCCAGTGAATGCACTGAACTGACATCTAGGTACAGTTACAGTAAGTGTGTGCTGTATTCTTGCTATGCAGTGACACAGCATCTCATTTTAAATAGCCCTCCTCTTTTATTCTCCCTCACACAGTGTGACGTGGCTCAGTGGAGGAGAACCTCCTTGGAAAACTAAACTTACTGGTGATGGATATTTAATTAAACACCAATATGTCACATATCGTCCAGGGAAACAACAGAAATGTTTCCAATGAACCTTGAAAAAAAGGGATATTACATCGTCTGGTACATTTGGGCTCTTAGAGAGTAAATGTGCAGTTCACTAAAAGTTGTAGTTTAAAGTTTGCTCTGTTTCTGTTGGCATCCCGACAGAATGGATCAGAATATTAGATGGAAAATATATGGGGAGATTAACCTGGATTTAAACTCAGTGTGATGTTCAAATAGGCTCTAAAACTCTTTTCAAACTTGAAAGCACAGCTTGGACAAATTGCAAAAAAAGAAAAGGCACAGTAGATTAGGGCAACTGTGAAGGTGGTACTAATTATAGAAAAGTTAAAGGGTCCAGGGTTAGATGGTTTCGACACATGAAAAGATGTTCAGACGAATATATAGGAAACAGTGTTAAACTTAGAAATGGAGGGTAAGAGAAGGGTTGGAAGACGTAAAACTATCATACAAAAGGATGTGATTAGCGAGGAGTTTATGAGGAACTGCTTCAAGACAGACTAGAATGGAGAAGAAGGACTCGATGGCCCGACCACACATAGATGGCCCGACGACACACAGATGGGATTAAGGCTAGAAGATTATGAGATTTCTCAACGGCAAGAGAAGCTGATGGCTTCCTTCTATTGTCTCACTTTGACAGACGCCTGAACTCTCTGGGTTCAGCCTAGACACAAACAAATAATAATGCTGCTGCCGCCACCACCTCCTGCACTGATTTATTATGACCGGCCACTGAGTAAGGATAAGGTCTTCCCACAAACGCCATCACACTTCCATTTAATTTTTTAATTAGCATAATTAATTTCCACATATAATTCACAATGCATCGCAGTCCAGATATTCAGTCCAACCCAGAGCAAAGACAATTGTCAGCCAATGGTAGTTCACAATTTAGAACAGGCCTAAACACTGACATGATTATTTACTATTTGTATTGCGGTAGTGTCTAGAGGATCCATTGTGCCAGGCACTGTACATACACAGAACAAAAAGATGAACAAAAAACAAAGAGCTTATACTTGGAGTATAAGATGAGATATAACAGGTCAATACAACAAGCAGAGGGAGAGCACAGGGAAACAATGAGACAATATTAGTCAGCATGATAGGCTGTGTTCCCAGCACACCAGCAGCCGAGCTTTCTGTAGGCATCACAGCAGAGGTCAGTTTTAAGGAGGGATTTATAGGAGGACAATGAGGTGGCTCTGCGCGTGTTTACAGGGAGCTCCTCCCATGCATGAGAGGCAGCATGGGGGAAAGGCTGGCATTGATATAAGTTGTATCTATATGCGGGGATGCTAATTGAGTACTGTGGGACCGACAGATAGTTGGGGGAAGGGGAAAGCAAACATGCATTCTTTTCCATTCCCTTTTCTGCTCTCCTCTCTCCAATCACCTTGATCTTAATCATAACTAATAACAAAATAAACTAACTGCATTTTTGTTAAGCTTCTAAATTTATACCAACTGGGCTGCATTTGTACCATTGGGAGGCTTTTCCCCATCTTTCCCTAAAATCTTGGAGGGAAGAAACCCTGTTGAATGGAGAACAAGTCCCAGATGTATATTAGGGAAGTTCATGAGCACATCTGTTTCCTTGACCATGGGCAACGACTCCAAAGGGTGCTAGTATAATGGACTTAGCCACTACAGGATAAGAAAATCACTGCTACCTCTGCATTTCCAAGAGAACACTGCATTTGTAGGACAGCCACAGAAATCTTGACTAGAACGGTTTTCATTCACCTACGCATTGCATTGCTATCCAGGTATGTCACTCCCTTAATTCCACTCCAGTCTTCATCCGGACCTGCATTGCCACTCCTCTATTCTCTCCTTAAATTCCAGCTCTACAGTTCAGCAAATAGAGTATGCTGCAGCCTGCCTCCACAACCATGTAAACAGCACAACTGCATTATCCCCCACACTCCATTGATACCACCTACTCCATTGCAAGATCCAGTCAACATACGTATTTCTATATTCCCCTCTCTGATCTCCCCATTTGTCTCGCTCCTGTTTCCACTCTGTCCCTTCACACCATCTAGATACCCTTGGTGCAAGAGCTTTTTCCATCAACTCTCTATCTCATTTCAAATCCCCTGTGCAAACAGTTTCTGTCACTTCCCTGTACCTGCTCTTCCTTTGTTTTCTCATCACTTGCTTTCTAACCAAGTTTTATAGCCCCATAAAGCATTCTGGGACATGGCTTGCAGGGAGTGAACCAGTTCAAAAAGCTGCATTTCACTGCTTGATCTAATTTTAAGAAATGCAAGCTTCAGAAGTAACTCCACCTAATAACAGAGAGCTAGAAATATCCAGGTACCTCTAGCTTTGACAAAAGAATGAAGAAAAATAAGGTTTGAAGGTGCTGCTATGCCTGATCAAGAATGAGAATGCAGTTCAGCACAACACACCTTAAATGTGCCGAAGGATATTTACATATTTCTGAGGATGTTACACTTATGTCGACTGTAAACTGCTGCATAAAAATATTGGGAAAAAGAAGAGATTGTTATAATTGACTCTATAATTAGGTAAAATGTTAAAATCAGCTTAAAGACTGAATATCACTGCAACTTATCTAACAGATGGGACATGCTTCATTCTCTAGAGAAGATATAATTATTTTCTTATTTCTAGTCAGTTAAAAATTTGCTTTCATGTGACCAGACAGCAAAAGAACCTTTAAAACAGGTATGTGTAATTAAACACACTTAAATGCATCCATTTCAACCTGTAGTTAATACAGGCCCCTCTCTAACCCTGCCTCAATGTGGCCTTTCAGGAGGGACAGAGCAGCAAATGAGAAATTGACAAGATGTCAGACAGAAGGAAGAAATATCATTTCCCAAAGTCAGAGCTCATTTCCCAGCAACAAAACGAGACATAGAGCTGAAAGGAAATGCCAGGAGCACAGGCAGCAGCATCTCAATAGGCAGACACAGCTGGCACAGACACCCATTTGACCATGTGTCCTGGCTGGGCTTCGCTTAAACAGGGACTATTATTAACGGATATAGAGGCAGCACCTTGGAATAATAAAAGCCATTTGCAAATGCAAGAATACAACAGCTAAAAAGCAGGTTAGTATTAAACTACCTTCTAACTGAAGAAAAGATGTCAGATAAAGATGAGCATGTTACATTGCATCACAAAGTTCTTTTAAGGGCACCACTTTCTGCCATTCCACATGTACTTGGCTAGCAACAAATTATGCACATTCACACATTGTTTGGCTGACATAAGATAATTATTTCAATATTTGAAAACAGAGGTAGTCAATATATATATGTGGCAATTACTGTCAATTAGCATTGGCTGGGTGGATGACATAAGTGGCTGCAACCCCTGAAGAATCTGCTCAGCTGTTATTGGAAGATGCCCAGTTTCCATCTGCAGGTTGTTTTTGCTGAATTGGAGGCCAGATTGTGAAATGGCCTATTTCTCAGCTAGAACAACAACAGATGAAAAGGGAAACTACAGTGTCCTCCCAGGTACCAAAAGGGAAGATCCCAGATGTCCATCCTTTTTACATTCTCCCTTTGTTCTCTTTCTTTTTCCACTCTTAATCCTACTTACTTCATGTCCTCTTGGACCCAACTGCTTTTGTGGCAAGGCCGAAGGACAGTGCAGAATAGGTATGTTCATCTCATACACACTGCCACTCAATGTGGGGATTCAAAGACATTCTTTAGATTTTTCCCGAGTTTGATGGTGAATTTCACCCTAGTGCAAAAGAGCCCACAAAAGGCTCTTAAGGACTTGGGTCCAGATCCTCAAAGGCATTTAGGTACCTAACTCCCATTGACTTCAGTGATTTCAATGGGAGTTTGGCATTGAAACACCTTTGAGGATTTGGGCCTTATGCCCTGTTCTAACACCCCTAGGAGTCAATGGGAATCTTTCCATTGACTTCAATAAGCTTTGGCTCAGGTCCTTAATACAGAGTTTTTACAGGGCACTGGTGTGAATTTCACAGTGGGCTTACTATATTTCTTCGTTTTGTATACACAAAGAAGAGGATAACCTGCACTAAAAAAGAATATTATAAAGACAAAAAAACGGCCCCATAGCCCATTCTGTAGAGGTTATGGTTATCGACATTCTCTGATTGCCATTGAACAGAGGAGAAGAATTTTCCTCCCTGGGAAAGGATTTTCTTTCTATACATCACCTGAAGTTTGCGAGATCCAGAACATAAAGCCAGGAGGATTGGCTTAAGTGAAGTTTCTAATACACATACATGCCAGGTTCTGGCAACTCAGCCTTGCCTAATCTTTCAATGGCGAAGGCTCAAATCTGAGATTTTGGTCCTTTGCCTCAGCACTGCAGAATTGTGCATAACATTTAATTGCAGGGGCAAAAACCCTGGCACTGTGAAGAAGCTGCATTAGGCTTAAACACTCGTCTGATCTAAACTACTGCAGGAAAATAGACTTAACACTGCTTAAGACCAATTTTACTATGTAACACTTTGGAGGCTGGAAGATCGAAATTGCTATCCGAGAATGGACTAATGATCCATCTATTCTGGTATCCTCTGACTGACAGTAGACCATACCAGACACTTCAGTAGAGGCGTAAGACTCCCCATAAACAGAGTAATTTGCAATAACCCAATCATGGGGAAAAATATTTCCTAAACCCAAGCACTTAGTGGTTAGTTTATTTCCTGAAGCATTAGGATTTGGTATCCCATGTAAACCTGTAGCCACCCTAATATTGAGAATATTATTATTATTCATATGAATGTCTAATCCTTTTTTAAACCCTACTAGGCTCCTTGCCTCCATGGCATCTTGAAGGAGTGAGTGCCACTGGTTAATTAGGCATGATGTAAAAAGAGCTTTACATTTATAACCCCTCAGGGCTCCAACACAAAAATAAAGAGAATCCAAAAATATCCTGCCTTTCAAAAAAAAATCTTTTGATATTTTAAGCCATGATAATGCATCCCGCCCCCTCAAGTGATGATTTTTGGGGATAACAGTACGGATGATTACAAATAATCTCAAAAAATCATCTTCGCCAAAAAGAAAACGCACATTTTCAGGAAAGAAAAAACAAATAAATTTCAGCATGAGACACCGTGGTCTTTGTGAGGATTTGACTCTGCTTCTTCAAAATTATTCTCTTTAAAAAAATTAATTGCTTCAGTTCTTGGTCTTTATTGAAAATCCAGTGCACAAAAGCAAATAGCCAATTTTCTGCAGTTTTCAGAGTGAGAAAAAGTTTTCCTGATATGCTGAGAAAAGGGGAAGGGGGTGGAATACCATATCATGGAAGGCAGAAACAACTAAGCTCTTTCCACATACTGAAAGGATAGAAAATGACTGGGAATTGCTCTGTATTCAAGGAAAGTATATATTAAAAATGAATGCAGTTTCCCTACCAAGTTTATTGCAGCTGTAAAAAAGTCTCTCCTAGTCTGACTATATTTTCTGATGTCCAAATTGAAACCCATTAGACTTTAATAGTAACAAGTAACAGAGGAAACAAATGAAATCATAGAATATTTAGTAATAAGCTACTCTGCTTTCCGTGAGAAGACAGCTGTGGCTCCCAAGGCCTGCAATCCCTCTAATATCCCTTATCGAAAGGAGAGTGCTCCTCATTATGTGTCACATGGCTGCTGATAAATAGAAATACAAGAGGAACCCTATGCCATGTGGGAGGCAGGAACTCTGCCTTCCCAAGACCCTCCATGTTTGCAAGAATGGCAGGTGACTAAGCCATGTGCAAATGAGAGGAGACTTAAAAGGAAAGGAATGGCACCAGCTGTCTCCAAAGGAACATTAATTAAAGGGGCAGAACTCCCACTCATTTGCCTTGGAGTTCAAATAAATATACTATGGGGAGCATGAAAGTTACCGAGTAGCTTTTGCTTCCCAGAGTCTGACTCCACAAACCTCCACAGCAGGGAATGCCACAGTAACTACACGCTGGAAGCAGGGTTTTCTTTTTGTGCCCAAACTACCACCCTTCAGTTTCATCTTCTCTTATACCCTACCCGCATCATCTCCTCCACCCCACCCCACCCCAAAGAATCTCTAAAGCTATGTCTACACTGGCAACTGAACGACAAAACTTTTGTCTTTCAGAAATGTTAAAAAACCACACACAACCCAAAGACAAAAATTTTACAAGCACCGGTGTGAACAGCGCTTTGTCAACAAAGCTAACACCACTCATTGGCGGTGGAAGCTTTTTGTCATCACGAGAGCTGACAAACAGCGGCTACATGGCGTGTCTTTTAGCTGCATGGCTGTAGCTGCGTAGAATATTAGGCTATGTCTATGCTATCACAAAAGAAACAAAGCACAACAATTAGTCCTGCACTCTTCACCGTACCAGCTCCCACATCCAGCCTTCATCTGAAGCCTGGGGGATTGTATTAGCAAATGTAAACACACACAGTCAACGCTAGAGATTTGCATCCAGGGCCCCTGTTGCAATGCAGGAGACACTAGCCTGATCAGCAAACCATCCACATGTATCAGAGTAACAGCCGTGTTAGTCTGTATTCGCAAAAAGAAAAGGAGTACTTGTGGCACCTTAGAGACTAGCAAATTTATGCTCAAATAAATTGGTTAGTCTCTAAGATGCCACAAGTACTCCTTTTCCATCCACATGTAGAATACCTGATGATTACAATGGGAGTCGCATGCCCAGGGGACCTGTCTAGTGTTGAGGTTTACACTGAAGGAGCAAGCAGTTAATCTCCATCATCTTTCATCAACAGTTTTCTATTCCTACTATAGTTGCTCATGAAAATACTGGATACACATCCAGATTTTTCCCATAAGCAGCACAGCTTCGGATAACACAGTCAACCTCTGTAGATTCTCCCCCCGCGCTCCCCATAGAGGACACTGCATTGGTTTTGGAAGGCATACTTGAGCAAAACTGATTTCAGGTGCAAGTGCCAGTTGTGCTCTGTTGCTAGAGGCAGCCCTTGGGGGAAACCCGAGTATTGTGAACTCTTCAGGTCAGGGACACCATTACCTAGGGTGACCAGATGTCTCGATTTTATAGGGACAGTCCTGATATTTGGGACTTTTTCTTATATAGGCATCTATTACGCCTCACCCCCTGTCCTGATTTTTCACATTTGCTATCTGGTCACCCTACCATTACCCTCTGTGTTGTCAAGGAATACTTGTGGCACCTTAGAGACTATGCTCAAATAAATTTGTTAGTCTCTAAGGTGCCACAAGTACTCCTTTTCTTTTTGAGGATACAGACTAACACGGCTGCTACTCTGAAATCTCTGTGTTGTGTGTAAGCTGGGGCCAAAAGAGCTAATGCAATCCTTGGATGTGTAAACTAGTGAATCTCAAGTAGGAGTGGAGAGCTTATTTTACCTCTGTATTCAGTGCGACCACCACTGGAATACGGTGTCCAATTCTTGCACCCACTATTCAAGATGTTGATAAACTGGAGAGAGTTCAGAGAAGAATGATTAAAGGCTTAGACAACATGCCTTAGGGTCAAAGAGCACAACTATTTGGCTTAACAAAGAGAAGATTATGGGGTGACTTGATTACAGTCTATAAGTATCTACACAGGGAACAAATATTTAATAATGGGCTCTTCAATCTAGCAGACAAAGGTACAACATGATTGAGTGGCTGGAAGTTGAAGCTAGACAAACTCAGAGTGGAAGTAAGGCATACATTTTTAACGGTGAGTAATTAACCATTGGAACAATTTCCAAAGGGTTGTGGTGGCTTCTCCATCACTGACAATTTTTAAAGGAAGGTTGGATGTTTTTCTAACGGATCTGCTCTAGGAATTATTCGGGGGAAGTTCTGTGGCCTGCGTTAAACAGGAGGACAGAATAATAGTGGTCCCTTCTGGCTTTGAAATCTACGAATCTGCGTGTGGTGGAAGGATGGTCCAGTGTTTATGGCACTAACCTAGGACTTTGAGAAGCTGGATTCTGGTCTACTTTGCCACAGGTTTCCTGGGTAACCCTGCATGAGTCATGGGGGGGCTGATCTTCACTGCAGAGTTAACTGGGGCTCACCCAGGTGTTGCCCCTAACCTGGCTCGCACACACACACAAACTCTCTCACTCAAACGTGGTGGTGCCTGAAACCCAACACCCATCCTGGGCTATAGGCTAAAGCCTGAGCACTGCTTACATTTGAGCTGGTACCCAGTGCCAATCACCTGAAGTAACTGCGGTGAGAAAATACCCTGGGTCTTGCTGTGCCTCAGTTCCCCATCTGTAAAATGGAAATAACAGCACTGCCCTACCTCACAGGGTGTTGTCCGAATAAATACATTAAAGACTGTGAGATGCTCAAATGTACAGTGATGGGGCCACAGGGGTGCCCCGGACAGACAGACAGTATGTAGATGGGGTAAGCAACTCCTTGCAAAGTGCTGCATTAGGTAATTCCCAGACACAAAAGAGTTCAAGTTCAGCAAGGGAAATAAGACTGTTCATCCATCTCCCCTATTTTTGGCAAGCAGACACTCCCTTTATAGACATACAATATGAACAACTAACTACAATATGCTGTTCAGAGATACTATCCAGCTGTATTGGTTTACAAGGCCGGCAGTCGATTGCTTAGGACTGGCCACGGCACTGGTGCTTTACTAATCAAGAATGAGAAACTCCCACTGCTACAGCCCAGCTGCCTTGCCCCTTAGCTAGGGTAGGCAAGTTCATCTCTAAAGGGTTTGTGGTTAAGGTACAACAATTCGGCATGTATCTTGCCCTTCCTCACTGCAAACCAAAACCCCATCAAGTAGTTTTGTTTGTCACAAAACAGAACATCCCAGTTGGAAAAAGCTCTGGTACCAATAAGCTGTTTTATAGCCTTGCTCAGGAAATGCTGTCATGCTGTACTTGGTTGCTTGCTTCCAAAGACCACACAGCTGTACTTCGTATAAATCCCCTTAAGCGCAGAGCTCTGCATCACTTTTTCTCCATGCAGTAACCCCATAAGCAGGTCACATACTGCATCAAGACCTGGATCACTACTGACTTTTCCCCAGGAGTAGAGCATGCTTCCTGCAGGGGGAACAGGAGTGGGATTCAAACCTGCATCTCCTGGCCACAGGGCAGTAAAGAACAGCTCTACAGCTTTACCCCAAAGCCTTTGCACACAAAGCATACATGAAACAGAAGGCCAAATTCTCTGCTAATACAAATTGGCACAACTCCATTAACTAACTTCAATGGAGACGAACCAATTTACACAGTCTGAGAATTTCAGATTGGAGTGGGGAATCACTGTGAACTGATGTACTAAAAATATGAATACTTTGCATCTGTATAGTCCCTGTAATCCAAAGATCTCAAACCACCTAAACCTCACAATAGTTTCACAAATGGAGACTCTTAGGTACAGAATATTTTCCCTAGGCTTGCACAGAGAATACTGACAATCAGTGGCCAAGCCAATAACTGTTATTAGTATGTAATTATTTATATTGCTGTAGGCCCTCAGGAACCAGGGTCCCATTGTCCTAGGTGCTGTACAAATGCATTAACAAAAAGACAGTCCTTGACTGACAGGGGGGAGGGATAGTTCAGTGCTTTGAGCATTGGCCTGCTAAACCTAGGGTTGGGAGTTCAATCCTTGAGGGGGCCATTTAGGGATCTGGGGCAAAAATTGGGGATTGGTCCTGCTTTGAGCAGGGGGTTGGACTAGATGACCTCCTGAGGTCTCTTCCAACCCTAATATTCTATGACCCAAACAGCTCACAATCAAAGTGGGAACAGGAAATGGGGGTGGGAAGGGGGAGGACGATTCCCAATGCCCTGCTCTTAACTGCCAAACCTGGCTGTCTCGCACACATCTGAGCAAAATTTAAACGCATACTCCCTGCAAGGAGCCTTTTATCTCAGTGATATTTCCTTGTCGGAATTATTCTACAGAACAGAAATATCCATACATGCCATGCCCTATTTAAAAACAAGCAAGAACCAAAGAGATTAAGAGTGCAGTGACCTTTATGAATTAACCACCTAACACAAACTACGTTTAAGTCAGCGCAAAGAAGTTATTGCACATTGGTGGCTCAGACTCTCCAGCATACACAGACTGCTCTAGGCACGGCAAAGAGTACAGCACTGGGATGCAGTTTCAGATAACTGCTGAGCTGATTATATCTGTGAATTGGGCTCTCTTAAGGCAAAGAGCAGCATAGCAAGTACCGAGAAAGCAACAAGCTGGTAGGCAAGCAGCATGCTGGTGAAGAGACATGGTCATGCAGCTGCTGTCTCTGCAAGTTCATCAGGCAACAAGGTTCGAAGCCAAGTGGAATGCTCCTGCATTTTGCTGTCCGCCCTTGGAATTTAAAATGCTGGCCACCTACATGAATTACCTACCCAGGCTGGTCCCCAAATAAATAACATTAATTCCATAATGACTGGGCTAGTACGAGATGCAAAGACAGTCTGGGGGAAGATATGTGAGCTGAATTCATACATGACAAACTGCATCAAAGACAATAAATTTATGTTTGCCCAGCACCTTT
The DNA here is from genome assembly GCF_965152275.1 of Natator depressus. Classification (NCBI taxonomy): domain Eukaryota; kingdom Metazoa; phylum Chordata; order Testudines; family Cheloniidae; genus Natator; species Natator depressus. The sequence continues at coordinate 8,482,733 of NC_134250.1, read as the reverse complement.
AATCCAGAAGGATCCCAAGCAATTTACAGACTGTATGCGCCATACAGAGTTCACTCACTTACCATGAAGTTCAGCCACTTCGGGGATGGAAAATGGCAGCTGTTTAACTATTTTAAGCAAGCAAAATGCCATTGCCCACATTGAACTGTAGCATGGACTTTGGTGTGGACACCCCTTCCCCATAACAATGTAAGGACACTGCCTTCTCTACAGCTAGGTATAGCCAAGATTAGTTTGCAGCAAAGCCTTCATCTTGAACATACAGTCCCAGCATACAGATAGCATGTGCACCAAGTGGAAATCTCACATCTAAATAGGAATCCTAGTTCAAGCCAATGTGTTTCCCAAAAACTTACAAGAGTGGTCTTGTATTTGCCCAACTGAGAAGCCTGCCTCACTTTGGGTCCAATCCTGCAGCGGCTTCACGCATGGGACTCCCACTGAAATTAATAGAATAGGGACTCGTAACAGGGCCTTGGAGCATGTGTGCATCTCACTACACCTTTTGCAGCCCTTTGAAACTGGAGCTGTAGTTGCAGCTCCCACGCCTGCTCCCCGTCATGTGCCCTAGAGAGGGAACCACATATAAGGCTTCCCGCCTCCTGGGCACAGCAGCAGACGGGGGGACCCAGAGTCAGGGAAAGCGCTCTCAACACCTGTCAGAGCAGGAAGCAGGAGCTGGCTGGAATGAAAATTCAGCAAGGAAGCCCTGAAAGAAGGGTTATAAGGACTGTGAAGAAGTCTGAGGGCTCTAAAGGGCTGGAAACAAGGGCCAGAAAAGGCCCTGAAGGGCCGCAACGCCAGGTGGGACACTTTGTTCTGAATCTTGGTTTCTAAGGTCAAGAAAAATCCTGAGCAAAGTGAATGAAGTGGTGCCATTGCTTGGAGCACAATTTCTCCTTCCCCAGCTGGTGGTTCAGCGCACCAGCTCACACAGCTACTCACACCCAGCCTCTGCACATTACATTTGTCTCAGGAAGAGAAGGTTGTTTCTCTCATCATTCACGCCGCCCAAAACTGGTGCCACGTTAGGTGAGTCAGAGGCTCAGCTCTTGTCTCGCCAACTTCTGCCCCACAGCGTGAAAAAGCAGCTGAGCTGCTGCAGCTCTTCTCTGCCACATGCTCTTCCTGTTGTGGCTAAGCAACAGCGCATCTGCGTCAAATCGCCGCAACAGGTAGACCACTAACAGAAGGGGAAAACCCACATGAGGAAAGAGTCCCTGACACAAGCAAAATGACACACAGACAAACACACGGTGTTCAGTGCTGCGACTGTAAGATTCTAATCCAACTTTTATTAAAGCATCAGAAATTCTAGGGGCAACACCAGAGCAATTGATGCTCACACACGCATAGCCCTCAACTCATCACGTCCGTCCTTCCCCTGCTCCCGTTTGCCTGAGCGCCTGCTGTTTCTCTGAACAAATGAACTAGGTGGGGTTAAGGCAGGGTGACTGAAATATTGCAGAACAGCTGGAGGCAGGAGAGCGAGGTGATCTGCACTCCTAGCTCCAAACGGCGTAGGCGGCGGTAGCCCAGAGTGGATAGGAGAGTACATTTCAAATCCAGCACACAGCTCAGCACCGCTGGCAGTGTCTGCTCAGCACTGGCAGCGCAGGAGGTAGCTTAGCAAAGCATTGCATTGCTAGAGAGGGATGGGGAAGCTAACTTCACTGGCCTGCCTCACAGCTAGCTCTAGCAGTTGTGGTCAGGCCTACAAAATGATTTCCCACCCAACTCCACCAGACAACAGCCAGTTCTTGTCCACTAGAGGTAGGACTTTCAAAAACACTAAGCACTGGTCTAACTCTGCTCTGACTGACTTCTATAGAACTGCAGTTTGGCCAACACTGAGTGCTTCTGAAAATCCCACCCTACGATTGCATGGCATGACGGCTTTAGGATTTGATGGCTCTTAGCAGTAGTCCTATGCTTACCTAGTTCAAGCCATGTAAAAAGTGTGCACACGTCAGGGAGTCTTACACAACTTCTCGCTGCAGGAAAAGTGGACTCCAGCTGCAATTGTAGAGGTACATGCATAGCTGCCAGCATTTACAAGTATTTTTGTCAAGAGACAGTTCTCCATATAAGCTAGATGTTTGGGGGCCACGAGGTCGCCCATCTCTGGATGTTTGTGAGTGCTCTCTGGTGCATTTCAGCACTTAGAGTGAGCTTTATATCCAATTAATTTCAGCGTGCGCACACCCAGTGCGTGAGATAGTCAGGCAGTATTGTTGCCATTACAACAGAAAGACTAAGTGATATGACTAATTCCAATGAAGTCATCTGTGTCAAAGCTAGGAGCAGAACCCAGGAGTTCCTTGCTTTCAAGTATTATGCATTGTCCATTACGCATCGCTGTCTCCCCTGCTGTTGTACTGCCGTTTTGTGGCTAGAGGCAGAGGAGCAAGTTCAGCTGCAGAGAGGAAACTTGCAAGAGCTCTCCTAATATCAGTGGCAGCCCACACGGCATTAGCCGCTACACCTAACCATAAAATGTTCTAACTTTCTTCAAAAATTAAGGAATCTGTGGATTTCACAAGTCCCAAAGGCCAACCCTGAATGGCTTGAGTGGTGGGGTTAAAACAGACAGAACTACCTGTGACTGGGAGTACCATGGTTTTCCCTTGTTTTCTGTATCCAGCTTATATGCACTTTCACCAGCCATTAGCTTTGCCATTTCCAGCACTATGATCTTAGTAAGAAGGGCCCAAGATCTACTGCCATTGCTAAATGAAAGCTGAAATTTACTCTTGACAATGGTAGGTCTCCAGATTCATAATGGGGTGAGAGAGAAGGCCAGTGCAGTGGGCTTTGCAGGCCCCAAAACTTAGCTCTGCTTGCACTAGGAGCCTGAATTGCAGACTCCCTGACGATCCAACTTACTTCAGCTGGAGCTGTGGATGTTCGGCACCTCTAATAAACTCAGGCCCTATGCCTGTAGCCAGAGTGGTCAGACCCTCACTTGTATAAGAACTGGTACCAAAATCATTGAGGAGCTCAGAGAACAAAACTCAGCATAGTGATGGGAAGGAAGAGCATGAGAGAGCAGCAGTTTTGAAATAGTTCTTGCAGCACTGCCAGCCCCAAATGTTCAAAACTTGTGCTGGGTCCCCAAAAAATCATGAGAATGGCATAAGATTTTTTTTGTTGTTTTTTTAAATTAAAAAAAAAACACAACAAATTTGAGGTTCTTTACCCCAAAAACCCTTCTGGTGTTTGAGCCTTTAGGGGTTACATTTTTGAGTCTTTCACAGCAAATATAAGGGCTAGAAATTGAATTTTTTAAAATGTAACCTGAGATTCTTACACAATCCCATGTCTCCAGGAGCTGGGACTTTAAAAAAATACCAAATGTTACGAGATTAAAAAAAAGCATAAACCAAGAATAAAGACTTGATCCCATATTCCCTGTACAAGCAGAATTCCCATCAATGTCAAAAGACATTTTATCTGCATAAGGTATATGGGTTCAAAGCACCCTTTCTGTGTGGGTATACACACTGTAAACAAGAGTAATACAAGTCAGTCATCTATAAGAGCTAAAGAACAAATTCAACCCAATCTGAAACAGCATCCATGGTGCAACCAAAAGAAGGACAGGTTTGCTGTGGCTTAGGCATGCAAGATATTAGTTAAAAAGACTGTATGTATGTCAGAGCTTGTAATTCGTTCTTTGATTAGAATTCTGGACAGCCTCCTAGTACTCTGCACTCTTTGGTTTGCATCTTAACTGCCCTGGTACAGGTACGCCTATAAACTGCATACAGGGAACAAGGGAAAGTTATGGTACCCAAAGGCATTCACTTTTAACTACTATGTAATAACTTAATGTTCCCCATTGTTCAGTGTGTTTCACATTCCTCCCCCTCTATAGCTGATCCAGAGAGGATAACTATCTGCTTCTGCTCCCAGCTGATGGAGTTACTCCTTTGGATCAAGTGGCCGAGATCTCTGGTTTGGTGCTGAAGTTTCTCAGTTCAAACCATGCTGATGACACCTACATGGGGAAAGTTGCTACATTTATAAATATTAATCATCCCAACACAGAGGCAATTATCCCTATTGTATAGTTGGGAAACTGGGGGCAAAGTGACCAGTGCAAGGTCACAGGGAGAGCCAGCGCTGGACCAGTGATTGAAACTCAGGCATTCCTGGCTCCTAGGCTGGGCTCAGATTACGTCTAATGGCCAGCATAGCATGTTAAGTGCCCAGAGGATGCTAAAAAAGAGCAGTGAGGGGTGGATGTGACGCAGTAAGATGGATTAGCTTCCTCTCTAGTTTACTGGAGCACCCAGTACATTGACTCCCAAGGAACCAGCTCCCTGCCTTCTTCAGCAGCTGATAAAATGCAATGAGGAGAGACACAACAGGAAGAACTAGGCAAAGTTCATCTTGCTGTTCTAGTGGACATTTCTGAAGGGCTAGATCAAGCCACATAGAAAAAGATGGGATTCCAAACACCCCCAAATTATATCCTGGTGGTGGGGTCCCATTATCTGATCTTAGACCTGGGTCCAGATTCTGTGGCTTGTGTCCATTTTGCTAGCCCAAGGTATCTAACAACATTTCAATCAACATCCAGCACTCTCCTCTCTCTCTGTTTGTGGGAAGCCGGCTGAGAAGGAGTTAGCAACAGGGCGGGGGTAGGGGGGGAATTAAGGAGTAGCCCTAGGAGAAGCCCCACAACCTTATCCCTAACAGGCAAGTCTAAAGCAAGAAAGCCCCATTATTGGGCATTTACATGCTGCCCCCCAACATCACTCACATCACACGGATGGGAAACTGGCTTCTCTCCCCATGACTTTCTATTACCACTCACTGCTAGTTAGCAACAAAGCGAGCACACTAGCAAGGAAGAAAGTTAACAAAGAATATCACTTCAAAGGCGGTTCTTTCTAGGATCCTCCTACCTCTCTCCCTTCCCCCTCCCTTGTTTAGATGGTCTGGGCTTGCTGCTTGTCAAAACTGCAGAGCACTCAACTGCAGCTGAAGTCCATGGGAGCTGCAAGCGCTCAGCATCTCTGGAAAAAGGCAGGCCGTGAGTGGCTTTCTAGACACACACTTCTCCACCCAACCCCAATCTCTCAGCAGTGGGAGCTATAATTAACACATGCTATAACTAGCCAGCAACACTCCTGGCTGTTTGCAAGAACTTCATTTCCGACTGCATTTGGGACAAGGATGCATAGAGTCTGTCCCTCCCCCCGTTCTTTTCATGCTGAATGGAATTATCCTGGTGGCCAAAGCTTTACAGCTTTCATGGAAAAAGATCCCAGGGACTTTTACACCAAAATGTGACACTGAGCGGTGTGATGGCAACTTGCCAGGTGCAGGGAGGCTGCGTATAAGGACAGAGAGTTGTGAGAACGTTTTGGTAGATGGAAAATAAACACAGTGCTAATACCTGCTGGGGCTTGTAATCGCCCGGATAAAGGAAGAGAAAGTACTCAGAGGCAGAGGGATGAAAGGCTGCAGTTTATCTATCACCTTAGCCCTTGCCTTGTGCTTACAGGGAGAGAGAGGCCAGCAGTTGCAAGAATCCGTTGGCTGCATCTGACTCTCCAGCAGTACTTTGGGCGCCCATCTGGCTGCCCCGATTTTCACAAGGAGCAGGTGAAAAGAATACATGAAAAGCAGCATTGAATGTGACTCTCAGATTTTAAGGCCAGAAGGGACCATAAGATCACCTAGTACAACCTCCTGCAACATGGGCCATACAATTTCATCTAGTAATTCCTGCAGCTAGCCCAACAACTCATGCCTGACCTAGAGTGAGAGACAGTGTGTGGCCCAGATCCTCATGGATATATAGGCTCCTGAATCCCAATGGTTTTAATGAGAGTTAAATGCCTAAGTACCTTGGAGGAACTGGGTCTTTGTGTCTTTCACCTCTAGGTCACTGGCTCAGATCCAGCCAGGTCAGTGAACTAGGCAAAATGACTTTGGCGATTTCAGTTTGGCTCCCAGTGGATAAATGTCCACACCACATAAACCATCATCTCAACTGGTATGAACTGATCCCCACCCTCACCGACTTGGCACTGGCAGCACAGAGGCCAAAGATCGAATGTAGATTGAATTGCCTGGATGCACCTAATGGCAGGGCAGTTTCAGGGGCCACACTTACAGACCCCTCTTCTCCTGATATGTAGGACTTTACCCTCCAGGGCCGTTCACCTGACACTTTTCACCAGTGCTCAGATTAAGGTTTGCCGTGTTGCTGTGTTTTAAGGATCTCTTCTGAGTTAAACAAACTGTTGCTGATAAACCTAATTAGGGTTATAAAATTATAAAAAACTGAAATGCCCCATTATTTACACAGCTAAGTGCTTGCTCAACCTCAACACACCTACAAGCCCAGTGGATAAACTGGTAGAACAGAAATTCAGAAGTTTGACACTCACATATAAGAGAGGGAAGAAAAAGCTTCTCAGGAGTTTTCAAGCACTGAAAATATCACTCACACTCACTAGTCCATACCAGAGTCACCCTCAGGGAAGAAGCAGGGTGATGCCAACAAGATGCAGCTTCTCCAAACACTGATCTGGACACTTTGGACTTCCGTGAAACACTTGCACTCCCTCCCTCGCCGAGGGCAGGTACTGACCCGCTTCACACACAGCACCTGAGAGTTCAAAGCTCAGGAAGGAGAAACTAGCCAGAATCTGGAAGCCTTCCAAGGGAAGAGAGGCTTGGGAGCACTCTTGAAAGGGAAGAAGCTGTTGTGAGGGAATGTAGGAATGAGAAGTGTGGTTTGGGGGGGTCTGAGCACTAGACTTCAACTCAGGGCTCCTGTATTCAATCCCCATGCATTTGCTCTCAATACTGAGAGGTTTTCAACCAACCAACTTCTCCAAAGAGGTGGGACCTAATTAATGCGTAGGCTTCTGTGGGCCCTCTATGCAGGGGTGAATTTTACCCATGGTTTGGGAAGCACTTAGGGATGAACAGTGCCCTGCAGCCATAAAATGGCAGGACTGCTGTGTGATCCTGGGCACGGCACTCAGCTGGAAGGTGTTATGGAAGGGTGAAGTATTGAAATCAATGACCCAAAACACTGGAGGATGTCTTCAATGTTTTAAACTCTGTGGACACATCACTGAGATAGCCTAGGTCTGATAAACAGGGAGAACATTTATAAAGGTGAAAAGTCAGGCTGAGCAAAACAAAGACAAGTGTAGCAGGCATCTCAGTTTTCTATGAAACTCCTGTATCTTGATCTCAGACTGAATAGTGGAGTCACCTTCCAAAAGCACCCTGGTGATCTAGAAGCACTTTTGGGGGAGATTTTCAAAGACACAAATGTCAGCTCGGTGCCTAACTCCCTTTTGTGCCTTTGAAAATCTACCCCATTGATTTTCAGTGAGATTTCTGCTCCTAAATTGCTTGTGTTTTGCCAATCTTACCCCTAATTCTTATGTTTCACATGCAATCTGAGCATTGGGAAATATTGAGCTTCATTATTCATGTGGGAAAACGTGTTGTTCAAAGTAGACCCACAGAAGAATGTGCATTCTTTGAAAACTCTGCTTCTTGCCCCGCATTTCAAAGATGCTCGCAGGTCTCAAAAAGATGAGTGACCCAAGGACACAAAATCCCTAAAACAAAGATTACATTTGTTCAGGAACCTCCAAGACATTCATAATGCACTCAGAATATTCACTGTAAAGCATATTAATTAGATTTTAAAATGTGCATTAAGAAAAGAACATCTAGTAAAACAAAATTGTAGCTAGCAAGAAATCAAAGAGTGAATGTGAAAGGACAATAGGGCTGATAAGAACTACAAACAGACAGTGAAAACCCAGTCTCTCGCTAACCTTTTATTCAGGAAATCCCTCTTTTCTCCTGCAGGCAGCACTTTTGAAAGTACGTTTTGGTACCTTCATCTGGCCCAACTCTGCAAGGTGCTGAACAGCCTCAACTAACAATGAAGTCCTTTGGGGTTGAGGTCACTTGGCACATAGAATCATAGAATATCAGAGTTGGAAGGGACCTCTGGAGGTCATCTAGTCCAGCCCCGTGCCCAGAGCAGGACCAATCCCAACTAAACCATCCCAGCCAGGGCTTTGTCAAGCCTGACCTTAAAAACTTCTAAGGAAGGGGATTCCACCACCTCCCTAGGTAACGCATTCCAGTGTTTCACCACCCTCCTAGTGAAAAAGTTTTTCCTAATAGCCAACCTAAATCTCCCCCACTGCAACTTGAGACCATTACTCCTTGTCCTTTCATCTGCTATCACTGAGAATAGTCTAGATCCATCCTCTTTGGATCCACCTTTCAGGTAGTTAAAAGCAGCTATCCAATCCCCCCTCATTCTTCTCTTCCGCAGACTAAACAATCCCAGTTCCCTCAGCCTCTCCTCATAAGTCATGTGTTCCAGACCCCTGATCATTTTTGTTGCCCTTCGCTGGACTCTTTCCAATTTCTCCACATCCTTCTTGTAGTGTGGAGTCCAAAACTGGACACAGTACTCCAGATGAGGCCTCACCAATGTCGAATAGAGGGGAACGATCATGTACCTCGATCTGCTGGCAATGCCCCTACTTATACACCCCAAAATGCCATTGGCCTTCTTGGCAACAAGGGCACACTGTTGACTCATATCCAGCTTCTCGTCCACTGTCACCCCTTGGTCTTTCTCTGCAGAACTGCTGCCTAGCCATTCGGTCCCTACTCTGTAGCGGTGCATTGGATTCTTCCGTCCTAAGTGCAGGACTCTGCACTTGTCCTTGTTGAACCTCATCAGATTTCTTTTGGCCCAATCCTCCAATTTGTCTAGGTCCCTCTGTATCCTATCTCTACCCTCCAGCATATCTACCACTCCTCCCAGTTTAGTGTCATCCGCAAACTTGCTGAGAGTGCAATCCACACTATCCTCCAGATCATTAATGAAGATATTGAACAAAACCAGCCCCAGGACCGACCCTTGGGGCACTCCGCTAGATACCGGCTGCCAACTAGACATGGATCCATTGATCACTACCCATTGAGCCTGACAATCTAGCCAACTTTCTACCCACCTTGTAGTGCATCCATCCAGTCCATACTTCTTTAACTTGCTGACAAGAATACTGTGGGAGACCGTGTCAAAAGCTTTGCTAAAGTCGAGGAATAACACGTCCACTGCTTTCCCTTCATTCACAGAACTAGTTATCTCATCATAGAAGGCAATTAGGTTAGTCAGGCATGACTTTCCCTTGATGAATCCATGCTGACTGTTCCTGATCACTTTCCTCTCCTCTAAGTGCTTCAGGATTGAACATCACAGGAACTGAATTCCAGGTGGCTGGGGAAGGCTCTGATTCACTTGACTCTTCCTTGCAATGCTCCATCTATGCAGCCTTCTGATGTAGCCCTGTCCTGTTACTGCTACATCCCTAGAGCCTTTTTATGTACAGCACTCTGCTCTAATCTCTCTCTTATGCCCTGCGGTCTGGCCACACGTCGTCTCTTACACCATGACAGTTATCGAAGGAAATATCCAAGTTCTCCAATTTTTGTGTTTTCCACTTACTACAGTCTGCATAGACAACTGAGGCCTGAGGCACAGTTATGGCCCAGAGCCATCTACTACCCACTGTTGATTAGCCTCTAGTAAGCACAAGGCAGTTAGGATGGCTTTCAGGGCAGATGTGGTCCAGCAGATTGACCAAAGGGGGCTGGCAGTAGGAAACCGGTGTTCCAGCCTTGCTTGCCACCAACTAGCTGTGTGATCTTGGGCAAATCACTTCCCCTTTCAACATGTGCTCAGTCTTATATCCATTCAATCACCGCCCATGACTCACAAAAGTGCTGTAAATATCACTACCTTCATTTGTGCCTTTTTGACCCATTTTCTTTGTACTGCTTACAAAACTCAATAAAGACCATTTCAAACAACTGCATAAAGCAAACATTAGCTCCCCACACCAAGTAGCTGGAATCCTAAAGTTCATCAGCTTTGCTCCCAACTGTGGGAGAAGGGAAAACATAAGAACGGCCATACTGGGTCAGACCAAAGGTCCATTAACCCAGTGTCCTGTCTTCTGACAGTGGCCAATGCCAGGTGCCCCAGAGGGAATGAACAGACCAGGTAATCATCAAGTGATCCATCCCCTGTTGCCCATTCCCAGTTTCTGGCAAACAGGGGCTAGAGACACCATCCTGGCAAATAGCCACTGATGGACCTATCGTCCATGAACTTATCTAGTTCTTTTTTGAACCCTGTTATAGTCTTGGCCTTCACAACATCCTCTAGCAAGGAGATCCACAAGGTTGGCTGTGCGCTGTGTGAAAAAATACTTCCTTTTGTTTGTTTTAAACCTGCTGCCTATTAATTTCATTTGGTGACCCCTAGTTCTTGTGTTATGAGAAGAAGTAAATAACACTTCCTTATTTACTTTCTCCACACCAGTCATGATTTTATAGACCTCTATCATATCCCCCCTTAGTTGTCTTTTTTCCAAGCTGAAAAGTCCCAGTCTTATTAATCTCTCCTTATATGGCAGCCGTTCCATACCCGTAATTATTTTTGTTGCCCTTTTCTGAACATTTTCCAATTCCAATATCTCTTTTTTGAGATTGGGTGACCACATCTGCATGCAGTATTCAAGATATGGGCCTACCATGGATTTATAGAGAGGCAATATGATATTTTCTATCTTATTATCTATCCCTTTCTTAATCATTCCCAACATTCATAGAATATCAGGGTTGGAAGGGACCTCAGGAGGTCATCTAGTCCAACCCCCTGCTCAAAGCAGGACCAATCCTCAACTAAATCATCCCAGCCAGGGCTTTGTCAAGCCTGACCTTAAAAACTTCTAAGGAAGGAGATTCCACCACCTCCCTACGTAACGCATTCCAGTGTTTCACCACCCTCCTAGTGAAAAAGTTTTTCCTAATAGCCAACCTAAACCTCCCCAACTGCAACTTGTTCTGTCATCAGCTACCACTGAGAACAATCTAGATCCATCCTCTTTGGAACCCCCTTTCAGGTAGTTGAAAGCAGCTATCAAACCCCCCCTCATTCTTCTCTTCCGCAGACTAAACAATCCCAGTTCCCTCAGCCTCTCCTCATGTGTTCCAGTCCCCTAATCATTTTTGTTGCCCTCCGCTGGGCTCTTTCCCATTTTTCCACATCCTTCTTGTAGTGTGGGGCCCAAAACTGGACACAGTACTCCAGATGAGGCCTCACCAATGTCAAATAGAGGGGAACGGTCACGTCCCTCCATCTGCTGGCAATGCCCCTACATATATATCCCAAAATGCCATTGGCCTTCTTGGCAACAAGGGCACACTGTTGACTCATATCCAGCTTCTCGTCCACTGTAACCCCTAGGTCCTTCTCTGCAGAACTGCTGCTGAGCCATTCGGTCCCTAGTCTGTAGTGGTGCATTGGATTCTTCCGTCCTAAGTGCAGAACTCTGCACTTGTCCTTGTTGAACCTCATCAGATTTCTTTTGGCCCAATCCTCCAATTTGTGTAGGTCCCTCTGTATTCTATCCCTACCCTCCAGCGTATCTACCACTCCTCCCAGTTTAGTGTCATCTGCAAACTTGCTGAGGGTGCAATCCACACCATCCTCCAGATCATTTATGAAGATATTGAACAAAACCGGCCCGAGGACTGACCCTTGGGGCACTCCACTTGATACCGGCTGCCAACTAGACATGGAGCCATTGATCACTACCCGTTGAGCCCGACAATCTAGCCAACTTTCTATCCACCTTATAGTCCATTCATCCAGCCCATACTTCTTTAACTTGCTGGCAAGAATACATTCTGTTTGCTTTTTTGACTGCCACTGCACACTGAGTGCATTTTCAGAGAACTATCCACAATGACTCCAAGATCTTTTCCTTGAGTGGTAACAGTTAATTTAGACCCCATCATTTTGTATGTATAGTGGGGATTCTGCTACCATGTCAGAGCCTGTGCTCTGATCTTTGAGACCCCAAGAGCCTAATGACAACTTGCCAGGGACTTGAAGCTCTGTAGGAATTTGCAGAAATATTTACATAACCTTGCGTTTTTACAAACATCTTGTGCCTTGGGTCTTTAGGGGCATAATGGGGCATTGTGTGGATATTTTCATAAACGTGCATAAGATGCTCAGATACTGCAGTGAGGGGGCCATGTAAATACCTAGGAGACAAAGATGCTCATTTAACTGACAGAATTGTAGAAATTTCCAACACTAAGACCCAAATCCAGAATTCTTTTTTCTCCTTCAAAATCAGAACATTTAAAGGAGAGCAGGAAATGCAGCTCCCTGTCCTGTTTTAGGGTGCATGGGATGTCAGGTCTCACTCAACAAGTTAAAAGAAAATCTGTTTGCCTCTATGCTGTATGTAGAATCTCACACTGGCAAATTCCATGCCAACATATCAATAATCAGAGATCTCGGTCACCCAGAAATAATGCAGCATTATGTAAATACACAGATAAATCACTAATAATATTCAGCCAATCGGATGGTTTGTAGCTCATTTCTAAATGTATCTTTTTCAAAACAAGATGTTATTAGAGCACTCTTTTTCCACTGACGCTATTGGCAGTAGAGAAATATGTCCAAAGCAAACAAAACTATTTGTTTATTATCAGGATTTAGTTTTTAAAAGTTATAGTGTTTTGTTAAAATATTTTAAAATCCAAGGCACCCAACAATATACTGATCGAGGCAACAGAGAAACAGAGCTTCTCTCCCAACAAGGACATCAGATTCTCAAATTGCCAAAGGACACATCAGTTGCATCCTCCTCTCACATCCCAAATCATATCTGTATTGTTCAAGCTGCTCACTCAGTTACATTGTAGCAGGAAAAGGAACCTCATTGGGTGTATCTGTTAATGAAAAGGCAGGGCAGCCCGAATACAAGACTGGGAATCAGGAACACTCGAGTTCTCTCTTGGCTCCATCAGTGGCCTTGGCTATCTCTCTTAGCCTTCCTGTGCCTCAGTTTTCAATCTGTAAAGTGGGTATGTCATCGCCTACCCACGTGTGTAAGTGACTGTTAAGAGGATTAATTAATTGCTGTTTGTAAAACACTGAACATTAAAAGTGCTATGCGCAAACAGCTTTGCAATTGCATTCCTAATCTATACATTTAGCTACTGCGAATGTAAGTGAGAGACAGGTTATATTGCAAATGCATGCAAATGGACAGCTATGCATCTGATCTCTGGCAGAGGCAGTTACCCATTTTGCAAACACAATCATAGCAGCTGCATGCACAAACTAGGTGAACAATTGCAGGCTTTTTTGAAAACTCAGGCCTACAAATCACTCTCCATCCCGGTCCAATCTGCACCTGGCAAGACGAGTGTGGCCTTTTCTCTCCAACGCAGATCTGGTCATGATTTTCCACGTCTTTTCCATCTCAGTATTATATCGCTGTAACACACTCTTTGTGGAGCAGTGCAAGAATGACCATTCAGAAACTGAAGCTAGTGCAAGATGCGGCTGCCTACTTATAAAGTAGAGTCTGATGTGAAGAGCACATAACACCGGGGGTCTCTTGAGCTGCACTGCCTGCTGGTACATTTCAGGTTGGAATTAAAGGTGTTGGACTTAACCATCAAGCCTGAGGTGATTTGGAATATGGTTACATGACATATTACCCAAGTTGAGAGCAGCAGACATGCTCAAGTTATATCAGAGGAGCTCCCTTGATATAAATGAGAGTGGGGTCCATGATGAGTGGTCCTTACCTTGGAATTCGCTCCACCGCTCGATCCTGTTAAGTTAACCATCCACAGACACTGCAAAACCAAGGTTTATGGGGAGGAATGTAGTGTATAAGAATAGGTAATATCCTTTTAAATAGTTAATGAGCCCTATGGTGGTATTCACCATGTTCTATTTTAGAAGCTGCCAAAATCCAGTCAGAGCTGCAGTATGTCTATGTAGCTAGTTGAGCTAGTTGGGAATTTGTTCTAACAAAATGGGTTTTTTGTCAAAAAATTTTAATTCATCAAAACCAAAACTGTTCACAGGAAAGGGCAGGTTTAAAATTTCCTGTTTCAAAAAAATTTTAGATGAAAAAGGTTAGCAATAGTCAACCAAGGTTAGCCAAGATGGGCAGGAATGGTGTCCCTAGCCTCTTTTTACCAGAGGCTGGGAGTGGGCAGCAGGGGTTGGATCACTTGGTGGTGATTGCTTGTTCTGTTCATTCCCTCTGGGGCACCAGGTATTGGCAGCTGTTGGAAGACAGGATACCGGGCTAGATGGACCTTTGGTCTGACCCAGTATGGCTGTTCTTATAGTCTAATGGTCAACACATCCTGTTTGGACATTTTTTAAAAGTTCCATTTCTTGGTACAAAATTAAACGTTGCTCTGAAATTTAAGGTTTCAGAGTAGCAGCCGTGTTAGTCTGTATCCGCAAAAAGAAAAGGAGGCCTTGTGGCACCTTAGAGACTGATATAATAAATTTGTTAGTCTCTAAGGTGCCACAGTCCTTCTTTTCTTTTTGAAATTTAAGTTGATTTCTAGTAAAAATAAAAAATAAAAATAAAAGCTTAAAAGGTTGAATGTGAAATGCTTTAATTGACCCAATCCAAAAAAAATTCAGATTTTCTATTTGTGAAAAATTTCAGGATTGACTTTTTGTCTCAATTTGAGATGGGAAAAATTTCAAAATTTCTCAGAGAAAGGGAAAACCATTTCCCACGGTTATATTACCTAGTCCTTGCATGTTGTGTATATTCAGTAAATATGGTTATTTGGAGGCCATTGGGCTCCTGTAGTTCCTTTATGTTACATTTGTAGTGTAAAGAGCAAAAGACCCAACAAGGAGGGCTGAGGGAATTAATACATTTGCCAGGTGGGAATGGAGAAGTGTTATTTTATAATTATGCTTGCTGGTGGGTATTTATCTGTTCTTTCAATTGGGATCAGCAGTCCCTGATATAATGTAACAATGTGCATAATGACAGGTTTCAGAGTAACAGCCGTGTTAGTCTGTATTCGCAAAAAGAAAAGGAGTACTTGTGGCACCTTAGAGACTAACCAATTTATTTGAGCATAAGCTTTCATGAGCTACAGCTCACTTCATCGGATGCATCCTCTCTAAGGTGCCAAATGTGCATAATGGGAGTCAATACCATGTGATGGGCACCTATTGAGAAGCTCATCAATCAAAACTAATAGAGACAGTATGAAATAAAGATACCTTCTAACCAATGTCCTAGAAGCTCTTAATATCAGCTTTCAGGAAAAAGTCATTTAACCTCCCAGAAAAAGATCACCTTTCCATAAATTCTATCCAAATAAATCCAAACTTAACAGAGCACTAAAACTCTGCTATAAAATGAGAGGGTGGTTTTTAAAAATCCTACAGAAAGGATCTCATTTTCTATTAAATTCTATGGCAGATATTTTTTTATTTTAAATGGGTCTGGGATTTTCAAAGGAGTTGAAGGGAGATGTCTAAGTCCTTTAGGTTATTGTTTTTGTTTAAAAAAAAAAAAAAAAGCAGCAGCAGTAGCTTGGGCACCTAAAGTTTTGCTAAATTCATATCTAGGCACCTAAGCAAGCAGGCAGATTTTCAGAAGGACTGACTTAAGAGAAGCTGCCAAGCGTTCTGCCCTTTTGAAAATTAGGCTGTTTACTTGGATGCCTAGATAGGGACTTTATTAAATATGGAAGCCTAACGTTAGATAATCTAGGCCGTATAGGGTTTTAGAGTAATTTCTACAGAACTGTAGAAATTCTTCATAAAATTGAATTGGTTTCATCCCTATTAAGTTCTAGAGGACTTTTCTTTAAGGACCAGCCTTCAAAAATGTACAAGAACCCCTTAAACAGCAACCTATGACTTTGAAGGCCTTTAGCCAGCTAAAAGTAATAATTACCTATACGCAGTTCAAATTGACTGTGGGTTGGAGGGAGCATGGAATAGTTCACTATGAGACAAGGCTCCTTTTAGTCTTAATGTTTACGCGGCTGAAGCAAAGACTAACCATGGCAACCAGCTTTGCCACAAAGCACCGCTCAGCTTGAATTACCGCAAGGAGAAATGTTGAAACACTAAATCCCTCTTCTGTAATGCATCAATATAACCTTTGATTAAAAGGAAAAGGGAAAAAAAAAATCCATGCCAGGCCTTTGCTGCCAGTTGAAGAGCATATTTTCTAAGGTTCACCTGCTGGGAAAAAAAAAGCAGCTGATTTTCCAAAGAGGATTAATGTCCCCTCAGGCACAAGCACAAAATCAAGCAACAGCCCCACAATTTTAGAAGTAATTATCAGAGCTTTCAATGGCCTTTTTTCCCCCATGTAAAATTCTGGAATGCACTCAGGGCCCAATCCACCGTACCCACTGAAGTCAACAGGAGTTTTTCCATAGACCTCAATGGGCTTTGGATCAGGCCCTTTGATCACATCGTAGATGATGAGCATCCTTCAGTAAGAGTTAAAGCACTAAGCTTCATACACCCCCTTCCCTCCTCTGCCCCCACCCCCAAACCATGAATTGGACCAGTCATCTTTACCATAATGCCCTCCAACTTTCAAGGAACATCTGAGGATCTCTGGTGCTCAG
The DNA here is from genome assembly GCF_965152275.1 of Natator depressus. NCBI lineage: Eukaryota > Metazoa > Chordata > Testudines > Cheloniidae > Natator > Natator depressus. The sequence continues at coordinate 8,466,203 of NC_134250.1, read as the reverse complement.
CTATCAAAAATGCCTCTCCTCCCACTTGGCGAAAATGTTTACATAAATCTGCGAACAATACCTTTCAGAGGGAGCAAACGCATTTTTATATAGTTTTCATTACAAATTCTTAACACTTTGCTTAGAGAAAGCCTTTGAAATATAAAAGCACTAGATACCAGGCTAAAGGAAGGCTGATCTAACTGCTGAGAGGATGTCCTCATAATGCTTTATCATTTTTGTTCTCCAGTTATATAAATCCATGCAGCAAAGTATAGCAGTTTGAATTTCATGTTGGAATGTCTGACCGATGAGAAAAGGAGGGAGAGGGGATACCGGAACTGCATCTAGACTATATCTACACTGCCTTATAGTTGGGATTACACAGGTGTGAAAAACCAGTGCATGCTGCTGTAACTCCCCCACCTGGGACACTGCAGGCACGAAATAAAAGGTTCCCTGTTCACATTAAAGCAGTCCTACGTTAATGCAAACTAGGAACCTTTTGGTTTACACTCGCAACATCCACAGTGGGGAGTTACAACGCAACACTTTGGGGAACACTGCTAGTCACATCCCCATCATCCGAACTATGGGGCAATGTAGACACATCTCGCTATAGCTTGGTCTGTTTTGGTGGGGAATGGCAGATGGCTTGAGACAATCAGTAATGGGACACAGAACCTTTCAACTATAGGTCAATGGTTTGCATTTTCTGCAGGTCAAAAGAGGTGACAGAGGCATCTAATGGCTGGCTCCCGTGGAAGATGCAGCAAATCAGGTGAAGACAACTCAAACATAGGAGGGTTTTTTCAAAATGGGCATAGGAATTGCTGTTTTGAGCTATTTTCCCTCTGGAAAGACCTTATGGGGAGGGATCATGCTTGTGCTACTGATTCCACACATAACCTCTCGGTAACAGCAGGAGGAGCAATGATCTGACATGACCCTGGTCAGTTACTTTCCACTCCTCCTGCAAGCCAAAGAGAACCTGCCATGCGCAAGAGCACCACAGGGGTCAATTTTTGCTACTGCAGGGGTAGAGATACACACAGGTAAGCCCCACAGGATACATAGTGTCGACCTCATCTAACAACACTGAGGTAAAAGCTATTTGTGCTTTGTCTCTACTAGGGTTTCATATTGGGATTGCTATCTCCATGTAAAAACACACCTCTCTTCACAGTGAGGACACAGCCTAGGTGTTTGCAGGGTGGGGGCCTGCCTACACTGACAAGACGAAGGGTGGAAGGGGAAATAAAGACACTTAGGCAAGAAGTGACATGCTCAAGGTCAAATAACAGATGAACTATACAAGCTGAAATACATACATGTTGTCAGTACAAATGCTGCAATTCTTTCATAAAAGGCCCTTGCTACAAAATCAGGATAATTAGGGAGGTTTTGTTGTTGTTTGTTACATTATATATTTTAGGCCTGGTCTGGAGAGATTTTGTACCGGTACAGCTATTTCAGTTACTAATTTATTGGTAACCAATCACAATTCTATATTGGTAACACACAGTTATACCAGTACAATCCCTAGTGTGGACACAGTTATACCAGCATAAAGGTTCTTCATACCTTTATTCCCCTTCCCTATGAAATTAGCTTTACCAGTATAAGCTCCTGCATACAATATAATTGCCTCTATACTAGGGGTTGTTGTACCACGTTAACTATCCTGCGATAGTTACAGAGGTACAACTTGTGTATATAGAGAAGGCCTTAATACAGATACCATTTTTTTAGGAGGGGGGAGGCTTGATCTTAACATTTTAACAAAATACAAAGTATGTTCCAAACTGTGTAAATGAATAGCTATCACTCGTAGCACATTCAAACTACCTGCCACATAAAGAAGCCTTAAGTTGCTGCAGAATTCCACATGCACTGACAAAACGACCGTTGGAGCATGCTATGACAACCTGACCACATGCTCAGCTAATTAGATTTAAATTAAACCTTGCTGAGATTTGAGCTGGCAGAACTGGTTACATTACGGCTCGATATGAGCTCAGGAGAAGGCATGAAGCTAACGGTCAATCCCAGTTTTAAAAAAAAATCAGAATCATTATGCTGCTACTAATGAGGTGACACCTTTAAATTTATTTTGGATTTAAGACATTATTGGGCAGATCTTTATGATAAAAAACAACCAGCAAAGGCATCTGGCTGAAAAACAGTGCAAATATCTGCAGCCATTACAGAAGTGTTCAGAGCTGTGGACACGGAGAAATGTCAGATTTTATTGACTAAATTTTCTCTCTCTCCCTTAGAAGAGAATATAATGCATCAATTCTTTGTGCAGCTCAATCCCCCCAAATTGCCTTTGCAGAATCTTTACACCTGTCTTCGCCTCACTCAATATTTTCACACCATGAGGCACTTGACCTGATTTGGATATTTTACCCTAAATGGAACCATATGTGAGACGTGTTACTCAGGGAACCCAAATGCAGCTGAGCTCTGGGAACTTCTGGACCATTTGAACCATTTCACCCATCCTTGAGGTCACTGTTTGAAATGCTGTTCAAGACGGTAGCGACAGAACACTGTCATCCCTCTGATGGATGTTGGTCACCTACTTAAGACAAATGGATGGTCTCGAGTCCCATCCTTAGTAGGGAGGCGTGCATAATAAAGCCACCAAACTGGATGCAGCACGCCTGGCAAATTCAGAAGGGAGACAAAGGACTGAACAGGACACAGATGAAAATCCTCACTCACCCCTCCTCCAGACCAGGAGTGAGGCCTGCAAAAGCTCACACAGTCTGTGCTCTGAATGGACAGATTGAAGGGCTTACATATTCAGCACCATCCGCAATCGCCAAGGACGCCATCTTCACATCTGGGGGCCTGAATCAAGCTCCTAAATCCAGATTTAGACACCTCACATGGCCAGTGAGACCTGTGTGTTGTCAGCACCACTGACAACGAGGCTATTCTTTAGGTGCCTAAATCTGGACGTAGGAGCCTAACCTCAGGCCCCCACATCATTCAATACAGCAGTGATGAGCACAATATGACTCATGAGACCCTGAACAGAATACAAGAAAGTGTTCCAAAATCTCCATCTAAATCCCTGTGAAATGTTGAAAAGTGAGAGGGGTGTAGAAGTGTGATATTTACTCATATTGATTGCAAAGAAGATGGTGGGAGAATTATTTTCCTTAAGGCTAATGTTTGCTGATGGAGCAGCCTCAGATACGGGAAGATGTGGGGGTGTGCAGGGACAAGAAATACGGAAAGTCTGAGCACTGGAGAAGAAGCAGATTAACAATCACTGTATTTTAATTTCCCTTTATTTACAATACTGTTTCCATTCTCTTTTTACTTCAACCTCCCCCTGACCAAAAACCCCAACTTTTCTATCCCATTTAAGTTTGGTCTCAGCAAAGGGCTTGAATACACTTGGAAGTTAACACAGAAACACAGGACACAGCACTGACCTCCTGTGTCATCAGGTCCATCCCGTGCTATCTCAAGCTGTCCAAGTAGGGTGTGAACTTAAAGCACAACAGCAGTGTCTGTACAACCCCATGTGTGGACATTCTTATTCCGGAGCAAAAGTGCCTTGTTCCTGTTTAGTTTAACTCACTTTTGTTGGCATAGCCCTGAAGTAGAGATACAGCCTACATCAATGGAAGTGGGTTTTCCAATGGCATAGGAACACCACCTTCCCCAACTAGGTTAGCTAGGTCAACAGAAGGCCTCTTCCATCGACATAGCTGCATCTACACTGGGGATTTTGTGGCCATAACTATGTTGGTCAGGGAGGTTTTTCACACCCCTGACCAACGTAGTTATGCTGACATTACTTTACGTGTAGACCAAGCCTCAGCCCCACTGACTTTCACTGAGTCACAATTTTTAAGTGCCTGCAAGCTAGATTTACAAAGGTATTTAACTATAGCCACCTAGTGGAATTCATAAAAGCACCTAAGCAAATTAGGCACCTAAATCCCATTGATTTCACTGGGAGTTAGGTAGCTAACCTGAACCCATCTGCATCCTTAAGTGTCTTTGCAAATCTACACGTTACACACTTTTGAAAATTTACCATAGGCATTTTTTCAGTATAAACCGGCCTTTAATCACTTATGCTTAAATTGATTAGGGCAGGTTGGAGCTACAATGAAATCACAATGTCCATAAAAAATTTGCACCAGTTTAACTGATTTAATTTAAACTGGTGTCACTTACCCACGTAGACAAGTCCTTCGCTAACACATCCTAACAACATACTTTTTATCCTTGCCTAGACGGGGCCTTAGAACACGTCCGCTAACTCTAACAAGATACGTTTAAATCCTAGTGAAGACAAAGCCCTTCAAGAAGTCTCTTGCTTCCTCGAGATTATTCCTAATTCTCACTTACACTGTGTGTGTGTCTGATAAATTACCACAGGCCAAACACTAAACTGCCGCCTCCTACAGATTGGAGACATCCATCCCCAAGGCAAAGGCCATCTGAAACACTTGTGCTGCCTACGGCATTTGTGCGGGGAAGAGAACCGTAAAAAGGTGAAGCATCCCCGACCAGCCAGGACTCCATGCGGAAACAAGCATCCCACAGATGACAGCAAGCCTGCTTCTCATTGCCCAGGGAGGTCACGCAGTGCGCTCATGTGATTTGGTGTCTTGTTTACCTTGGGGGCTGGAGCTGAGGATGTCAGCTGGAGACAATGGCTGGATTCCTTTGTGAAACTACAGGAGGAGTCTTTTTGATTTGTAGATCACAGAAGTTACTGAAGGAGAAGACCTACGCCTGGTCTACACCTAAAACTTAGATCGACCTAGCTACATCCCTCAGGGCTGTGAAAGATGTTGTGCCCTATGTGACATAATTAGGTCAACCTAACCGCTGCTGTAGGTGCAGCTCAGTCCATCAACCTGGCTACCACCTCTTAAGGGGCAGATTTACTACAGCAGTGGAAAACCCCCTTCCATCACCATAGCAACGGTCTATACTACAGCACTACAGGGGCACAGCTGTTTTGCTGCTGCACTTGTAGTGTAAACTTACCTCCATTAGGTTACTAAATCCATTTCCTGTGCCACCCCATGGCAGGCTAGGATTGTCCCTCGCAGTGGGTTTCCTAGTTTTTTGTCCAATTGCATTTTTAACTGACACTAACTTCATGAAAAAAGAACAAGGAGTACTTGTAGCACCTTAGAGACTAACAAATTTATTTGAGCATAAGCTTCATGGGCTAAAACCCACTTCATCAGATGCATGCAGTGGAAAATACAGTAGGAAGATATACACACACACACACACACACACACACACACACACACAGAACATGAAAAAATGGGTGTTGCCATACCAACTACTGTATAACGAGAGTAATCAGTTAAGGTGAGCTATTATCAGCAGGAGAAAAAAAACTTTTGTAGCGATAATCAGGATGGCCCATTTTCAACAGTTGACAAGAAGGTGTGAGTAACAGTAGGGAGAAAAATAAGCATGGGGAAATAGTTTTACTTTGTGTAATGACCCATCCACTCCCAGTCTTTATTCAAGCCTAATTTAATGGTGTACAGTTTGCAAATTAATTCCAATTCAGCAGTTTCTCGTTGGAGTCTGTTTTTGAAGTTTTTTTGTTGTAGTATTGTGAATTTTAGGTCTGTAATCGAGTGAACAGGGAGACTGAAGTGTTCTCCGACTGGTTTTTGAATGTTGTAATTCTTGACGTCTGATTTGTGTCCATTTATTCTTTTACGTAGAGACTGTCCGGTTTACCCATTTTTTCATGTTCTCTGTGTGTATATACATCTTCCTACTGTTTTTCCACTGCATGCATCCGATGAAGTGGGTTTTAGCCCACGAAAGCTTATGCTTAAATAAATTTGTTAGTCTCTAAGGTGCCACAAGTACTCCTCGTTCTTTTTGCTGATACAGACTAACACGGCTACCACTCTGAAAACTAACTACATGGTTTCCACTACTTTCCCTGAGAGATTATGCCACAATCCACTAAATTTCACTATTGGGAAGTTTCTCCTGAGATTGATTCAACCTAAATTTCCTTTTCTGAACTCCATCCCACTATCCTCTATTCCCATTCTAAACAATCCCCCTCCTCCGAGACACCTTTAAGAGACTTAGCATAACTCTCCATGTCCCCCTCCAAAAAACTAAGTCTTAACTAGGAAACTGATGACAACTGTCAGCAATGGATCCTGTGAAACCACTCCTAGCAGATACAAGACCAGCATAGCTGGAGAAAGCACAATGGCAGCTCCTTGAACTCTACTAATGGTTTCTGCAAACCATTTTCAGCACTGATTCAGAGAACCCTATTGTTAATAGCCACTGTCAAGAGCCATCAGTACGTTTCCAAACACAATGGGTGCTATAATTATCATTTGGCCAAGTAACACATTACCCTCCTGTCAAACTTTCCTCAGATCAGGCTTCTTGGCCTTAAAGGACTCTATTGCTCTTCTCTGAATTCCCTCCAGTTTCATAGAAGTGTAGGACTGGAAGGGACCTCAAGAGCTCCCCTGGACTAGATAACCTTGTACAACCTTCCTGAGCAGAAAGCAACCAGCAAAATATTCAGGCTTCAAACTTGGGTCTTACACCATTCCAGGAACACTAAAATCCTTTTAAAAACCTCCAAAACTGTATTGAGGCTTTGAACAAAACACACAAGCTGTTCAGTCAAAGGATTGGGGCTTACAGATTTGATACTGCAGAAGCGCTGGCTTCGCCTTACACACACACATACACACGAGTCACCAGAAGAATTCACTTACTGGCATCACCAGGTATAGCTCACATAAGCACTGAAGGGGATTTAAGCAGCAGTGCATTCCATTTAGGTCATGGAACACAGATTTTCCTCTTAATTCAATATAAATTGGCTTAGTTAGGAACTGATCCATTTTATATTCTATAAGGCAGTAGTTCTCAAACTTTTGTACTGGTGACCCCTTTCACATAACAAGCTTCTGAGTGCAACCCCCCTTATAAATTCAAAACACTTTTTTATATATTTAACACACTTATAAATGCTGGATGCGAAGCAGGGATTGGGGTGGAGGCTGACAGCTTGCGACCCCCCCATGTAATAACCTTGCGACCCCCTGAGGGGTCCTGACCCCCAGTTTGAGGACCCCTGCTACAAGGCATCTAACACCTTCTGGGTGCCGTCACTTTCACTGCAGTGGGATGTGAGAAGGAATACTTCCCGGGCACTCAAATACTATGGTAATGCAGGCCATAATAGCACCTAGATAGTTTAGATTAGAGAGGAATCAGAAAGGAGTCAGGAGCCAATTTCAGGTTCTGTTTGTCACATGTATTATTTAGAGAAATTAATGCATACCACTGAAACTAAGCTTTGTTGTCGTGGCTGAAAAAGGTGCATTTTTACCGCAAGATAGCAAATGCATGATAGCTTATCCCACTGTAAAATCCCAGGGGAGATAAAGCATGAGAATTTTTATCACAGGGTAGCTGGGTGAAGTCAACCACAGGTGGAGCTGCATCTTGTCTCCAGTAGGATTTTATACAGAGATAGCAAATGCACATAAAAGTAACCTTTTTTCTAGCAGTAAAGACAAAGCCTTATTTTCAGTGGGGGATACACTGAATAGCCATAGCTATCTTTTCAAAATAGCCATATCCTATTTTGTTAAACTAGCAATGATGGGAACAGATATGTAAGAAGGGCAGAAAACAGTTATTTGTGGTCTGATCCTCCGAGGTGTTGACTATCCTCAATCCTCACTAACATTCACGGGCATTGAGCATCTTGGAGAATGTTTAACACATCCCAGTGGCAAATCCAGGCTGTTTTAAGCACTGTACTTTTTCAATTTATCCAGGAGCAACAGGAGCTCCCTAATCCTTATTTTATTAAAGGCATATTTACAAGTTTGTCCACCTACTCTTATTCTTATTGGTAACAGCAGAATGCTGTGTTTTCACTGTTAGAAGGAGATGTAGTTTTGCATGCTTTTTTTAAAAAAGAGTGGATATTAAAAAAAAGAAAATTAGCCATGCAATGCACACGCTCAGTGGGTCGTGGACATTTTTTGAAGGAAATGTTAGTTCTCAAACATTTTCTCAGAGGTAGTTTATCAACTGGCTAATCTGCTAGTAAAATTTTTGCTGAGAGCCAAAAACGTAAATGGGGCCAGTTTAAGGGGAAATGAAGACAAACATCATTGCAATGATTTGCTGGTCAGTTTCATGTGTATATCATCTCCAAAAAATCTTTTAATTATGTTGTTCTACATCAAGTCCAAGGCCTTTTTAAATGGAAATAGTTCCGAAGCTCAAGGGTTAACCACAAATACTTTGGCATGCAAAGGATCTGTGTCACATTTTTTAAGTTAAACTCTGTGATGTTCTTAACTAAGATTTCATTGATTTAAAATGCAATATTCCCTTAAATACCAGTAAAATAACAGAACTGTGTGTTCACGACATAAAGACTTCCCAGTAGTCTGAGAAACTACCAGAAAATAATTCTATCCACATAACTAGGGCCCTACCAAATTCATGGACATGAAAAACGCGTCCCGGGACATGAAATCTGGTCTCCACCCGTGAAATACGGACTTTTGTATGGTTTTACCCCATACTATGCAGATTTCACAGGAGAGACCAGCGTTTCTCAAATTGGGGTCCTGACCCAAAAGGGAGTTGCAGGGCGGTCACAAGGTTATTTTAGGGGGGTCGCAGTATTACCACCCTTACTTCTGCACTACCTTCAGAGCTGGGCAGCCGGAGAGTGGCGGCTGCTGAGGGCCCAGCTCTGCAGACAGCAGCACAGAAGTAAGGGTGGCAATACCATACCATGCCATCCTACCTTCTGCACTGCTGCTGGTGGCGGTGCTGCCTTCAGAGCTGGGCTCCTGGCCTGCAGCCGCCGCTCTCCAGCTGCCCAGCTCTAAAGGCAGCATCACCACCAGCAGCAGCACAGAAGTAAGGGTAGCAGTATTGCAAACTCCCCTACAATAACTCCCCTTGCGAGCCCCACACAACTCCTTTTTGGGTCAGAACCCCTACAATTACAACACCAAGAAATTTCAGATTTAAATAGCTGAAATCATGAAATTTATGATTTTTAAAATCCTATGACTGTGAAATTGACCAAAATGGACTGTGAATTTGGTAGGGCCCTACACATAACTGTATACTGTTTGAAAATCAGACCCTAATCCACGGAGGGGAATGGTTAAGCATGAAAAGCTTTATTTATTGATACTACAGCCCCAATTCTGCAGCCACTCCTCAGGTAGCGCTTATGCTGAGCTCTATGGGTATTCCATGCACAGAGTAGGTGCAGAACTGGAAGCATTACTGGAATGTTCACTAGGAGCCTGATCTTGCAATTGGATCTCAACTCCTATTGGATCAGGCCTTAACACACTTAAGCTATGTCCCTATGAGCTAGGGATATACTACCCAGCTCACGTACGCATACTCATGCTAGTGCTCACTGAGCTACTGTGCTAAAAGAAACAGTGTAGCCATGACAGCATGGGCAGTGGCAGCACGGTCTAGATGCCCCAAGTACAAACCTGCCTGAACCAACCAATACTGCAGCTACACTACTATTTGTAGCTCACTAGCTCAATGACAGCTAGCTCAGGTACATCTATGTAAGCCACAAATCACATTCCTAGCTCTCAGTGTAGATACAGCCTTAGCGTGAAACTGGAAACTCCTCAGTCTCTGCAGAATAGTGTCAGCCCCTATTCAGCCGGGCAGGGAGTGAGGCCTGTTGAGGTTGCGACTCTGGCCACTTGGTTGGGGAGAAGGAGAACAGAGGCTACTTGCCTGATGCTCCCACTGTAAGCGAGTAGGCAGGGAATGGAAGGAGCCTGGCTCCGGCTCCTCCCCAACTCACTGGCCAAAGGAGGTGCCTGGGCACACAGCAGGGAGCAAACCGTTCCATGAAAAGGGGTGAAATTACTTCCTCCCTCCCACAGCAAGGGGACAACAAGGGCAGAACTGTGACTCTGTCACAATTTGTTCTCCCGGCTGCTCCCAGAGTGGTGCAGGGCACCCCCGATCCTGAAGATCTTCCAAGTGGGGTACTGCAAGAGTGGGAGGTGCCCCAAATTAGTGCTGGCAACTCCAAAATTCTGTACTGTAGACACAGCAGAAGAGACCACTAAAGTCATGGTACAGCACAGAATCTCCATGGCATATGTTTCCAGCCATGAGACACACAATTGAAGTCTCCATCCCAGCACGTTTCAAAAGTTTTGACTAAAAGAATTGCATAGACAATTTTGTGTATAATTCATCATTTACATTGAGGTTCTACGCAACGATGGCACAAGAAAGCAGTAATTAGAACCAATACAAATTAACCAGCTAGCTCACTCTCCTTTGCAGTGCCAATTGTTGCCCCAAAGACACTTTTGTGAACCCTGATTTAAAAGCAAAGCCTGGGAGATAACTGATTGGCAACTCAACAATACGCTTAAAATAATTATCAAGACCCTCTGGACATTGGGCCAATAAAAGCACAAACCAGGTTACAGCAAGAGGAATGAGACACTGAGCATACTGTGTGTTCTGACAGAATGGAAATCAACAGGAAGAGTTACAGATCTTAATGAGCATGCTCAGTCCTACTGTCCTTCTCAAAGAATTTTTTTTAAAACAATGACAGGTGGTACCAACTTGGATTATTAGAGAGAAAATCCCCAAACCTGTACAATGTTTTAATTTAAACACCCCAAAAAAATAAAAATTAAAAGGATTTCCTAAGACGTCATCTTATCCCTATATGATGAATTTGGAGTTGCTCTGTAGTTTATGAATGCTATATATTGGCCTGGTTACCGGAGCGTTTATTATATGAATCTACTGGGTTACTGCAATGCAGGACTGTCTGGGAAAACAGGCAAACGGAAGGAAAAGAATGGCTCAGGATAGCCACATCTCAGCAAACACATAAGAGCTGTTAAGGAACAATGCCAGGACTATTAGCTTTGACGATTTTTGCCTCCTCTCCAGCTAACCGCCAGGACTGGTTTGCACCACAAGGTCAGAGCCAAGGAACACAAAAGAACTATAGCAGGGTTTAAAAGGAACCTTCGGGGGGAACCAGAGTGAGACATAGGACTTTGCTGGGGTGTCTGGAGAAGCTAGGCCTGCCTACTTCGCCATCAGGAGATGGTATGTCTCTAAGTAAGATACACATGCATGTAGATTGTTGTTTTAAAATCCTCTCTCTCTAACTGCTAAAATAAACAGTGCTTTGGTTTAAGGAGACTATCTGGCCACTGTATGCCACTGGTCAGATACTCCCAAAGGGAAGAACTGCAGCTACCCAAACTCAGTTGGACCTGCAGGGTAAAACTGGTGAATACACAGAATACTGTCAGCCAGGACCCGGTCTAGGAATGAAAGAATTGCACAACTCCACCCTGAGATAGGTTAAGGCACGAAATCTGAGACCACAGAGGGTGTGTTCGGAGATACCAGGAAGGGAACAGAGGTGCAGCTAGCCTCACACAACCAATGAATTATATTCCACAACAAGTTGGCCCAACTCATTTTTAACACCCTATGCCAACCGCACGGGAAGTCAACACAAGATAGAGAGTCACGCAGAGTGCACAGCACTTCACTCTCTCAGAACAGGAGCAAATGGTTTAGCCTGTACTGGCCTCCTACTCCAGCAACCATACTTATATACAAGAGAGGCAGTGTGACCCAGTAGTTAGGACAATGGATTGGGAATCAGCTCTGGGTTCTGCCACTCACTTACTGTGTGACCATAGTAGGGCAATTCACTTCCCCACCCTGTGCCTCTGTTATCCCTCTAGCCCTTTGTCTTGCCTATTTAGATTGCAAGTTGTTTATGGCAGAGCTATATGCTGCATAAATTGACCTTTTCATTGTAATGAATGTATGTATTCCACAAAAAACTGTGTTAAGAGACTGTGGACAAAATAGTACGTGATCATGTAATTAAAGCCTGTATCATAATATATATGCACAAGGGGGCAACTTAATTCTGGCATTTCCTAACTTTTGAATGCTTGACTTTGGAACCTTAATAATGTTATTTTAACATAGGTTCTTGTGTGTTTCAATTACTAGATTTTTAAGAAAAGCAAATGCCATCAAAATGGCATCATATTGACACCCACATGGGTCATCATCAGGGTTAGAACCTTTAGATCCACTGCACAGACTTCTGCCACTTGAGCTAATGGAGTAACTGATAAAAGTAGTAGGTATCGTCCTCTGCGTGGGCCAGAATTAGAAGGAGAGGAGATATACACTTTGTCAGTGGGTTTCTCAGATATTTGCTGACACCAGAGGTATGGTGAGACCCAGGAGTCTTAGGTTCCATTCTGGATTCTGGAAGGGAATGTAATAGAAAGCAGAAATTCTTCTGTCCATTCCCCCACAAGCTTGCACCCTTCTACCCAGTCCCCTCCAACCTGCCCGTTCCAGTCCTGTCTCTTCCCCACCACTGGCTCCTTGCCTACCCCATCCCAGTCTTCACTCCTCATGTTTCTCATCCCAGTCGCAGTCTCCCTGCCCAGCTAGCCCTAATTCCCCCCACCTCCTGTCTCCTTATCCTATTGTCTCTTATCTCCTCTCAACCCCCAAGGCTCCTAGTCTTCTGCCCTGGGTTCCTCATCTAATAACAGTCTCCCCCTCAATGCCCTCTCCCCCCCACCCCCAGCTCCATGTCCCAGTCTCTCTGCCCAGCCAGTCCCAGTTCTCCCCCTGCAGCCCAACACCTTATCAGATTTCCCCCTGCCCATGCCCCCCTTACTGGTCCCTAGTTCCAGTCTCTTTGTCCAACCAGTCTCAGTCTCTTCCCTACCCCGCCCCACAGCTAAATGTCTGATCTGTGTTACCACCAGCCAAGTGGCTCTCAGTCCCACATTGTTTAAAGTGTGAGTGTGGTGGGTGGGGAGGAGTCACAAAGAATCCAAGACCTGGCCAAAAAAAAAAAAAAAAACCCACAAAAACCATTAAGAGTCAAGCTGAAGGTGGCTGAGGAGTGCACATTAACAACTGTTTTAGCAAAGCTACTGCTCCCAGATTGTGACAGCTCCCTCACATTTTTCTCAGACTGCTGCAAGCACTGAAATCCCCTCCTCCCCATTTCCCTCACTGGATCCCAGTCCCCGTCTTCCCTCCCTAGCTCCCAATTCCAGCCTCCCTTTCACCCTGCCCAGTTTCTCTCACCCCTCTTCCAGTCCCAGACTCCTTATCCCAATCAACTCCTTTCCTTCCTCACTAGTACAGCTTTTGTCCCCTTTGCATTTGGCTCACACAGCTTCCTTCTCCACATACCTAAGTGTCAGAGACGGCACAGGAGAGAAAGGCTCTTTGCCCTTAGTTCCCAGGGCCAGCCCCAGTGGAGCTGGGAGCAGCCATTACAGGGAAAGTCTGGCTTTCCCTGTAGGCCTTAAAGGCTGGAACACGTTCAGACATTCTCTGGGGATGATGCATGCGCAGTCACACATAGAAGCTGCAAGAGGCTCAGTGAGGATGGTATCTTCTCTGATTTTAGCTGCTAACATCAAAGAAATCTCTGTCTGGGAACGTGGTCACGGAGATGGCAAAAGGCACATCCCTAATAGAAAGGTCATCCCCCTGCCAAATTTCAAGCTGCTGTTCAAAGAAAAGATCTCCAGAGTTTTTTTTTTTTTTAACATAGGCTAAAGGGAAATATTTGGTTTGCCTCATTCTTGGAAATGGCTATACTGCTGTGACTGAAATTTTCTAAAAACAAATGAGCCAAAGGCAGGTACCCAACATGTAAAATTTTAGCACAAACAGTTAAAGTTCGGAAAAGCTATATGCAACTGAAAACAGGGTATGGTAAAGGGAAATGTCAAGCAACCTTAACAGAAGACAGCACTACCAGCTCTGCCTACAGTTAGAGGATTTTTCTAATCGCCAAACATTTGCACCCTACAAACCTGGGAAAGCAGGGAAGGACAGCACTCCCAGTGACTGTTATTGGGAAGTGCTTCATTCCCACTTCCTAACATTAGAGGTGATCACTTTTAAATTCTCACCACAACTGCTAGAAATTCTATTCAGATTAAAGATGAGCATATAACATTCTCAGTTCAGCAGACAGAGCTCCCCTGTAGCAAGACACACAAAGGGACCAAACTGGGGCAATTAAAAGCAACACCCCCTACAATGACCTAGACCCCAGACCCTGTCCCCTAACATGCTCCTTGTCAAAGGGGAAGGAGCCAGCTATAACAGGAGACAGTGTGTGGTTGGCTGCTAAAAGACTTCCCACCTCCTAGTCTACATTTATACTGTGTTCCATCACTATAGAGTTTGAGCAACCAATGTCTGCACCCCCTGCTGGAGGCTGGTAGTAGATGCTAGTGGGAGCTGGCCCAAGAAGTACAGCCAAGCTAGCTGTATATAGCTATATGCAGTATGCATAACATCTCCACCACTGAGAATAGGTTTCTGGGAGGGGAATGGGTACTAGAAAGGTGATACATGCTTTGCAATTGCAAACCCTGGAAGAGATGAGAAGCAGCAGCCAACCTCCAGATGCATAAAATTATTAATTATATTAGAGTTACCAGAAGGCCCTAATCAAGATCAGTGCCCCATTGTGCCACGCTCTGTCCAAATACAGAGGAAGATACAGACCACGCCCAGAGTCTGCTTACTATCACAGAAGCATTTACTTTCACCACTGCCACGGTGTTGATTTTTTCTTTTGTTTTATAGTATGCAAAAATAAATTAATGCAAATACATAGGGGGCACTAACTGCTTGAAATAACAAACAGCAATGCAGTGAGTGCCAAGAATAATTAGTGTGCCAGTCCCAAACACCACAGCTTACTGTAGACCACTGCAAGATATAAACATCCTAGCCATTCTTAAGCCCTTCTGAGCTGCTCATTTCACCCTATCTACTCTAATTCTCTTGTTAAACTGTTAGCTCCTTCCATGTAGGAACTACCTCTACATTGTGTTTTGTATGGTCCTAGGTACACTATCAGCACTTTTTATATCTATAAAGAAAGGTAAATTTTGATGACCTGAGAGAATAGACTCCTGTGGCTCAGCCTGTCAAAAAGAAACCTTTCCCATAGGCGCATATTAAAAATTACACCCACAAGCCTAAGATCTAGGACCCTATCCTGCTTGCCTTAGTCATGTGAATAGTCCCCTGTCCTCAGTGTAAATACTCAAATGGGGGAGGGGGTCTGAAAACAAATCTAGAAGCTGCTAGGTAAGATACCATAGGAAAACAATCCCATGCAAGCAGTGACGGGTAGACAAATTAACATAATACCATAATTCTTTTCCATCTTTAACTTCTATCAAAGTCCCAAACAGTTTCAGTACATTGCAATGTACAAAATGCAAATTTAGCTTGAGTGAACTGGAGCTAAGAGCTAAGTCATTCTATGAAAAACTATCTTCATATATCTACTACAAGACTTCCACTGTAATTTTTTTCCCCAAATACCTCACATTTTAGTTGCTGAAATTTTGGTTTTGAATCCAGATATATAGGTCAACCATCTGGTGACCTGACTGGATGAGAACAATTTCATTGAGATAGGTCTATGGAATACAATTACATTGCAGAATAATGGTTTCATATCACTCAATAAACACCATGGCAAAGACGAAGTAACTAATCAAAAGCATTTGACAGCAACTTGAGCATATATTTTTAGAGTGGCATACATTTCTCCTACAGCAATTACTTTATTGATATTCTACCTAACATATGGCTAATGGTGTGTCACTTTGTCTGACAGACAAATGCGCAACAACACTACGATAGCAATACAAAAATGCAGCCTTCTGATTGGCTTAGAGTGATTCAGATAATTAGAAACTATTTGGGCCATAAAAGTACAGCTCTAAAAACAAACAAACAAACTAGAATAAGTCACTTTGCCATTGGGTGCATGTTTGAACTCCTGTATTTACTAAAGGGCAACCGTCCAGAAATCCCATTAGCAAAGTATTGGTCCCAGGTGATAGAAAATGGACAAGATTTCTTGATCAGTTGATTTTAATGGACTTAAGCCTTTAAGACATATCAACAATGAACAACAGGACAACTTCTTCCCCTGCATAAACATGCCTCATTCCTCTTCTGTCATCAATTAAAACAAACAGCCCAGGGTTATAAAACTATACAGCCAATGTAGCCAAAACACCAAATCCTGCTACAGGTTTTTGGACTTGGATTTCCAGTCATTCAACTTTTTTTGTATCTTTGCAAAAATAATAAATAATAATAATAATAATAATATTTTGAAACAACACAAAGGAAGAGGGCCATGGGAACAGAGAACCACAGCTGAACAACAACCTGTAAAGAAAGCCGGGCTAACCTTAGTAAGGCTCCAGAGGCGTGTGGAGATTTGGGGGTGGAGGGGGGGGGAAATTCTCCTGCTTGGAAACAGAATGACCAAGATTCCTGGGGTTCACTCACCCTCCCCCAAGCGCTGGTCGCTGCCTGTCCCACAAAACACCCCCCACCCCAGAGGGATCCCAGGGGCAGGCGGGGGAAACGCTCACACATGGCTCCAGCTAAGCGGGGGGGGCGGACGTGGCTAGAGACGGAGCCCACGATCCGTGGGACGGGAAAGGTGCCACAGCGCCCTAGCATGGAGAGAAGTCCCCTCCCCCATCCCAGCCATGCCCCTTGCCCTCACCTCATTGCAAACGCCCCTTCTCCCCGGGCCAGGCGGGGATAACCTGGAAAACCCCCCTCAGGAAAACCCGGCCGGCCGGGCGAGCCCAACCCGGTGAGGGCCTCTGCCCGGCTCCGCCCGCTCGCAGCCCCCGCCGCGCCGCGGGAGCGTTGCCTTGGCACTGCCCCGGCCCGGGCGGCCGCGCAGGCTCCGGCTCCGGCCGGGGCAGCGGGAGCGGGGGGCTGCCCCGGCCGCACAAAGGCAGCTCCCAAGTCCTCCCCCCCAATTCCTGCCGCTTCCTTACCCGGCTGCGGCGGCGGCTGCTGGCGAGGGCGCTGGGGCAGAGGCGGGCTCCGCGCCGCCCGCGGCTGGAGAGGGGCTGAGGGGGCGGGCGCTGCCCCGGGAGCCGTTGAGGCGGGTGGCGGCGGGGAGACAGGCGCGCGCGCGCTCGCAAGCTCCCCAGGAGTTCGGCTCCGAGCTCTCCGCACGCCGCCGCCAGCGCAGCTCGCAGGCTGGGAGCGGGGGGAATGGACCGGGTGGGGGGGGCGCCTCGGAAATGGCAGGGGCTCCGCTCACGCTCCAGCTTGGGAGGGAGAGGCGAGCCCGGCGGCTTCCTAGCGGCCGGCTGCCTGAAGTGCAAACGAGCTCCTCGTGCCCGGCCCGCCGGTGGGACGGAGCTAGCAGGAGGCGCGGGGAGAGACAGGCGCAGCATCCATGGGCAAGAGCCCTGTGATTTCCTCAGCCAGGCTCCTCTTTGTGGTACCAATGCACCGCCCAGGGCCCGGTCTCTAGCCATGAGCGAACCCCGGGGGGGCAGGGAATTGACATTCCCCCCGGCACAGAAGGGGGAAATGAAGGAGCCCAGAGGTTAAGCAACTTGCCCGAGGTCACAGAGTGGAGTCAGTGTCTTGATTAAAATTCAGGTGTGCCTGGCTCCCAGGACCCATTGGTAAGCAGCAGCTGTTGTCTCACCTCTGTACCTGAGAGCAAGTATTTGTGTGGCATGAGACAGCATTGTACTGTAAAAAGAAAAAAGAAAAGGAGTACTTGTGGCACCTTAGAGACTAACCAGTTTATTTGAGCATGAGCTTTCGTGAGCTACAGCTCACTTCATCGGATGCATAGCATATCGTGGAAACTGCAGAAGACATTATATACACACAGAGACCATGAAACAAAACTTCCTCCCACCCCACTGTCCTGCTGCTAACAGCTTATCTAAAGTGATCATCAAGGAAGGCCATTTCCAGCACAAATCCAGGTTTTCTCACCCTTCCCCCCCCCCCCCACAGACACACATACAAACTCACTCTCCTGCTGGTAATAGCCCATCCCTCTTTGAAACCTCTCTTTATAATGCGCATGATAATCAAGGTGGGTCATTTCCAGCACTAATCCAGGTTTTCTCACCCCCCCCCACACACACACCCCTCCAAAAACCACACACACAAACTCACTCTCCTGCTGGCAATAGCTCATCTTACAATGTGCACAGCAATAATCCAAGTTTAACCAGAACGTCTTGGGGGGGGGGGGGGTTTGTAGGAAAAAAACAAGGGGAGATAGGCTACCTTGCATAATGACTTAGCCACTCCCAGTCTCTATTCAAGCCCAAATTAATAGTATCCAATTTGCAAATGAATTCCAATTCAGCAGTTTCTCGCTGGAGTCTGGATTTGAAGTTTTTTTGCTTTAAGATAGCGACCCTCATGTCTGTGATTGCGTGACCAGAGAGATTGAAGTGTTCTCCGACTGGTTTATGAATGTTATAATTCTTAACATCTGATTTGTGTCCATTTATTCTTTTACGTAGAGACTGTCCAGTTTGACCAATGTACATGGCAGAGGGGCATTGCTGGCACATGATGGCATATATCACATTGGTGGATGTGCAGGTGAACGAGCCTCTGATAGTGTGGCTGATGTTGTTAGGCCCTGTGATGGTGTTCCCTGAATAGATATGTGGGCACAGTTGGCAACGGGCTTTGTTGCAAGGATAGGTTCCTGGGTTAGTGGTTCCGTTGTGTGGTATGTGGTTGTTGGTGAGTATTCGCTTCAGGTTGGGGGGCTGTCTGTAGGCAAGGACTGGCCTTTCTCCCAAGATTTGTGAGAGTGTTGGGTCATCCTTCAGGATAGGTTGTAGATCCTTAATAATGCGTTGGAGGGGTTTTAGTTGGGGGCTGAAGGTGACGGCTAGTGGCGTTCTGTTATTTTCTTTGTTAGGCCTGTCCTGTAGTAGGTGACTTCTGGGAACTCTTCTGGCTCTATCAATCTGTTTCTTCACTTCCAAAGATGGACTACAAGCCATCAAGAACACTATCCCCGATAATGTCACGGCTAACCTGGTGGCTGAACTTTGTGACTTTGTCCTCACCCATAACTATTTCACATTTGGGGACAATGTATACCTTCAGATCAGCGGCACTGCTATGGGTACCCGCATGGCCCCACAGTATGCCAACATTTTTATCGCTGATTTAGAACAACGCTTCCTCAGCTCTCGTCCCCTAACGCCCCTACTTTACTTGCGCTATATTGATGACATCTTCATCATCTGGACCCATGGAAAAGAAGCCCTTGAGGAATTCCACCATGATTTCAACAATTTCCATCCCACCATCAACCTCAGCCTGGTCCAGTCCACACATGAGATCCACTTTCTGGACACTACAGTGCTAATAAACGATGGTCACATCAACACCACCCTATACCGGAAACCTACTGACCGCTATTCCTACCTACATGCCTCCAGCTTTCACCCTGACCACACCACACGATCCATCGTCTACAGCCAAGCTCTGCGATACAACCGCATTTGCTCCAACCCCTCAGACAGAGACAAACACCTACAAGATCTCTATCAAGCATTCTTACAACTACAATACCCACCTGCGGAAGTGAAGAAACAGATTGATAGAGCCAGAAGAGTTCCCAGAAGTCACCTACTACAGGACAGGCCTAACAAAGAAAATAACAGAACGCCACTAGCCGTCACCTTCAGCCCCCAACTAAAACCCCTCCAACGCATTATTAAGGATCTACAACCTATCCTGAAGGATGACCCAACACTCTCACAAATCTTGGGAGAAAGGCCAGTCCTTGCCTACAGACAGCCCCCCAACCTGAAGCGAATACTCACCAACAACCACATACCACACAACGGAACCACTAACCCAGGAACCTATCCTTGCAACAAAGCCCGTTGCCAACTGTGCCCACATATCTATTCAGGGAACACCATCACAGGGCCTAACAACATCAGCCACACTATCAGAGGCTCGTTCACCTGCACATCCACCAATGTGATATATGCCATCATGTGCCAGCAATGCCCCTCTGCCATGTACATTGGTCAAACTGGACAGTCTCTACGTAAAAGAATAAATGGACACAAATCAGATGTTAAGAATTATAACATTCATAAACCAGTCGGAGAACACTTCAATCTCTCTGGTCACGCAATCACAGACATGAGGGTCGCTATCTTAAAGCAAAAAAACTTCAAATCCAGACTCCAGCGAGAAACTGCTGAATTGGAATTCATTTGCAAATTGGATACTATTAATTTGGGCTTGAATAGAGACTGGGAGTGGCTAAGTCATTATGCAAGGTAGCCTATCTCCCCTTGTTTTTTTCCTACAAACCCCCCCCCCCCCCAAGACGTTCTGGTTAAACTTGGATTATTGCTGTGCACATTGTAAGATGAGCTATTGCCAGCAGGAGAGTGAGTTTGTGTGTGTGGTTTTTGGAGGGGTGTGTGTGGGGGGGGGTGAGAAAACCTGGATTAGTGCTGGAAATGACCCACCTTGATTATCATGCGCATTATAAAGAGAGGTTTCAAAGAGGGATGGGCTATTACCAGCAGGAGAGTGAGTTTGTATGTGTGTCTGTGGGGGGGGGGGGGAAGGGTGAGAAAACCTGGATTTGTGCTGGAAATGGCCTTCCTTGATGATCACTTTAGATAAGCTGTTAGCAGCAGGACAGTGGGGTGGGAGGAAGTTTTGTTTCATGGTCTCTGTGTGTATATAATGTCTTCTGCAGTTTCCACGATATGCTATGCATCCGATGAAGTGAGCTGTAGCTCACGAAAGCTCATGCTCAAATAAACTGGTTAGTCTCTAAGGTGCCACAAGTACTCCTTTTCTTTTTTCTTTTTACGAATACAGACTAACACGGCTGTTACTCTGAAACCTGTCATTGTACTATAGTTACTTAGGGAAAACACAATGAGCCAAATGCATCCCCAGAAGCAGGCCCCTGAAATTGACGAGGGTTCTCAGCGAGCCTTCAGAGATTCTGGACTGCACAGCCTTCTGCACTGCAAAGTGTGAGGCGCCCACCAAAGTGGTGAGGCGCCCTACAGAAAAGGGAGTGGGGGAGGATCCCAATGTGGGAACAGTTGAGAACCACCGCCATGGAATTCCACCAGAAGAGGACTGGGCCTCATGTTGCCTTTCTGGATAGTGACCTTTACGTGCAGTGGCAGGAAACAGAAGCTAAAGGGACTAGAAAGGGCCAGAGAATTTAGAATAATGTGCACAATGTATCTACTGACTAGGGCGAGAAGAGCATTTACATTTGGCCTATCCTGAATGTGGAACATACCTTTTAAGAAGCAAAGGTGTAAATATTTATATTATGGTGGCGCCCCGCAGCCCAACGTTTAGAATGCCCGGTTGCTGCTCGGAGTTATGCTCCACCATGTGCTGTGGTGCTAATGCTGAAGAGACTATGGAATCCACTACAGAAGCTTCTCTAGAAGGGTCAGGTAAATTCTAGGTTGTCGGTTACCATAGCAATAGGTAGGGACTAAGGCCCTGAATAGAATTTGTCTCAACAACATTCTGGGAATGAGTTTATGTTGGCATAGCACTTTTTGTCCTGAAGGCTCCCAACACACTTTGGGATTGTCCGTAAATTACATAAGGTATTGGGGGGTGGGGGGAGGGTCCTTAATTTTGCATGTTTGTTTCAGTATTAAAGAGGGGTGGGTAGGTCTTGAAAATCGCCAAAGAAGTGTTACCTAATTTATGGGCATCCCC
Source organism: Natator depressus (assembly GCF_965152275.1). Lineage (NCBI taxonomy): Eukaryota > Metazoa > Chordata > Testudines > Cheloniidae > Natator > Natator depressus. The sequence continues at coordinate 8,444,528 of NC_134250.1, read as the reverse complement.
TTTACAAACAACTAGCTTTACTGAGCACCAGTATCATGGTGTGGATATAGAATAAAGAAGAGGACAGTTCCTCCCCCTCCCCCTAAGGGCTTAACGTGAGATGCAGTCTATAATAGGGGATCACTTCAACCACAGATAAAAAGGTGCCATCTCTGGTGTGTAACTTGGCAGTGTTTTTGACAGCTCCCATCAACATCACATAACAGTTTAGGACAGGAAGTGATCTTTTCTAACAAATTACAGAAGAAGCTTAAAGTAGAATATACACAACTTGTCCTCTTTACCAAAGGACAGAATGACATCCTTAATGACAAGTGGTTAAGACCTTAGTTTCACATCTAGATATAAAGCTCCTCAATGACCTGTGCTGGAACATTTGCTTAGCACTGATTCAAGGGGCAGAGTGCCCCAGCTACGGAGTCATCAACACTACTTCCTGCAGCACCTAGTAGTTCCTTAAAGGTCTCCCATCCAACTATGACACTTCTTTGCCCCTGCTTAACCCATGCTTATAGCATAAGGGACAATGGTTGCAGGATATAATTGCAGAATTTTACTATGTTTTTAGTATGATTAACTTTATAAGATAATATCCTGGTCTATATTAAAAGAACTCAACTTGGAAGGGTACGTTTCAAAAGCGTGTGTCTTATCGTTATAGCATCCTTGATCCTGTTGCACAGCATGGGACAGCCAAAGATTGTACATGACCCTGTGTATCAATCAAGGCTGGACATGTCGACTGGTAACTTTACAAATAAGTTGCAAAGATGGAGGCAGGAATGGTTTTGTGATAGATATTCTTGTTAAGACCCATTGTGCGTTATACGTATGTGGAAAGAATAAGTGACAGAAACAATGACATACTTCTTATTTCTATTTAGTGGCAAACTCACATTGTCATGAATGGGAGCTGGAAACTGGCCCTGAATAATTTGGATTTGGTCCTGCATCTGGGCAGGTGGCACTGAACCAGATACTGAGCTACCAAATTAGCTCTCTACCAAGATTCTTATATGGTTCCCATCACCAAAGTGTCTGAGCACCTGTTTACAACAGAAAGCCTACTATTCTGTGTTTGTACAGTGCCCAGCACAGGGCCTGATCCTTGGTTGACCCTTAGGCACTACTGTAATTAACCTGAAGATTAATAATAATAATAGTTCCATACCAGTGCTGAAGGGGACCTCAAGGGGGGCTCCCAAGAGCATCTTGTCAGAATTCCACCATCAAATGAAAGGCCGTTTTGGGGTGATTTCTCTGGATTAACCCCCCTTCTGGAAGTGGGTTTGATAGGATCTTAAGCAGTGCATTGGTCTGGTGGGTGAAATTCATCCTTGTGCAGACAGACCAACACAGAATCTATGCACTGATTAGTCCTACCTTGGGAATGTAAGGACACAAAGATCTTATATCATGGCCCTTTGCACAGAGGTCACTTTCACCCAAGTGCAATTTTTCACCTTTGTTTAGCAGCTAAGCAAACTGTAGCCTGGATAAAAATACATAATGCTCTGACTGTGAGTACTTGGGAATAGGCATCAATAACAGGATCGTTAGTGAGAGTGTTTTCTATAACTTTTACAATTTTCAAGAACATGTTGCCATAAATATTTGACTTCATAAAGTTAAATGCAGACCAGCTTGAGCACTATCTTTGACATTTTAATGCATTTGCAGTAAGCCATTGGCTGACCTCTTGTTTGCTGCCCTGGAACTGCCTGATGGAACTTTATGCTGGTAATATTATACTGTTGCTGTGTGTATCAGTGTCCCTGTTGCACTAGGATTAGCTGTTAATGACACTGAGCACTTACAATGATGGGAGTGAGAAATATAAAACTCTAAGGAATTCTGTGAGTGCATTTTAATCTAAACAGATCAAACTAATAGGACAATGGCTTGAAAAGGGAGCTCTCACATGGAATGTGTATGATTTTATTTAACAGCTGTCAAGGATTCAGGCATGACTCTAAAATGGCTGTAACTGGGGTATTATTTTCTCTCTGAAAAAAATCACATATTCCTTACAAAACAAGATGTCCTCTGAAGATTACACTGACCACATATTTCCCCAAAAATATTTTAATAAACTGGTTAAACATTTTTTACAATCTGAAATGGCTAATATTAGGGTTAAAAAAAGAGTCCTACATTGACAAAGAGATTAGTGATCTTAAGTGTCAAACTTAAGACCTTACAGGGGCCTGATTTTCAGAAAGTGCTAAGCAAACCCCCTCCACTCTCCCCTCTCTACAAATGCAGGTCCCTTAACAAACTCATCCCTTTACTAACTATTCAATTTTTACTTCTACAGACAGGGAAGTGAGGGAGATGTTTATTTTCATAATTGTTATGTGCACGAGATACCATGGTGATGTAGGCCATCTAAGCACCTAGATAGACCTCAAAGACCTCCACAAATACTAATTAATTCTTACAGTATTTCTAGGCACTGGGTAGTAGGTCCATTTTTGAGTGTCAGAGTTTTCAGAAGGGTTCAGTACCCAAAACTGAGGTCAGATTTTTCAAGAGAGCTCAGCTGCCATTTAGACATCAAAATAAGTGGCCATATTTTCAACAGTTCTGCCTATTGGGTGCTGAGAATTTTTTAAAATCTGGCCATTTTTAGGAACTGATATGGGAGCACTTCTTTTTAAAATCTAGTTCCAATTGTGGGTGCTGAACACTTGAAAATGAGGCTTTGAGCTCTTCTGAATATCTGTCTCTCAGTGACTTGTCCCTAAAATCACAGAGCAAATCAGTAGCGAATTTGGAAACAGAACTCAGGAGTCCTGACTCCCAATCACCTGTTCTGTTATTATCATTAGCACCACTAATGTGCGCTGATGTGCATTTCATAAAGTCCTTTTCCCAGAGAACTGAGAGTTTAGTAGGTTCCAATCACTAGGACCCGGATCTCAAAGGTATTTAAATATCTAACTCCCATTGAAATCAATGGGCAACTCCGTCACTCTGCCTTGATTCTAATGGCTAAAGTTTTTATTTTTTTAGACTAAAACCCTGTTAACAGAAGTACAAATATGAATGTCTCTTCTTTGCCATACTTATAAAAATATTTATTGTAAAAGAAAATTCACTCTATTTAAAGAGCTCCTTTTTATATGTTCAGTATTGGCCAAACATTATTTGATTTGTACTGCAGAGGGAGAAAAATATCCTTTAATCCAGGAAGAGGAAACATTCTGAAAGCTATTTTTTTGTCAGACTGATCAAGTATAAAATATCTCTCATGTCTATATCCTTATTTCCTCTGGTAGCACCAACATATTTTATGACTTCAGACCATGACACCCCAAGCAAATTAGCATTAAAATATTGATTCTCTTCATTGTTTCCTGGGCTGTTATTGCTTCAATTCATTAGTCATCATTTCAATAGTGCCTAGAAGCCCCAATTAGGATCAGACCCTCATTGTGCTAAACATAAAAGAAGACCCAGTCTCTGTTCTTATTTTCATACCAGAATGGTTACAATCCAAGGCCCCAGTGTTGCAAACACTTAAGCACCAAAGTATCTTTACCTACATGAATAATCTCACTGAGTTTAATGGTACTACTCACATGAGTAATGTTGTCTGTGTGTGTTTTCAGACTGAGGCCTTAATGTTTTACTGTCTAACACCGTGTTCCCCACCTTCTATCTTTCAAGAACTTTAGGGAGACAAAGCGGGCAAGGGAATATCTTTGATTGGACCAATTTCTTTTGATGAAAGAAATAAGCTTTCGAGCATACACAGAGCTCTTCTTCAGATCGGTGTATGCCCAAAACAATTGGAACAATTTACCAGGGGTTCTGGTGGATTCTCCGTCACTGACAATTTTTAAATTAAGCTTGGATGTTTTTCTAAAAGATCTGGTCTAGGAATTGTCGTGGGGAAGTTCTATGGCCTTTACTATATAGGTCAGACAAGATGATTACAATGGTCCCTTCTGGCCTTAGAATCTATGAAATCTTGTCTCTCACTAACAGAAGTTGATCCAATAAAAGATTACCTCATCCACCTTGTCTCTCTAATATCCTGAGAGAGACACTGCTACACAATGCAAGCACTTCAGAAGCATTCTGAGTCTCCTCTCACGTACAGCAGTGTAAACTGGGGGGATATCACTCCAGTCCCATGACGTTACATTGGCTAAATGGAGAGGGAAATCAGCCCCTTTAACCAGCCTTCATAGAACTTCATGTGAGTAAGGTAATAGGGCTGATCAAACAGTTTCAGTTATTTTTTTTTAATGAAATGTGGCTTTTTGATTGATATGCACTTTATAATATTCAAACATTTCAGATTTTTTGATAAAATGATCCAAAATGAAAAAAAATCATTTCGATTCAAACTCAGTGGAATTTAAACAAATAAAAATTAACATTTTGGATTGAGGTTTCCTTCTCCGTTTTTCCCAATAATTTCACTGAAAAAGCAAATTGTGAGAATATTAAAAATGCTACATCACTCAAAAATCAGTTTATTAAAAAATATATATTTATTTATTGCAGAGCAGCATTCCCAATTTTAACCAGCCCTAAAGACTAATATTATTAATCCCATTTTACAGATAGGGAGACAGGTGCAGGCAGATGAAGTAACTTGCCCCAAGTGTCCAGAGCCAAGATTAGAACTGGAGTGTTCCAGGCACTGAAGTATTTAAGGATGTGTTCAGCTGTTCTTTAATGATCACACTCTCTTTGCAAACACACTAGTTGACAAAAATGCAGAAGTCAGTTCAAGTTTTCAGCAAACTGCCACCCTTCCTAGAATTGCTCCACGCCTGAAATGTTGTACTTCACCATCCATCATCATCTGGCCTTACAGAGTCTAAATGCTGCACTGACAACTGAAATGCAGAGAGAGAGAGCATATTTTTTGAGGAATAACATCCCCTAAATCGCAAAGTCAAAATTTGCACACAAAGCAAATCACATTATTTTCCATTAGCGGGTTTTCATGCTTTTGAGACTGTTACTTATTTCAAATTCTTTTTCAGCTTTAGCAGTGTGAACTTGGGCAAGTCAACTTGCTTCTCTATGCCTCCATTTCCCCATCTGTAAAAAGGGGTATTACCAGCCCATGTTTGTGTGAGGCTACAGTGCTTAATTAACAAGAAAGGAGTTTTGAGATCGTGTGATGGAAAATGCTCTAGAAAAGCATGGTATGCTTAAAGATAGATCATCACAGACAAAAATCCCAAGAATAGAAAGTGCTGTTGCTAGCTGTTATTTTGCTGGGTTGCTGTCTTGTGCCAGTGGTGCCAATGGATTTTAAGCTCTTTGGCACAGACATAATATTCTTGAGCAATATTTTATCTATTACTGAGCACATATTAAACATTATATACAGATAATGTATTTCTACAGTAAGGTAACAAACCACTGATGAAGATTTTGTTTTGTTATTAATAACACTACACTGAGAGTATTGTTCCTGTTCTATCTTAACTATCCCTTGATTGAAGAGAATACTGGTACAAGTAAATGAGTCAAAAATTACACATTTTTAAACAGAAATCAATGGGTAATGCTGTTCACTTTACTTATGTGACTCAAAGTGAGCAGGATTTAACTCATTGATCTTTGCCCCACAATTACTTCAAGATGACTTTAGTATGTGTTTAGAGTATAAGATTGGTTTACTTATTTGCACCTATGCAGGATGATCCACACACTATTAAAAAAAAAAAATGCTGATTACTCGTAGTAGCAGGTATTGTTCTACAGAAAGGCCAAATCCTAAATTATCTGCTTACCCAGAACTGCCACTGAAGTCTGTGGGAGTTCTGAATGCACAAGAAAAACAGGACCAGGTCCCAAGGCATACTGGTTTAGCTGATTCCCATGATAGCCCCTGCCATAAATATTTATTTTACTTTCACTTAACAGAGCTTCTAAAATCACAGGTGAGCCTAGTAACACATTAGCCCTTCTTGCATGCAGAGGATGATTTTTCAGGTCACTGATTAGATCTGATTTCTGGGAGAAGCCATTCTGAGAATTCCATTGAAGACATTAGTCGCCAGAAGCCATTAGTTCACTGCTGAGTGCTTATGAAATCCCACCCTTTAACATGTTCCCTCTGCCACTATCATCCATGTATTATTCATTCTAAAAAATAAGACATCTATCTGTCATAGGTGGTGATGAACCGGGGGACAGACCCTGAAAGAACTCAGGTGACACCACTTTCAGGTTGCATTAATAGGCATAAACTGTCAAGGTGAACAAGAGGATGGCACCAAGGACCAAAATTTAGCAAGATTCAAAGAAGGATTGGATGTTTATACAGAGAAGACTATCCACAGTTAGGACAGTATTTAATGCAAATAAAGTGAAATCTTGGCCCCACTGAAGTCAATGGGAGTTTTAACATTGACTTCAGTGGAGCCTGGATTTCACCGAAAGAGTTTGCAAGGGATTAAAAAAACCTCATGCTTCAGGCTTAGTTACTCTCTCACAATCACGAGGCAGATTATCCCCTATCTGCCTCCTGCATGGCTCTTGCACCTTCCTCTGAGGCATCGGGAGTGCTGACTACTTTGGAAACAAGATATTGGCTTAGATAACCCAAGGACATTATTTAGAATAAAATTCCTAACTAGTCTAAATATAAACTGAATAGAAATTTTAACTCAAGGGAACAGATCTAGATGGCTGCTCCAGATTAACAATTTCCACTGTGCCTTTGTCATTTAAAATAAAGTTAGACCAGCAGTGAAATGGCCCAAGTTGCCCCATAAGCCATCCATCGGCTTTGCCGCAGTACATCATGTATTTACAGTGGCTGACCTTGTTACCTTTCTACACTTTAACCAAATCAGTTCATCTAAAGGTAGGATGCAATATATAAAGTGTAATTAGTTAACTTTAATTTATCAAAACTAGCTTGAAGTATTCTGTGAGATGGCCATACAAGTAAAATTAATGTTGGAATAGGGACAGCTGAGCAGCACACCTTAGGAGAAAAAGTTGTATTCAGTAAAAAAAAAAAAAAAAAAAAAATTACCCAATTAAGAATGAGACAGGTTGAAGATGATTTAATGCAGCCTTTTAGATATAAATCAGATAACTTTGAGCTGAGCCAGTTAAAATAAAAAGGGAAAGACAATACCCTTTGCCTCTTCTGTTGTACTTTCTGCTAGGAGCAGTATGGTTAGTGGTTTCAGAATTATTCAAGAAACATCCATTCTCTAGCACAATAGGGAATTTCCTTTTATGTGTTTAATGAGTTTGTTCCTCTGTAAGAACTGAAATGCGACTGTCAGGGCACAGAAGCGGACTGAAAGATTCATTCTGAATATTACCTTAATTGACAACATACAATGAAGTCTCACAGTTGTTTATTATATAATTAATTCATAACCATTTCTAGTACACATTTCCATATTGTTTAATGCTGTTATTTTTTAAGCTCAGGGACACCCAAACTTCACCCAACTGAGAGTCACAGTAGCAGCTTGCCAGGTGCTAGAAGGCTGTACCTAGTTTGTAAAAATGGTGCAAGTGGATATCACTTTCATATGTAATAGAGGTGTAGGGCTTGGAGACTACATAGCCCAGCATGCAATGCTTGATCACGATTGGGCAGCTAAGGAGAGAGACAGATTTTGCTGGGCTGCATTTGATTACATGCCTCACTTTGGCCACATCAGTTTAACTCGGGTAGCTGTCTGCATGCAATGATCTACTGTGGAAAACAAAGATCTTTGTACTGTTGGAGTAAAAACAGTGGTAACAAAGTCATAGCTACATATTCTTCTCTACATTTTTGTTTATTGAGACAAACTAATTAAAAGGCACAAACATAGGGCATATGTTTACATGGACATTATAACAAACATATACATTAAAAGTGTAGGAATGTGTTTCCTTTCTGCTAAACAGAAAGTTCCTAAGCTTTTATATATACAAAAGTTGTACAATTTGATGTCCTAAAGTACAAAAGATCATTTATAAAATTATTTTACACTAAGTTCTATTTTTTGTTTTACTATGTAGTCCAAGCCCCTAGAACGATTTCGCATAATGAAACAGATACCTGTCACCTGACCTAGAAGTCTGGTATTTGCTGCTTATACTGACAAGGCAGGGTATCAACGGAAGCAGTCCATTTTGACTAGTCAATCCTGCTAGGATTCTGTAAGATGCATACACACTAATCTCCATTGTTTTCAACTTCATTAAGATAAAAACATCTCAACTCTTCTTTAAATTTGTGTTTGTTTTTTTTTTTAAATGTAGAGTCTTGGTTTTAGGGTGTCTTTTTTAAACAAAGTTTTAAAAATGTGAATATGTGACATGATAGTCTAAAAAGTATATCTGTTTCCCTATATTTTGCTTTCTACTTTATGTACAGATAAACAGTCTAAGAAATAAAAAGCACATGTGTAACCATCTGTGGAGTACTTCTGGGCTGGACAGCGCAGACTGTCATGCCACAACCACCACAAATTGATAGAAATGTGTTAACACAATAGAAGAATAAAGTAAAAATGATGTTTGAAAATATTTACAAAGTTGAACAGATTTGCACAACACTTGATTAAGAAATACGGGAGAAATTAAAGATGCTCTTGGCTTGTCCTGTAGGGGCATCCTACCTAGTTAGTGGTTAGAATAAAAACTGTATACAGTTTAATATAAGACAAAAACTTCTAGTGAACAACTAACACGTCTGTCCCCTGCTGCAACATCAACAGGTTCTGATGGGGAAAGAGAGGGCATATACATCACACCCCAGCGCTTCCAGAGTCTTCCAGCTTTAAGCAATATTTTATAAAAGATTCAAAACATTCCTTTTGCTCCTAGATAAGAGTCCCATGGGGTTTTGACTGTTAAAAGACCATGTTTACACACATTTCAACTCCTCTTCTGCCAGCCATGGCTGTTTCTTACCAAACATTAACAGTTCAAAAAAAAAAAAAAAAGTTGACTAGAATGCTACCTTTCCTTAGGGTAATATGTTGGGTAATATTTACATCTCCAAATATCAGGTCACAATCCCTATTATATGTTGAAGTTAGAATGATAAGTTATCATATGCTTTGCATATCAGAGCTGGTATCACCTTTCCCATAGGGAATGCTGCCTGAAATTACCATATTCCCAAAGGTAAAATGCATATTTTCTCCAAAATGCATTAAAAAAATAACATTGTAATGCATTTACTCATAAAAAAACATTAACACAGACAAAGTTACTACACTAGCTCTGAATCAGTGGATTTAGAACTGGCAAGTTAAAATTAGCCATCCACCCTGTCAAGCATATGGAGGGGTCTTTGCTAGTGTTTGGATTAAAATCATTTCCTAGTTTATAATTTCTGGGATAAAACAGTAATGCTGATTTTTAATGACTGGTTTTTAACTGTGGCAAGTAACCACCTGTCCTATTTCAACATCATCATCATCATCAGCTAACGGTAAAACTTGCTTTAAAGAAAGTGATAAATTACAAACTAGTTTGAACACAATGAGCCAAATCAACAGGGAAAGATGCTATTAGGGTTTTTAACTGGTGCACGTTAACCCAGTTATTTAGTTTGACTTTATTATTATATTATTATTAACATTATTATTATTATTATTAACTAAAAAAACCTGCTGGTAAGGATTCAGTTTTAATCCCCTTTAATACTGTTTAGAGATTCTTTACCAAGGAGGAGACGTGGGCAAGGCTTGAGGCAGGAAAGGCATGCTCTCTACTGGTCTCATTGCTATATTTAATGGACCTGCTAACGTCATTGGTGTTGGGAGATTCATAGGAGACGTTATAGTGACTGGATGCGCTATATTCACTGGAGCAGTTACTGGGGTAGGTAAATTGACCGGTGTTGTGAGCGTTAATGGAGAGGTCATGGATAATGGACTTGTTATAGTTACAGGATGCCCTAGGTTCATCGGACTGGATATATTAACTGCACTTGATACATTTACTGGACTTCTCATGCTCATTGCAGCTGCCACTGTGACTGGGTTTGTGATAGTCCCAGAAGCCACAGAGGACGTTATATTGAATGGAGTAGTAAGAGTCACAGGCGTAGTAGCAGCAGTGGAGGTTTGGCACAAGTTAGCAGCTTCTAAAAATGAGACATAAAAAGACAAAAAGTTTTAACACATAAAAAAAACCATGGACAAGATTTAAAAAAAAACAAAACAAGAACAAGTTCTGGAATAATTTTCTTTAGAAAATATTAGTAAGTTAACTGTTAACATTCTACAGCCTACAATAAATATAACTTTCATGCAGCTCATTTGAATTCAAAATTCTTTCCTGAGAAGTCAAGCGAGGTTGTCTTATAAAGAGGGTTTTGATGTTCACAAAAACAGTATTTGTACAATCAGAAAAATCCTCTCAAGAGGAACATTATAAGTAGAGAAGAGAGTGTACATACCGAATGGTACGTACTCTATAGCCTTCTCAAAGGTGAATTGACATTCTGTGAAGGTTTTAAAAAGTCATTATTAGGGACTGATAAGCAAAGCTAATTTCAATGTTTACCTGCTTATTTCAGTCTTAATTATTTCTGCTAAATTATTCCACTGATCGTGGTAAGTTTATCTTAGCAATTTTCAAGTATACCCAGTCAGTAGATCTTATAACCCCCATTATCTCCTCAGCTTTTACATTAACTACAATTCCACACCAATATTTTACTTTGTTTTGCAATAGAGACTATGGCTGAACAGGCAAGAACCAAGAGGACCCTGCACTGAGATGGAGGATCCTGGGTCTGTTCCCAGTTGGGTCTAGCAAGGGCTGGACACTTTGTGGAGAAGATACAGCCAGGCTCCATGGAAGAGGCAGATGACTCCACTAGATATCAGCACCACCTGCTGGTTAGCCATAGAACAACGCTCCAAAAACAGAAGCGGGTTGTTGGACGCGGATAAAAGAAAGGGATGACTGCTAAAGAAACCGAAAAAATATATTCCGTGTCAATGTTATGGCATTTTTAAAAATGTGTCTTGTTTCACATTTGTAGAGTAGGACACCTAGGTCAGTCTATATCCATATTTCAAGAGGTAAACTAAAGAGCCAAGAGTCCACCCTTGCCATACAGGCTATTCAAATGTATTAAGAGCGTGTTTTCTTTTACAGCAGCATTAGCCCCATTTGAGGGTCACTGTTGACTGTTCAGGGTCAATAATCAGGTGTGGAGACAAAAAAAAAAAAACAAACGCGTGTGTGTGGGGGGATTTAAAACAAAACAAATATCTGAAATTAAATAAACTGTTGAATTTAAAAATTCCCCTGTGGTATTGCAAAACCAGCACAACATGTGGTGCTAATGCATGAGAACCAGCATGAAAAAGGACCATGAACAAGAATGGAACTGACTGGTCTAGTTTCATCTTCCAAACAGAGTGATTTCTTTAGCTATAACACCCTCTCATCCCCTCCCCAGATATCAGGGGTGCTCTTCGGGCACCACAGGTTTCACTGAACAGTTTCAGTTTGACTCTTATTGAAAAACTTGGCACAATACTTTCCCCACCCCCACCCTAGTGGCCCTCGCCCCCATCCACCCTCCCCTCACCTTCCCTCTTTTTAATATAGTTGTTTTTGTTAAAAGCACTTCGACCGATACATATGGTAAGAAAGAAGGAAGCAGAAACAAGACATAGAAGAGAATGAGCAGAACAAGCCTCATTTTGGTTTTCCTAGGTCTTCCATCCCCATAGCATTGGGGTACTAACCAGATAAACCCTAATACTTTTCAGTTATCACGGTTTATAAGAAAAAAGGTTAGGCTGTTTCTATCACTGAATAAGAAAAATCTTTGTGGCAGCAGGAATCAGAAACGGAGCGAGCTGCCTTGTACAGAAAAAGGGGACTAGAATAACTAATAGAATATGGAGGAATTGTGAGGAGCTTGACGGGAAAGATGGGTGGAGAATATTTATGGTTCAAAATTAAGAGTTAATTAAAAGGAATAAATGGACAGCAGAAATACATTTAATCAGAGGGAGCCACATAACAGAAATTAGAAACCAAAGGGTTGTGAAAAGAATAAACTAGAGGTAACTGGAGATTTCAAACTATACTCCAAATGAGATGCTAAACTGAAGCAATCTATTCCTTACGCAACAGGCATAGTGAACAACAAAAGGGCACTATTCAACTTTGAATACAATAGCATAGGTAGAGGTGAGCAGTATCTTGGCAATAGTGACTGTAATCTAGTTAATTTTGCAATTAGAAGAATGACACCAAGCAATGGAAGAAAAAGTATGAATTTCACCAGACTGTGGACAAATACAGTTATGCAATGGGTACAAATAAAATGAATGAAATAAAATGGGAAAGAACAGGGATATGAAAACTGTTTAAACGGAAACTGATGTCTACACAAAAATCGTGTGTGTGAGATCTAACAACTGGTGATGTTTTAAAGAAGGTCCAGAAATCACACACAAATCAAAGGCCAAACTCTGCCTTTGAGCACAGGCACAGCTCCCATTAACCGCAAAAGGAGGCTTACGTGCACATTCAAGGGCAGAATCTGATTGAAGATAAATAGTAAAGAAGTTCATTTGAGAAGTGAATGTTACGTAAGGTTATCACAGTTTTTTTTAGCCTCTCTTTTTATGACCAAGAATTAATTTTCATGTGTCAATTTCTGCCATTTCACATTCTCTCCAACACTTCTTTTTGTAAAATAGACTAGAGTTTAAAAAACCAAGTAAATTAAGATAACAGATTACGTTATTTTGTTTTACCTTTCTTCCTTGCTTTGACCGCCTCTTCCCATAATCTCAGTGTCTCTACCTGCTTTCCAGGCCAGTTTGTTACGTGTTGTTGTTGTTGTTGTTGTTGCTGCTGCTGCTTCTGGTTGCTGGTCTCCTCACTCATGCATGCTACGCCAGTCAAGTAAAAACACACACAAATTCACCTTGGAAACGTATGCTCCTTTCTACTGAAAGGATGAAGGCTTTTGTTTAAATTAAAAACATGTTCAGAATCTTGAAAAGAGAAAGATAGGAGTGTTTAAAAACATTTAATTAGTGCTGTATTTCAGTAGAATTACCTCTCTAAGATCTAGAGAAGTGCAAGCTATGAGCTGCCTGATTTCTCTTTCACAGTGAGTGACATCTCAAGGATGATAAACAAAGAGAATGAAATACAGGACTTTAAAATGGAATGGCTTCTATGGTACTCATACAGATCAGATTTCCCCAGAACTCAAGGAGGCAGCTGAGTCAAGTTATGTTAGAACACAGCAATAATTACTTAAAAAGACACCTCTCACCCCTTCTTGAAATCAAAATTAAAAATATTTTTAGTTCACCTTCACATCAGAAAATAGCTATTTACTCTCTGGCCACATAGCTGCTCCTGCCACTTTCATCTCTGCCTTTTGTGAGTCCCATAACACCTCCTGCGAGCTGTTTAGGGTCACTGAACTGATAATGAAAGGCAGAGTAGTTGGTACTGTGGGAACAAGGACGCCAACAACCCCTACTTCAAAAATAATTCACATTTTAATTTTATTTTCCACATCCAATTCAGTAAATATTTGTCAAGCTTACTAGATATTCTAACTGACCTCAAACTTCTGGGAATAAAAGAACACATTAAATATGAACTAAAAGGCAAAACACTGTTTGAAGGTTTTAAGGATGGAATTTTCAAAAGAACCTAGAGGGAGGGGTTAGACACTCAACTCCTTTAGGCTGGGATTTTCAAAGGAGTCTACATCACCAACATGACGTGTAGATTTAAGTTTCAAATACTTTTGAGAGAGAAAGCCAGTCTCTCCTTCATTTACTTGCCACTCCGAAGTTCAGGATTCAGCATTTCTGCTGAGGATATTCAGATTTTAAACGCCAGAATTACAATCGTCTAGTCTGACCTCCTGTACAGCACAGGCCAACCACCACCAATGCCCAAAACGCATCAGGCAATGCAGGAAAATGCCTTGCTTTAAGTGCTTGTTTTGTCCAATGCTTCAAGGAAAAAACACCGACAGCCTTGATCCAAAGCTCATGGAAATCAGTGGGAGTCTTTGGCTTCACTGAGCTTTAGATCAAGCTCAAAATCCTGAACGTAAGACTTGCCAAGTTTTCAAATATTTTGCTATAAAAGGCAAATGTGTCATTTTAAAATCTACACACATTCTGTTACTAATTTAAAATCTTGGACACTATTCTCCCCCCCCCCCTTTTTTTTTTATTTTGCAGTTAAGGAAATAGGTCAGGATGTATCCAAGTGTACTCATAAGTTGAAAGACAAAGATGTTAGGATCTTCATACTTAAAAGTGAAGAACTATTCTCTCTCACTTCAGGGCATTTCTCTAAGAGATAAGACAATACTCCTAGTTCCAGATCAGTTCCACATACCCCGATTTGTTGATCTGAAGCTTTTCATGAAGAATCCATTTTCAAAGATCTATTTTCTGATAGGTGCAAACATCTAAACTGAGTCACAGGTGTATTTTACATTTTAAGAAAGTCAAAGGCAACTTATGTTGCAAGATGTTTAGAACACACATTTACTGAAGTGTTTTTAAAATGTTCACCTACTTTTACTGATGCCTTGTTTACAGGTATTACAGTTGATACTTTGGCTCTGCCCATGTGTCTTTAAGTGGCTGGTGATATACGCTGCACTCAGAAGTTTACCACAGATATTACACGATACCTTTCCTTCATGGCGCACCATGTGTGTCCGCAGTCTGTCTTTGGTGGCAAAGGCAGCAGTGCACGTCTACATGAAGGACAACAGCATTTTTTAAGTGTAGACCATCTTATTCCACTGGGGACCATGTGGCCCATTTAAAAGTATATTTTATTTTCTAGGTGGTACTGTACCTTAGGCATGTTGACAAACCTTTTGATTTTACATGGATTTACAGTGAAGCCTATTTCAAGCTACCATTTAAGAGACGGAACATAATCTAATTGCTTAATGGAAATGGTCTTCTGATAAGTGTGGAACAGAAGAATACTCTATACTACTGGGCCTACTTTGGAGCAATTTCTTAAAATAGAAGATTGTCTTGCATACCTAAGTGATAGATGGTTTACAAATACCTACAGTAGACAAGGGTGGTCTCTTACACAGGCTTCACTGTATAGTTCTGGTTATGATTATTTTTTACTACAGTTAGTTTAGTTCCAATCCAAAATCAGGAAAGGGAAGACAAAGCATTTCTTTAGAGCTATTCTTTTAATTCAAAGCATTTACTTATAATATGATGAGTCACTAGAGACAGGTTGGAACGTGCATGGATGATTCCAAGCGAAACCATAGAATAGTTGAGGCAGAATTTGACTAGTGTTGAACAATCATTTTTAATCTTCAACTTACTTTCACCATGACAATTTGCTTTCGATTTCAAGCAAAATACTCTATTTTCATAACTGCCTTTACCTATAAAAATTGCTAAACAAATCCTACACATTGCTTCAGCAATCAATGTCAATTTGAGGATTTAGCCACACTGTTTTTAAAGGCAAACTTGACTTGAACTATAGGGTTTTGGGAATATTCTCCAAGGAGCAAATAAGCCTTTAATCTTACAAATGGTAGGCACATCATCCTCTTAAGCTGCTTCTACACTGGGATCTTAACTACAACACTAAGTAACTACAAGCAGTGTGGACAGAGCCATATTCCAAACCTTGCATTCAAGGGAACCATGTAAATCAACACAGTCCTTGGTGGAATACTCAGTTGACATTGACTAACTGTACAATTAAACTTATGCTGTTGATAAATCATGTTAACCCTTACTTGGCATTTGAAGGGTCTCTCTGTCGAGTGAACGTGTTTGACATGACAGCTTAAGTGATCAGGCCTGTGAAAGAACAGAGGTACAGAACATGTACCGTTACAAATAGACAGCAATGATTCTTAGGCTAGCAGCACTGAACATTGCATTGATTGCCATTTTCAGCCCACCTCCCTTCAAAAAAAAAAAAAAAAGACTCCCCTTACCTATAAAACAACCCGCTGCTAGAATAATGCAAAAATGGTTACACTAGGACCCAGCCAGCAAAGTTTAAAACTCAGTCATGTGTCTATTATACACCAGGAAGTGCTACAGTTAGTGAATTTTTACTACTTGTAAAAAGGAGTTGCATTAACAGTCCTAGAGATTGACGTTCGCTCTATTCACAGAACAGATACAGCACAGCCAGCAGCAATGCAAGCTCCCCCACACTGCTCTGCCAATGAACCTCAATCTCGATCTGAAAGGAGTTACGTTAAAGGCAAGACGACAGATCAGTCTCCATGCCCCAATCTTTGACCCCTACAAAGATTGCTAACAAGGAGTCCAGTTAGCACCAACGGCGATGTGGACACCTTTCCATGTGACCTGGATTGAGGCCATCAGGTCATTTCAGAACATTGAATAACCATAAAACAGTGACAGCTTTTAGTCATGATCAAATCATCTTAGATTGAGACCCACACCCTAAGTAAACAAGGCTCTTTATCCCCTCACCAATCTTCTAAGATGTCTGGTTCTCCTAGCCCCTTGCTATGATAGTTTAACCCTTCTTGATTACGAAAAGCCAATACTTGAGCTCGCCTGGGATTTTCTACATGGTACCTCGAGAAGCCTTTTCCACAAACACCACAGGTGTATGGTTTGGTGATGCCACCTTCATGAGACCTCACATGATAGGTCATGCGGTCCTTCCTCTTGAAGCGCTGATTACAAATTGGACATTCAAAAGGTTTTTCATCTGAGTGGGATAGCTTATGCCGGTTGAGGTGGTACACATCCCGGAAGGCTTTTCCGCACATCTCACAAGCATGGTTCTTCTTAACAGGCTTACTGGGCTTCTTCACCGTCTGAGTCACAGCCATGGCTGTTGCACCAGCACTACTGCTGGGGTTGGTGGCAGAGGAAGATGTAGTGACCGTTGACAGGATGCCCGCGATAGTTGAAACCAATGAAGTTCGGCTGTTGTCGCCAGCAATAGTTGAGATTAGGGGCACCATTGTGGTGGGAGTTTTCTTTGGCCGTGACACTAACTTTATCCCTGTGTGGCAGGACTCATGGCGCCTCAAATGGTAGCTGTCCCTGAAAGCTTTGCTGCAGTAGGTGCATACAAAGGAGGTTTTAGGTTTTTCCTTTTTAATCCCAACAATAGCATCCTTTAATGTTTCTGGTGCAGGCTGAGGTTTCTGGGTTATTGGTAAGGGTAGAATCGGCTTCTGATCAGGTGGCTCAACAGCGGAGCTCAGGAGGGGCAGCAAACTGTTCTGTGCTGCCTGCTGTTGGTGATGTGAGGCTTCATGTGCCTAAAATCAAACATTCACACTTCAGAATTTCTGTTGGTGGGCGCTCACTTTGACATGCTGAAAACATTTACAGGCAAAGGAAAGCAAATCTTAGACCAAAAAGTCACTGAACTAACCAGTGCAAGAAATTATATAATATCTCACTACAATGATTTCCTGATTGGATAAACCACTTACATTTAAATCCATGTGTTGTGCACAGACTCTGCAGCGTAGGAAAATGCAATCACATGAAACAATTGTTACATATCCTGAGGGCAACATTTCTTATGGCAAATGACCAGGTATTCGTCAGGCCTTTTAACATATTGCTTGATTTCTATCTCAATGACACTCCCTACATAAAAGTGATCATATGGAGAATACACCAGATCTGTGACGGCAGATTATGGATATACCGAAGGGGTTGACCAATGTGCCAGACAAGTGTTACCAGCCTGGTGGATGGTTACATTTAAAAATCCTGTACAAATTAAACTGTAGCCACAGTGAACCAGGAAGAAACGAGGCATCTTACTTGAATCTCTCTCTTTGCACTACTTTGTCAGTGCTGGAACCACATTTAAATAACTTGTTTCAAGAACTGTTTAACTCTAGATTTAGAGTTATATATTTAAATAGTCTCCCATGGCATTAACACAATGACTAAGATGCTCTAAGGTGCTCTTTGCTTATGGAAACTGATGAGAATAAAGACACGTTTCTTTTCTCTTTATCACCAACTCTTTCACAAAAGGGAGAGGGGGCTAGTCAATAAGCACTAGTAGCAATCTTGTGAGTTCTAGAGCACAGATTTACAACAGATATAAAAGTTATTCTTTAAAAAAATAAATTTAACTGACAAATGCTGACAAACCTGGACTGCTGCATCTGTGAGAGCAGTACTAGAAAAATCTCGGCTATCACACCACAATGACCAATACCCTCTCCTACCTGAGGCTGGTAGCAGAGATGGTGTGTGGTGTCTATATTGAACAACTGCTGTAACTAAACTGATATAAAACTGATCTAGTTAAACTGGTGCAAAGCCCTACTAAAGACACTCAAACTGGTTTAAACCATGCTTAATATTATTTAGCTTAAAGTAACATTAAGCTGAATAATTATAAACATGATTTAAACCAGTTTAAGGGTATCTATAGTAAGGCTTTGCACCAGTATAACTAGATCAGTTATAAAATCAATTTAGTTACAGCAGTGCAACAGAACAGGCCTGTGGCATGAAACTGATCTTACTGAAACTTTTATTTCGATTAATGCCACATCTTTCCAAGATTACTCTTCTGTGCTTTCCTTTATTAAGTGATTATGTACCTCATTTTACATGGACTTCCCACATTTGGGACTTTGCAGGTTGAGTAAAACTAGGTAATGATTTGGAGCCTACAGGACTGTCAGCTTTAATTTTTAATCAGGATCTGTACCATTATTAAGCATATTCAAATTCAGATCCTTTCAGCTTTAGCCAATAGCCAATTGCTTAAAGCCCTTTGAAGACTTTACTATTTACAGAAGCAATCTGTGACTTTCTATTTTGGTGGCATCCAAGCCTTCCTTCTTTTGCCTCTACAGCACATCAGTAACCAGAAGCAATGACTACAATATTAAGTACATCTAAGTAGGGGTTTTAAGACTTCCACGCAACACTCCATTCATTCATTCAGGGTGCTCATGTACTCACTTTGTCTTCCCATATTCACCAATCCTGAAGCTTCAGACAATAATGATGTTCTTTGAAAATGGGTTGAAAGTGCGCACAAGTCTTAGCCCACATGGATGAGAATGCCCACTCTGCAACACTCCCATACTATTTGGTGGGAGACTAGTTCACAGTTTAGGTCAAGTTGTTCTGTGTGAAAGTCCATGGCATTACTTGCTTTGATTACTACAAGCAGTTAGGGTGACTGGTCCACCTCTCTGTACTTTTTAGGTCTATTCAGAAACTTTGGATGCAACAAATATGTTGAGCGTTACCAGGCTAAGTGTGGACATACCAAGGTGCCTCAGTTAACAAACCCTAAACACGCATTCTTGAAGATGGAAAAAAAGGGCATTCTTGGCAAATGGTGCAAGTGTGGAACTCCCTCAGAGCCTGAGTTTGCTAACTTAGAGCACTGCTTCTCAACCAGGGGTACACATACCCCTGGGGGTACACAGAAGTCTTCCAGGGATACATCAACACATCCAGATATTTGCTTAGTTTTACAACAGGCTACATAAAAAGCACTAGTGAAGTCAGTTCGGACTCAAATTTCATAAAGACAATGTCTTGTTTATGCTGCTCTATATGCTACACACTGAACTGCAAGTACAATATTTATATTCCAATTTATTTATTTTATAATTAACTGGTAAAAATGAGAAAGTCAGCAATTTTTCAGTAATAGTGTGCTGTGACACTTCTGTATTTTTATGTCTGATTTTGTAAGCAAGTAGTTTTTAACGGAGGTGAAACTTGGGGGTATGCAAAACAAATCAGACTCCTGAAAGGGGTACAGTAGTCTGGAAAGGTTGACAGTCACTGACTTAGAGCACAGCATAAGGCTCATTTCTCCCATCAAGCTTTTGCATGACCTAAGTGATATTTTGTATTGTTTTACTTTCTCCTGTTTTATAAACTGATGCTTGCTGATGTGTAATACATACAGATGCCAAAATGGGTACAATATAAAACACGAGTTCAAGAACATTTCATGCACTTAATTAGAGCTTTCTGTTCAAAGCATTTTCCAGTCAGGCAATAGTAAATGTGTTTTCACACAGAGTACAAGTGGTTAATATCCTAAGATAGCTCAAGATATACAATTTCAAAGGGAGAGCTAGCAGATCGGATAATAGGGAGTCCAAATCCTTTGGACAAGGTTCAAACTTATGCAGTTTAAGGACATTTTTAAGCCTTAAAGAACCATTAGCACTGCAAGGTAAAACAATTATTTCTGTTGTACCAATATAAACGTCTGACACGAAACAATGTATTCATAAGGCTGTCTGCTATGAAACCATCTCTTATATAAGGCTGCTTACCTTGGCTCTCAGATACTCCACCGTTATTACCAATATTGCCTTTTTAACAAAACCTGTCTGCAACAAGCAGCATTCCTCAGTTTCCAAGGATCCTCTATATTAGAGCTTTCTAAAGAGGGATCAGGCTGTATTTTTCCCTTGCTGTTAGAGGAGGGAATGCACAGAATGAAACAGCACCTGCTGCCTGCCTTTTGCAAATAATTTTTAATCACTTGTAGGGCACCGTTTTACTTGACTTAGCATTAATGTCAAGTCAACATTTGTGATGTTTTGATTGCCTAGAAAAAGTCTTCCATGCAAAATACAGTATTTCTCTCACTAAGCAAACTTTCATTCCAGGAGGATAGCAAACAAAATAAAAACTGTATTTCATGACCCAGAGTGGTAGGATGTGGCATTGTGAACTTCCAGTGCCAGAGGCTAAGAGATTTTTGCACTGGAGCCTTCATGTCAGAACAGTAAATTAGCATCAGTGAGTCATATCTTGAATGCCCTGTTTGATGGATGATTTCTCCTAACGTTAACAGATACAACTTTCACTTTCCAGGCAGGTACAAAGTGGTTTTCAAAATATGCATGTGCTAGAACACTAATAAAAAAAATGAACAGAAGTTGCTTATTCAGTATAATCTATATTTGGAAAGGTAAAATTAATCAAGGTAACACCTAAACATGATCAATCTCTTTATTAGGAAAGGAGGATAAAAACTCACTGTATACATTTAATTGCCATTAAAACTAAAATTAAGACATTGAATCATTTCCCCAAAGTCAACTTGCTGAGAATTACAGTTATCCACACAGGGTTTTAAATAGTCCCTTTAATTATTTTAAAAAATTCCTCTACAGATGTCACAATTGAAAACCATGTGAAGTAAACATTGCATCTGTATACTATCAGCACAGTATTTTATATTTAACAGTTACCAAACAAAAATAAAGGTGAGGCTTTGCGAAATGGATTTTAAATTATGAGCCTGCTAATGATTTGTTCTTGTTTTGGTGGGACGGGGTGGGATGAGGCAGTAACAAGAAGATACTACTTATAACTTCCCCAATCACTACTATGTTTAGGTACATTAGGATAAACAGTATTGTAAAGCATTTGTTTTATCAAAATGACTCGAAAGCTACTGAATAGTCATTACAAGGTTTTAAAGCTTTATTATCTGGAAGGATGGAAGAGGAGGGAATTTCCATGTCACATCTTTACAAAGATGCTTACTAGTTATGCACCATTAATTATATTTTTGAGAAGGTAAACTGCTGAATCCTTAATCAAGTGAAGAAATACCTACCCTAAAACCAAAACTAAAAAGTTTGACGTCAGTATTTGAAAGTACAATGCACTTAAAAACAAAACAAAAAAAAACAAAACAAAAACCCCACAATGAAGCAACTGAATTACCGATGCTTAATATCTGTGAAAAGACAGAGCCATAAAATAACTGTAAGACCCCACTCTAAGAATAGTTGTTCTTGAAAATATATTTAAAGGGGGAGCACCGTATATTGAGGGGAGACAGAATAACTGCTAACTCAAGAAAGGGAGGTGGCCCTAGAATGAGGAAACTTTACGAAGAAGTTTATGTTCAAATCACTGCCCACTAGAGTGAGAAAAATTATAAATCCTTATCCAAACTGTGTGTGTCATCGCTGGCACTTATAAGGAACTTATAGTTTCATACCTGTTGTACAAATGAATACAAAAAGATTTAACATGAAATAAGAGTTTGTATATACAGTTTGAATTTGCACTAGCTCAGACTGTTAGATTTGTTTTCTAAGAGAACATTCTTCTTAGCGTGTTTTCAGAGGCAGAGCACCCAAGTGAGTGACTCATCTCCTAGTACTTGCAAGACTATTATTTTTCCTTTAAAAAGAAACATTGCATTCTCTTTACAGATTTATTCATTCCATTCAGGTTTTCAATCAAATGTCATGTTTTTGTTGTTTTCAAAAAGCCAGCCAGGACAAGGAGTAAGTAAGGGGTCCATGCTTGTAATTTTCAAGGTAAAATAATCCTCTTTGCACAAGGTGATGTGTGTGGCTTTTTTTTTTCGGGGGGGGGCGGGGTTGCAATTACATATTTCCCATTTTCAAGCTACAAAGTGGCAGACGGTTTTAGAGAACAAGCCAGTGAGCAAAGGATCCAGGTTATAGTTCACAAACACGAGGGCAAGAGAGTTTTTCAGTATTTTACAGTTTCCTTTTTGAGTATTAAACTTTGTATTGTATTTTTGAGCATTAGGGCCGTCTTGAATACAGACAAAAACAGTGACTCAGTTTGCAACTGGAGGGATTATTCTCGCCTTCTGTGGTTTTTCGTGCTATTCTTTTTAGTACTCAGTTCTTAGGGAAAAAATCCATCTCTCGCTCCCTATTTTAAATTAAATCCTATTTTAAATTAGGACAACATCCCTCCTCAGTCACCGAGGCCCGCTGTTTCAAGAGGAATTAATTTATTCTCTCACACGCACAGTGTTTGCTGCATCTAGGTGGGGGGGGGGAGGTTTTCGGGGCAGGAACCCCACAATGATTGTTATTATTTGCAATAAAAAGAGTAAAAAAAAAAAAAGAAAAAAAAAGAACCGGCAAAACATTTTTACAAAAAAAATAAAATAAAAATTGGGAGGACAATAATTTTTTTGACCAGGAAAAAAAAAAAAAAGAAGAAGCCCCCCCCATATGAATCCCCAGCCGCTGCAAGGAGCGGAGGCAGGCGGCTTAGCCCGGCGCGCTATAGCCGGCTCAGCACAGCGCTATAACGCGGGATCCCCTCTCCCTCGCGCGGCTCCCCCCTCCCGCGCCGGCCTGGGTGGGGGGAGGGGGAGAAGGAGGCCGGGCGGCCGCGCTGACTGACAGCCCCCGGGCCTAGCTGGAAACCGCGCGCTGCGCGGCGGCCGCTGCCCGGGGACGGAGTGGCCCCGGCCGGTGAGGGAAGGGCGGGGGGAGGTCCGGCCTCCCCGCGGCCTCACCTGAAAGAGGAACGCGGTCCAGTTGGCCTCCATGGCGGGGACTCCCGGGGCCTTCGCGGCCTGGTCTGCGGCGGCGGCTCCGGCTCGATCCCCCCTCCCTTCCCCAGGCCCCTGCTACATGGAGCCGACAACAAAGCGGCGGCGGCGGCAGCTCAACATGGCAGCGCCGAGCGGCCGCTTCCGCTAACCTCCGGGCCGCACCACTGCGGGCGCGGGGGGGGGTTCGCGCGGGGAGCGCCGCCAGCCCCGGCCCTGCGGAGAGGCGCGGGCGCCCCGCAGCTCGCGGGGGTGCGTCCACCCGGCGCGGCACGCGGGCGTCTGGGAGGAGGGCGTGGGGGGGACGCCGCTTCCAGCCGCTTCCCGCAGCCGAATAGCGGCCCGAGCCTGGCCCGTCCCCCCCGTGGCCCGACCAATGGGACCGTCCCAGGCTGGGGAAGCTGAGCTCGGGAGAGAAGATGGAGGAGAGAGAGGAGAGTGTCCAGGGCTGGTCACCTCCTGCCTCCCCCCCCCCCCCCCAGTATATGGGGAGGGGGACTGGGGAGGGGGAAGGAGCATCCCGTCCTCTCCCCCCCTCAAAAAAACCAGCCCTGCCCCCTGCTATCAGAAATAGATCGGAGGGAAACAATAAAAATATCCATCATTAATTAGGAAAATGTAAAAGTTTTTTATTTTGGGGGGGGGGGGGAAGAGAACCTCCTCCTCCATGCAGCACCTGCACCAGCAGGTGGAGATTCTGCAGCACGCGCTTCCCAGGCATGATGTCAGCATCTTAAAAAAAATGTTTTAACTCTTAAGTAAGACCCCTCTGAAATAGAGAAGCAGCGGGGGGGGGGGGGCGCATATACAACCGTAGGCAAAGCGGCTGCCAATTTTATCCCAAATGATGGCATCCAGGACAGCTCACGGAAATTGTGCAAGGTGTACCTGTTTCCATGTGAAACCTGCATATAATAATAAATATGTCAAAGGGGGACGACACCAAAAGTTATGGGTGTTTTCCCCCCTAACAACATCCAAACTGGCCTGTTGATGCAGTATCCTGTCGGTTTCCATTTGAAACCTGGACAAAATAATTTTTTAAAAGTGCTACACTTTTAGTTCAGCTTCACTCCATCACCCAATGCACCCTCTTATCTACTGGGGCCACCTGTGGCTTATTTCAAGGGCCATCTCTTATTTTGTGTTGTTAGCATCACAAAGTCCCACCTCAAACTCACAGTCTTGGGTCGGTATTTCTGCAATTATCATTCAGTTGGTTATCATCTGACACACACATGTATGCTATGGTGCCATTAACAGAACATTGTGGGTTGTGTTGCTCAAACAAACTCCAACATGCATTTTTCATGTAGCTGCATAGGTACAGCCACTGGGGGTGGCTTGAAATCCCCCTTTAACTTTTTCCTCTACAGCTGCTGCAATCTCCATCATGACTGCAAGGGTTCTATATTTCCATTCCTAGTCCCCCCTTTTCTTCCCAACTTCCACCCCAAGCATTTTCTTAGGATGACCACACCTTTGCAAAGCTGGTCCTTTATTTCCTCAAAAGGTAGGTGGTTTAATGCTATTTAAAACAGGGTCGTGCCCCATGTCTGTTTTTCAGTGCAATTTCTCTGGATTATCCAAAGTGCACCCACCTCCCATGAGATTTATATTTTCTTGATATATGTATTAAAGCACTTAACTTACAAGGCTCATTTGTAGCCAAGGCACCTCTAATGCATCATCTAGATGCAAATTATTGCCACAGTCCCACAAACCCTTAAGTATGTGTTCATCTTTAAATGCATGAGCAGTCACATTAAGTACATACGTAAGTGTTAGTAGGTTTGGGACCTAACTGTTGCATTGAGTTTACTGCTCGCTGCCATTGCTTACTTTAGTTGCTCTTATTTGTAGGCATGTTCCTTCTCTATACAATAGCATAGAAAGTGTACAGTAGGCACCATGACAGACATCACAGATGGCTGTTGTACATTTACAGTGTTCCCCATTAAGTGCAGGAAATATCACAAATACAGACTTGGTAAAGTCAAATACTGAAGCACAGCAAATGGATTATTTTAAATGATACCCACTGGACATGGCACTTTACAGAACAGGACTGTTTCCCAAGAAAGCTGGGAATTGACTTACAAAACCCTCCTGGGTTAGCCTTAGTCAATCCTCTTTACTCAGGCCAAGGTCCCAGTGACTTGGAGTCTTGGGTGCACAATGAGTAAAAGATCCATCAGCTTCTTGCATTCATGCTTTAGGAAGGGAGACCACAATGGGTGTATAAGAAATGCAGGCTTGTTACCACCGATTCCTTGGGAGTTTGGCCTCAGTAAGGAGGGCTCAATAGGGTCCCAGCATAGTAGGTTTTCTATGCTATTCCCCACTACCCCCACACACATACTGAAAACCTGTTTTTTTCTCATAAAAATTAAGTTACATACATTTAACCCAAAGACACACAGACTTCCCCAACAGTAATATTTCACTGCTAATGTTTCATTGTTCACAGTACGGGAGAGGAGGGTATCTAGAAAGGATAGATATCTAGTCCTTAGAATGAGGGAGACCCAGGCTCTGTTCCCATCTCCGCCATTGATTTGTGGGACCTTGGGCAAATCACCTAGTTTCTGTAGTATGCTGTTTCTCTGCCCTCTGTAAAATGGGAATATTTCCCCACTTTGTGCAAACATGGTGAGCTGTAACTAATTCTGTTGATTCAGTCTTGCAATTTTAATCACAAAATCTTGTAATATGTGTGGTTATTCTTAAAGACCCAGCTCCTGGAGTCAATTGATTTAATGAAAGCAGAGATTCATATGTAAAAATAGTTCCTAGACCTTGTGGTTGGGGAGAAAAGCATGAAAACATTAACCCTAAAAGGTTCAAAAATAGAGGGCAAATAAAAAGCCAACACTGATTATTTAGAAAAACCATGATTTTTAAAGCCATTCTCTTGATATTTGGGAACTTGACTCACTTTTGACCACTTGGGGTTGATCACTGCTGTAACACTTTATTATCCTTGGACAGAAAGTGCTAGAGATGTGCATTTTTCCATTGTTAGATTTAAAAGCCTATTATGCATTTTGAAAATTCAAGGCTCTAAAGAGAGTAGCCCACTATAGACTCTTACAGTACAGCTTTTTTTGTCAAGACGTGGATGACTTGATCTTCTCTGGCTGGTCTGTGCTAAACAGCCGTGTTTACGGAACACAAAATGCCAAGTGAATGCTCATTTTCATACCTCGCCTTTTCAAGCCATTCGATGCACCATTCAGGAAAGTCAAATATGCGTGGGAGCTAGAAAGGCCTTTTTTAATTAATGCCCCCCCCTTAAAAAAAAACCAACCTGGGCACACAAGTTCTCTTCCTCTCACCTAGTAATTATCTACATGTTTACACATCATCCCTGCTGAAATAAAGCAGCAGCGTGCACATCCCTTAGATCTGCTCCCCTGCCTTTGACTGGGGAGAAGCAGGCCCTGGTCGCACTACTGCTTTGGGGAGGGGGGGTAAGATTTCTTCTTCTCATGTCCCCCATCTGACCTGCCCCCTCCTCACTTATTTACAGGGAGGTTTCCTCGGGGCTGGGGGATTACATTTCAGAACAAACATTAGAAGCCTCTAGTGGACCAATTTGTACCGTGGGGGGTGCTGAGAGCCATGAAACCAAACTGTAAACCCTGGATAGGATGGCGACCGCAGCAGCACCCCTAGCTCCAGCATCTATGCTCTTGTGCCCTTGCATTATCAGTGTAATTCTTTTGCAATGTGTGTCGAAGAGCGCCCTATATTTTTAACCTCCCTCAGATCCAATCTTTCCTACAAATGCTCTCCTCCCCTGTCCCCTTCAGGGTTAAACACACGCCAGAGAATTACAGCTTGAAGAGGTTGGGGTCGGGGGGGACACGACAAAACAAAACACCAATCCAGGCAGCCGCAGCTTGCCAGCCCGCTGCGTTTCCTCCTTCGCGTCTTTCAATGCGCTGCCCTGATTGCGCCGCGCCTTCCCCGGCCCTCTGCCCCGCGCGCACACACGCCCACCCCGCCTTGCAGTCCCTTGCAGCCGAAAGGAGCGGGAGGGGAGGGGAGAGGCTGGCGGGGCGGCTTTGCAGCGGAGGTGATGCTCCGTCAAGCGGCAGCTGCAGCCGCTGGTCCTTGCCTGCCGCCCGCTAGGGATGCGCTGCTTTGACTGAAGGGGAGGGGGAAAGGGAAAAAAAAACAAAATAATAAAATCCCGCAGCCATGCTCGGCGGGCATTGCAGGTTACACATTGCAGCCGAGCGCCCAGACGTGGAAGAGACAGCGAGCAATGGGCGTGTGCAGCTCTCTCTGCAGCCCGGTCCCCCAGAGGAGCCGGCTTTCACACGGGAGTAGGGGCAGGGCTGTTTCGTTCCTTCGGCTTGGTTTTTTTGTTTTTTTTTGGGGGGGGGGCTCTTGTTGTTCCTTTTTTTGTTGGTGGAGGGGGGAAATCCAGCCCCCGACATTCAGAGTGGGAGCCAGACGCTCCGAAAGCAGCCCGAGCACGCCACCGTCTAAACCCACAGAGACATCAGAAGAGATTGCTAGGCAGAAGACACGTCTGAGTCGTGAAACGTGGCCGCAGAGAGCATTAACTAGGATCTGCCCGGGGTTACTTTAAGCGGCACGGGCGCCCTCGTTTCTTTTTGGTGTCTTTAGAAAGCACGGCTTTTCTTTTTAATTCAGTTTAAAAAAAAAACATCCTCCCCAAAATACTAGCAATGTTATAGCTGCTCGTCCCTAATTTTGCTGGTGGATTATTTGGAGCTCTCAGATTTAGCTTGTGAACTCTCTCACCTTCATTGGAGGGAAAAGGGTGTTCAGTTTTTAGAATAGCTCCCTCTTTCTAGCGCTAGATCTCAACGACTTCCTTTCTCCAGCCTGTTCCTTAGCCAGGTGTTAAATAGGTCAAAACATATGAAATGGTGTGACTAAAAATGTTCCCCTTCTTTGTTCAGCTTTCAGGCCCTTGTGATGTCCTAATTTCAGGTTTTGGGGTCACAATACAGCCTTTCATGACAGACAATTTACCGTTTGTTTCTGGGAGGGCACACAAGGCACTGTGCAAATACAGGTTCTGCACTGGAGAGCTCAATCTCCTCTGTGCCAAGTGCTTTATCCTGTGGGCAGCAGTTCAGTACACAGAGCGCGGCTAACCAGTGCCAACTCCTGCGTCCTGCCATTTTTCACCAGTGGGGAATTTGGACACTTGTGATGGGACAGCCAGGGGTGCAGGAGATTTAATAATTAATTCAAGAATTTCTCATTTCTTAGTTTAGTCAAAGCTCCTGTTTATAGCAGCCAAATAACAGTTTGAACATGGTTCCTTTAACAGCGTGGGGAGGGATTTCTCCCTGCTCAAAAAAAGCCTTATAAATACTCCATGCATCTGAAGAAGTGGGTTTTTTACCTATGAAAGCTTCTGCCCAAATAAATCTGTTAGTCTTTAAGGTGCCACCAGACTCCTCTTTTTTGTGGATACAGACTAACACAGCTACCCCTCTGATAATAGATACCCCCTCCATCATCTGTAGGCTTGCAGTGCTGAATAACTCAGCAGTTCCTGCTCATAGTTCAGCTCTAGGGTGCTACACAGGCCTTTCCTCTTTTGTATTACAGTGGCACTCCTGCACTCCCCACCCAGCTCCAAAGAGATTCCCCTTTTGGAAAAGTGGTACAGAGACAGATGCTGTGCAAGTTTCACAGTGATGCCAATGGACTTCAGTTCTGAATTGCAGTAGCCCTTGATTCTTGAGCCCCTTTTTAAAAGAAACTGACAATCATTCCAATTTGTGCAACGGATAGAGAGACAGACTGTGCAACAGATGCACACACTTTTGTCATTGTGGATAACTTGATAGAATCCTAAAACTGGAGATCCGAGATCAAGTTGGGCTTTAGGTGACAAGTGAAAGTGACTTTGGAGCTCTTATTCAGGTCAACCAACTACCATCTCAGCCAGGTTAATTCATAATCATACAGCTTTTTTACAACAACCCATTTCTGCTTAGACAGGTCCAAGAGTGGACAAACTGGGGTCTTGCATGTCAGGATCAAAATGAGTTGGCAGGCTGTCAATACAATCTATCTGTCCCTCACTGGACCAATGTAGACATAAATAGAGGGGCAGAAAAAGCAGGAGAACTAAACAAAAAACAGTGGTAAGAAATGATAGTATCGAGCTGCATGTCCAGCAAAGTGCTGCAGGGATCAATGTTGGGTCTTGTTCTGTTTAATGTTTTCATAAGTGATCTGCAAGAGCAGGGTAAACCACATAATTCAATCTGAAAATATCGTAGATTGACATTTAAAGTAATTAGTTTGCATGAATCCATAGTTTAGGTTCTTTATTACATGTTAGGCAATATATGTGCTACCTTATGGCTACATTGCAACCTTGTTCAAAATGATCAGCACCTGTGTACAGGGTGTGAATAAGGGACAAACAATATTCACTATGGGGCTGTGTCACTAATTTTTCTCCAAATGAGGAAAACTTGCTCTAACATCCCTAGTCTTTGACTGTTTTGCAGGCTGGATATTTTCCCCAGATGCTTTTTTCCTTATTTTATTACAGACAGCAAGTGTCAGAGTACATATAAAAAAGAAAAAGGCAGAAGGCAGCAGTTGAGTGACAGAGCAGTGTCAGGCATGTATATTAATAGGGTGCTAATTGAATGGACATAAGTTGAAAGCAGAGGGTGTGTATTGGGTTGTGTATTAATTAAGGAACCGTGCAAATGCTCAGTTTTTGTAATAAAGACCAATTGAACTTTGTTTTCCTGTGCTGTGGTGTTTGGTAACACCTCTTCATACGTGCTAAAATTCAGCTAAATTTCTTTGTTGGATGTTTCACAGATGAATGGAGGTGTAAGATTATTGTTTTATTTATAGACTGAAATAAACAGAAGTGTTTGTATGATTTAGGATTATTTATAAATGGTGCAAGCCTCAAGGGGACTATCCCAATCTAGCCTTTATGTTCCCTAATTAAAACTTTCAGGTAAGATATTCAATAGATTTACACTGGTTTCCTTCAGATTCTACTCTACAGTCAGAGGATAGACAGAGCTGTGAAGGGAAGGGAGAGATTTCACACAGATGGGAAGAGAATCAGCATGAGAAACCCTAAACATAGCTCTTTGTTGTCAAACGACTCACACAACACTTCTACTGACATGCAAAATGTGAAACATTTGAGTGGTTCAGCCGGTTACAGGAATTGAAATTACAAATTGCCAACACCTCGTTAGCCCTGATTTTATTTATTTAGCATGTGCATAGTCATCTAGCCTGGCATCTTCAGTGGCGTGATGCAGTTCTTCTAGGCCACCACTGAACCTAGTCATCAGGCATTCCTAGACAATATGCATCATTGGCTGTGTGGCATCACAGCTGCACAAAGGGCTGTCACAAAGGTCCTAGTGACACTGGTTGGCTGCACAGAGACCTTGCCCTGTCCGGAACCTGTTCAACAGGGGCCATTGGCGATGGGGCAGGTCAAAACCAGGCAGGCAGATTGTGGGGTCGGCAATGAGGGACTGGTTGGGGATGGGTTTCAGAGTAGCAGCCGTGTTAGTCTGTATCCGCAAAAAGAAAAGGAGTACTTGTGGCACCTTAGAGACTAACAAATTTATTTGAGCATAAGCTTTCGTGAGCTACAGCATCCGATGAAGTGAGCTGTAGCTCATGAAAGCTTATGCTCAAATAAATTTGTTAGTCTCTAAGGTGCCACAAGTCCTCCTTTTTTTTTTTTTTTTTTTGGTTGGGGATTATAACAGATATGCATTCCTCTCACCAGAGTGTTTCTGCACTAATATCCTGGCGTGGCGGATGATACCATAATGGGCGACGTGACGGCAAACGTGCAGCTGGTGTTTTAAAAAGGTCATTGTGCAGTGGCAGGCTTGAGTTGGCGCGTACTTTCTCCAGTAACTTGTCAGTGGCAACCTCTCGTCTGATATGAAGAGCAGCAATATTGCTCAGAACTGGGAGCCAGGGGAGTGGAGTCAGACGCAGGGTGCTGGAGATGAAATGCATGGCAGCATGTAACTGGGTATCCACCAGTTAGCCCTGATCACCACCTTCCTCTCTCCCATGCATAGGGATTAGGGTTACACATAATAATGAGAGACAGCAGCAGAGGGTTTGCAAAATCTCACTGGTCAAGTTTAGGTTTTCATAAGTCTATCTCTGGACTGATAGATAAGGTTACTTACTACCCGCTCCTCAAGCCCCACCTTTGCCACAGTGCCCGGAAGAAATCTATTTTGTGTATCCCATTTCCTACTCTTCATGTCAATTATCTTCTTATATTGTAGTCTCCTTGGGGCAGTGACTGTCTCTTCTTTGTACAGCACATCCATCTACCACCAGACAAGTGAGTAATCATCCAATTAGTGCTCTACTTCAATGCAGAATTAACTTGAGTTATAACTCCAGTCCCAATGACACGCAAACCCTTAACTCCATTATGGTGGTGCTTTTAACTGAAGCTTGCTGGTTGGTCAATAGGTACAGGCTGCCGTTTGAGTTAGCACAATTTATCAGCTGCTAACACAATCACCCTGTGGAGTTTGAGGATTATTTTTCAGCATGTCTGCTCTCAGTCGAGTTCACTTGGGCATGGATAACTTGAATTAACTTTGCAGTGAAGAGAAGCCCTTAGTGAGGGCTAAGCTGAGAGGCAGCTTAACAAAGTGTCAGCTAAACTTATTTATAATACATTTACACAATAGTCACACCTGATTTTTAAAGTACATGCAAATATTTTAAGTGTATCCCATTCCCTCCTCTTCCTGTCAATTATCTTCTTATATTGTAGTCTCCTTGGGACAGTGACTGCCTCTTTCTTTGTACAGCACATCCCACAACAGGGCTTCTGGATACAAGTATAATTTAATACTGAACAGCAGCAAAGACCATTGGTGGTTCAAAATTAGATACCATTTATCCCCTTTCCCTGGGTTTAGCAGACCAGGAGATATGGGTCTGTTTCCCTGTCCCCTCTTTATTTATTTATTTAAATGAAGTGTTCAGTTAAATAATCTAGACCTAGACCCAGCTTCCTGGACAATACCACCCTGCTTTCTTTCAAAGTGGCTCTAGAAACATATTACAAAATGTTGCCCAATTTCCCACTAGACTAAGTTACAGTAAATGTCAGCACCTGGGCTCAGATAATTTGTAGACTCCTTGGGACAGGGTTGCTTCCCAACACTGTAGGGCAGAGATGACCCCCAAAGGTGATCAAACTCATTCTGAAGGCAGAAAGGGGAAAAGGGGATTTAGGCCCTGCTTTCTTTTAAAAGGGAGGCAGGGAGAGAACAGAAGAGAAGAGATTCCTCCTGCATTGTAAATTCAGGTGTTACCTACCCTGGACTAATGAAAAACTCCTAGAATGAGGACGTCAAAAATCATATGGAAATAAAACTTGATTGTTGAGAGGGGGAAGTCATTGCTATTCAGACTATTTGCAACTGCTTTTTTTTGGTACTGATTGCTAACCCCTATTACTAAAGCACTTAGAAAAGCTCTCTCTCTTAAGGGTTCAACACCTAACTTCTTCAATTAAAGGCTGAGAAAGCTACAAGTCCTGATTCATCCAAGAAATCCTGACAAACACAAAGATCAGACTTGAGATTCATGCTGCTATTTCCTTTGGTTAGAAACAAAGAGGAAGAAACATTTTTTTTTTTAAAAAGGACATGAATTATTCTTAATAAATAATAAAAGAGCAAAATAAATGAAGGCCATGAGTTATTTTTTCCTCTTGACACAGCATATCTAGAACCTTGCAAGGCAATATGAACAGGAGCAACAAAATTCTCTCTTACTTACCTCAGACAGACCTAGAAACCCGTAGTAACTTCAGAGCTGTAGAAAGAGAAGCCTGTCTTTGGGACAGGGTGAACCTCAGCATTGTGGGCAAACCTGTAGGGAGAAAGGGCTTGTGGGAGATCCATTTATAATGGGTGTGTGTCTGTTGAACATATAGGAATTTCCTTTACCCAGAGCACAACTAGAAGTCTAAAAAGCCATTTTTAAAAAATGATTAAAATATATGCCCCAAGGCAGACCAGACTTCAGGTAACGCACATATATGTGCCTCAGTTTCCCCATCTATAAAATAGGGATAGTGACACTGCTCTCCTTTGTTAAAATGCTTTGAGATCTACTGAAGAAGAGCTCTGTGGAGCTTGAAAGCTTGTCTCTTTCACCAACAGAAGTTGGTACAATAAAAGATACCACCTGAGCCACCTTGTCTCTCATATAAAAGTGAGGTATTATTATTATACTGATTAAAGCAGTTCTGCTTCTAACAGACCTATGCCATAGGAACTTTGAATATTTTGGCATTGATCCTTTTCACCTCACTTACCCTAAAATTGTGATAGTAACACCAAACATTTTCCTGCTATTCTTCAATACAAGAGATGTAGGGCCTCGAAGAGAATTTCTTCTTAAACCCCCTCCACCAGCAAGGCCTCTTTCCCATACCTCGCGGGCACCTGCAATGTTGGAATGAATAAAATACCATCCAGTGCTCTCAGGACTATCCTGTGGCAATCAGTCTGCTCTATCTGTAACACATATGCCAGTGTGAATCAAAGATAATATTGCAAGATGCAGGATAAGCCGGTCATCACCATTGGCCCCAGTAACTCAGTCCCCTTTTGTCATAGATCGCTGATGCTGCAGAGACAGCTGCATAGAGATCAGGATTTGCAGCCTCCCAAGGGACACTCATTAGCAATGCTCCACAGGTTAGATATTGTCTAAGGTCTTTCCCTAAAACTTCCACCAGTTCAAACATTGAATCAGTTGTTAAAGCTGGGGAGAGTAGTAATGAACACAAGGCTTTGACGGACAAACCCATTTTTACTACAGTTTCATTTTGACTTACTCTCCAGCAGTTTTAACTGAAAATGGCAACCTGAGCCAGACAGGCTAGTGGTTCATCTGAACCAATGTTGGAACTGTCTGGTAAATTTCTACAGCCTAAGGACCAGATCTTGACGGTGTTGAGTGCCCTCCACTCCCATTACTGTCAATGGGAATTGCAGGTGTTTAGGACCTCACCAAAGGTGCTCAGCACCCCACAGGACCAAGGCTCACAAGAGGGATGTTTTCTTCTTCTCCATGCTTGCTCTCTGATGAACTTGGCCAGCCTGCCCAAAGAGCAGGAACTTAAGGATGTTTCCAAATCCCCAGTGCCGTTGCACTGCAAACATTCTCACAGTTATAAGTCGCTATCAGAGACTGCAACTTTGTGCAGAAAACTAACCCACATTATTCATGCCTCTTTGTCTCAATTAGTAAGCATGCCCTGGGAGACACAGACAGGTCAGAGAGAGAGGAAATAAGTATTGGCAAGCTTGTCACGTTCTGCACGTAATCTAACTAGCTGGTGTATTTAAAATGATCAGCCATGAAACAGTTAACAATTGCTGTGTTTGAAGTGCCACCATTACACAGTGCTGTCTGAGTGTTAACTCAGAAGCCTACTAACTACAAAGTACATGTTAATTATTTCACTATGGTTATTTTAACAGAAACATCTATTATGTTGGGGTGGCAGGCAGGACTTGTGTGATAATTGTATTTTACATTTATATAGCGCACATCTCAAAGCACTTTATGAAAGCATATAAGGATTATTATCCCCATGTCACAGCTGGGATAACTGGGATACAGAGATTATGAGCTGCCCACGCCTTCTGGGCAAGCTGGTAGTGGGCTGTGAGGCTTTATAAGGTCTTCTATACATTTGTCCTCAAGGTATTTCAAAGATGCAGTATTTTAACTAATCGCAAAACTGTTTGCTGAGGTACACAGCCATAATTTCACCTCATGAGTATGTACTTGAAATGCTAGGAAAATGGTGTCAAATATTTTACTTTAGAGGAGTCCCTTTCTGTTTATGCTCTGCTCCCAGAGAGACACAACGCGTTTTGAATTTCACGGCTTCAGGGGAGTGAAGAGCCCTTGAGTGTATAAATAAATTGAGAATACATTCCTAAGAATTTATTCTCAGTGAGCAGTTTCCTTTAGTCATGTTCTTAATTCCATGTCTTATTTATTTTCTTCTTTGCAGTCTGGTCTCTCCTTTTTCAATTATTCAGTGAAGTTAAAAGGAGACGTATTTAATAATGGATAAAAGGAAGCAAGGTGGGGACTTACTATTGCAGGAACTTATTGGGACAAGAACAGCAACTTAAGTTCTGAAGAAAGTACTAGCTATTCTAACGGATAACTGTTGCACCAGCAGTGTTCCTATGCAGCGCTCTGTGCGTTATGTGGGCCGCATCCACACAATATATATACTATCTGCATGACCCTGAGGATGTCACATGGGCTGCAGCTGTGGCTGACTGGGCTGCAAGCGGCTGGAGAACCACTGCTGTATAGAATATAAACATGCTAAAGGCTCTCTCTCCCTCTTCATTTTCCAGGACATCAGCTGGGGTCAAGTAAAACGTCCTCTACACCAGTGGTTTTCAAACTTTTTTTCTGGTGACCCAGTTGAAGAAAATTGCTGATGCCCGCAGCCCAGTGGAGCAGGGGATGAGGGGTGTGGGGTGTGGGAGGGGCTCAGGGCTGGGGCAGAGGGTTGGAGTGTGGGGGTGAGGGCTGCGGGTTGGAGCCAGGAATGAGGGGTTCAGGGTACGGGAGGGGGCTCTGGGCTGAGGCAGGGGGTTGGGGTGCAGAAGGGGGTCAGGGCTCTGGGCTGGGGGTGCAGGCTCTGGGGTGGGGCCAGGGATGAGGGGTTTGGGGTGCAGGAAGGGGCTCTGGGTTGGGGGGGCTCAGGGCTGGGGCAGAGGATTGGGGTGCAGGGTTGGGGCGCGGGCTTACCTCGGGCGGCTCCTGGTCAGCGGCACAGTGGGGGTGCTAAGGCAGGCTTCCTGCCTGTCCAGGCACCATGGACTGCGCTGCGCCCTGGAAGTGGCCAGCAGCAGGTCCGCCTCCTAGGCAGAGGCGCACAGCTCTCACCCGTGGGCACCGCCCCCGTTGGCCAATGGGAGTGCGGAGCCGCTGCTCGGGGTAGGGGCAACATGCAGAGCCCCGTGGGTCCCCTGCCTAAGAGCCAGACCTGCTGCTGGCTGCTTCCAGGGCGCAGCGCAGTGTCAGAACAGGTAGGAACTAGCCTGCCTTAGCCGGGCAGCACCGCCAACGAGATTTTTAATGGCCCGGTCGGCGGTGCTGACCAGAGCTGCCGTGACCCAGTCCCTTCCATTCTGCCACCCGCAGTTGGAAAACCACTGCTCAGGGTTGCCATTCCAAGCCAATTAATAAGCATATTGGACATGTTCCAAAGGGTGACCCATTGAATCCTCCTGGGCGAGGAGAGATGATAGCTAAAAGGAAAGGTATGCATGTCTGTAAAAGAGGATAATAAGAGGGAGGGCACCAAAGACACAAAAGATCTATCTCCTAGAAAAAGAATCTGACAGTTGCCCAGTTGTATGCACAGCAATCATTGTCTTTGCTCCCATGAAACACAACGCCTACAATCAATCAGCTAACGTGTTTCTCCCAGGAGGAAATGGAGGCATCATTTGTACACTGCATCTCACTCGTTTCCAGTGGCTCAAGGTCTCTAGGAGATCCTGCTAACAAAAAAAATGCAGCCACACCATTATCACAGGAAGACTGATGTTTCTGAAAGCTCTGTGGAGAACGTCATCTTTTCTTTACAATTAGGCTGTCTGGAACATCATCCCACTTTTCAAGAGGAAAACAGGATGCAGGAAATTACCAGCAAAGGTGGTTGAATTACTCTGGTGAAGTATTATTGAACTAGTGAAGAAGCAGCAAGAAGCTACTCAGAGAAAAGAAGCTTCATTAACAAGACTTGGTAGGGATTTTTGAAAGAGCTTCTTGACTTTTTGCTTTTCTGAAGTCCTCAAAGACAAGCTTGAGGTGGATGCATGTGCATTGCCGGGAGGGGAAATGGGGAAAAGGAATGTGGGAAATGCAGTATGGACACATAATGGAGACAGCAAGAGGAACTGTTGAAAAGAAAATAGGATTATTGTGATTAAGAGAGTAATAATCAGGATTGTATAACGACCAGCACTGGGAAAATCAATCACCATGGGTAATTGTAGCTATGATATTACTTATTGGAATAGTAGTTTCAGCACATTTGTTGAGAATATTCTTGCTAAAAGATTGACTTTTGTTGGCAGGGAAAAGACAGTTTGTTTACCTGGTAGCTCTAAAACCTATTACAGGGTGGCCCAACAGTAAGAGCAGAGGACTGGGGGTCAGGACTTTGAGGTTCTCCTCTAACTTTGTGATCTTGGGCAAGTTACCTATCTTCTGCTCACTTCCACTTCTCCAGCTGTAAAACTTATCTTTTCAGTCAGCCTACAAACAGTCCCCTCCTGTACACGCTGCTGCTGTCAATTTTTGTGTGTGTATGCTCAGCTTGGTCTTCCAGCACCAGGATGGGTTACCTTCTGCACAGAGATACGATGAAAGCACTGTTTCTCATTCCCAAGGCAGTTACTATTAGCCAAGGGGGAATATTACTAAAGGACCAGATTTATAAAGGTATTCGGGCACCTAAAGATGCAAAGAGGTTCTTCTGAAAATCCCACTAGGCACCTAGCTGCATCTTTAGACACCTAATTACCCTTGTAAATCTGATCCAAAGTCCCTAAACCAACAATAGTAGTTGGAAATATTATGACCCCTTGAATCTGAATGAGGCTACCTTATGACAAAGTAGGGAAAAGTTATGAGGTTCCTGACCAAAACCATAGAAATCAACCATTGTCTCTTTCTAGACCCTTAAATGCTCAGTCTGAGCAACTGCCTTCCATCACATTCTATTTACATACTAGTGAGGCTGGTGAAGAGTGCTGTCTAGAGGTTAGAACGTAAGATGGGGCTTGACATCCAGGTTCTCTTCTGTATTCTGCCACAGTCAGGCTCTGGGACTTTGAGTAAGTCACATAAGTTCCCCATGCTTGTTTCTCCATATGTAAAATGGGAAAAGAGATAGGTAGAATTGACTAGTTTTTAAAACTGCTTTAAGAAAAGGGCTGTATGTGCAAAGTTTTACTCAATTTACATTTAATACATATGCAGTTTTCCTAAACTTAAACATCGTAATTCCCTTCTGTATTTTTATTAATAGCAGGACAATCAAAAATATTTTCAGTCTAATATCTGTAAATCTCTCTTAGTGGACTGTATTCTTCACTTGTAGGGAGATGGATGATTTTATATATTATAGATTACATAGTTTGTTGTTCCATCACTTAACTTCTGTGGATCCTACAGTATGTATAATCCTAAGAAGGGGAATGGAAAGCCGACAAGGCTTCTAAAGGTCTTGCATGCTCAATGAGGCTGTTTGTCTGTGTCTAATGAGAGAGACAAGAGGTAGAAAGACTGTTTTATAGATCATGTTGTTTTTCATTCTCCCTATTTCATGGTGTAGAGCAGACTCCATGCTGCACTGACTTCTATTGTCTGGTTTTCTCAGTTCACTTTGCCACACCTGCTACAGAAACCCTTTCCTGTTTCCAGTGGAATTCTAGCCATCCTCACTAATCTTCTCTTGCCTTTGATGTCCTTGTGAATCTCAGCTTTGTCCCCTTTCACTCCATGGCCCTCCTCCTCAAAAGCCTCCCAGGGCTTTTTTTACCTCCCTCCCCCCCCATTCCTTTACTTTTTACTGCTTGTAACACTTGAGGGTTATTTCTTAGTCACAGGGAGAGTTCTTTCCCATAATGTCACTTTTATTCCCTCTCTTGCAAACAAAAGCGTGATTGGGCTGGCTTCTTTCATGTCAAATTTTGAACTCACAGTTTGAGTGGAACACATGATACAATCCTATTGTGTTTTTAACACTGTAGCCAAATGTTTAAATATTAAAAATGAATAAAAAATAAAAATTTGATTAGAGTTTTTAATCCATTTCCTCACACTCCATGCCCTTTATTTAAAATAAAACAAAACCAACAACCATGAATTGGAGGCCTAAATTAGTTGAGAGGTGCTCTTCTATTTCCTGTTGGCTGTCATATGATACATGAACTGGGCTGTATACCTAGCTCCATCACTGACAGTGATATGGGTAAATCACGTGATTTCTGCACCTCCCTTTCCTAATCTGTATAAAGGGGGTTAATATCAACCTTTCCACTTTTAGCGATAGCTGAAATATATAAATTGTTCATTTCTCCATTGCAGCCTCTTCCTCTGGACGTGTCACACAGTGCTGCTCGTGTATTGTTTGCAGGTTCTAAAAATTGCACCATCACTTTTATCTTATTTTTCCACATGGCCACTGAGTGGATGAGATGATCTTATTTTATTCTTTTCTAATTTTTGGCAGATTGCTATTGAGTGTATTTGCTTTAGAAGAAGCAGATATACATTAGTGCTGGTAATAGCTCACCTTACCTGATCACTCTTGTTACAGTGTGTATAGTAACACCCATTGTTTCATGTTCTCTGTGTATATAAAATCTCCCCACTGTATTTTCCACTGCATGCATCCGATGAAGTAAGCTGTTGCTCACGAAAGCTTATGCTCAAATAAATTTGTTAGTCTCTAAGGTGCCACAATTACTCCTTTTCACATTACTTAGGGAAGCTGATGTATAACAAATCATTATCTTTCTAGCATGTGTGCAAAATAATTGAAAATGTACAATAAACAGAACAGCACTTACGTGTGTCCCTGTAACACTCCCCAAAGCACTTGTTCTAGAGTTATGCTTTGATTTTAAGTTCTTTGAATCAGGGATCGCCTGGGTTTTTGGATAGGGTTTAGTGAAATGGTCTGGCATTGGTAGGCATTATGGCAGTACAATACAGATCTGTATTTCTGCAACTTTGGGAAAAAAGGAAGTGCCTCTTCTTTGCTTGGTGCATCCATTCCATTCATTAAAAACTTACATTTACAGTTGTTTCATTCATAAATTCACTCAATTTGACCTATGTAACACAGGTCATAGAATTTCATGGTTATTCCTGTATTGAGCCTAGTAATTTGTGTCTGAAAAAAGTGTATCTTTCAGAAAGGTAGCCAGTCTTGATTTGAAGACTTCAAGGAGTGGAGAATCTTCCAGCTCCCTTGCTAGTTTGTTCCACTGGTTAATAAGCATCACGGATTTATCATAATCATTGATAAAAAGACAAGGCTCTGCCTGGCACTATCCACTTCTCCTTCACCAATCTCAGGCCAACTCCTCTTCAGTGGGCAGGGAATGGTTTGTAGTATATGTGAAAGGTTAACAGTGTGCTGAGGAAGTGTGGTCACATCTTTAGAGCACCAGCCTTAGTCAGATGTGTGTTCTATTCCCTGCTCTTCCACTAACACATAGTGCAATCTTGGGCAAATCAGGCTCTTTCCCCCTCAGCACAGTAAAAATAATACCAAGTTAAATACCTCCTAGGGTTCTTATGATAAATAGTAGCAGAGTTTCAAATACATTGAGTCAAAGACAGTAGGAATCTGACAGGATTATGGTGAGTTTCTGTACAGTGCAGACCATATGGTAGCAGTGTCTAGTGAACCACCCTCAATCACAATTAACAGGACTCGCTCCCCTTCTTAGCGCTTCCCCTCCCATTTGTGATCTCACGACCTCCTTTCCAATCATGGAACAGCTTATTGGAGACTGTAGCAATTATCTGTCTACAGAGAAAAGCTGCGTCACTTTAGCTGCAGTGGTACAGCCGCTCCCCCCGGTACTGTGGTGTGGGGGTTCCCCCTCAGACCTCTTCCCCACAGCCTCCCTATTCAATTACTTACATCAGGCCAGCTTACCTGTGGATAGCTATACCGGTGTAAATGGGTTCAGAGTGGAGTACTATATTCTTATATGGGAAGAAGAGTAAGTTGCACCAGAACAAGCACATCTGCACTTGTAAAGTGTCTGCACTATGGTGGTTTAACTGAAATGGTGGGAGGGGGGAGTCACCCCCCTACTTTAACCATCATTGTAGAAAAGTAAAGAAGTTTATGAAGCCTTAGAATTTTTCAAAGCTCTAATGCAAGAATGTGTTTGTCTTTTTTGAAAGAGTTATAATTTCCTTTTGCACCTTTTCCTTTTTCTGTTCATTTCATCCCCTATTCCAGCAGTTCTCAAATTGTGGATTGTGACCCCGTTTTAATGGAATCACCAAGGCTGGCTTAGACTTGCTGAAGCCCTTGGGCTCAGGCTTCAGTCCCCGCCCCCCATCCTGGGGTCAGGCAGCAATTTTTGTTGTTAGAAAGGGGTCAGGGTGCAATGAAGTTTGAGAACCCCTGGCCTATTCTGTTCTCTAGTAATAAGGACAGACAGCACAAGGTGACCAGGCAGTAGTCTGAAAACCACTGACAAGTATTCTACAGAAGAGTTCTGGGAACTCTGGGGTAAAAGCTATCGTTGAACACGCAGCATGGGTATTTTTAAAAAATAGCCAGCGCATTGCTGTGCTGAAGAAAACAAATATGTATATAAATCCATCTGGTTCCTTAGTGAACAAGTAGTCTAAAGGTCAGATAGAGGTATTTTCTTAGTGAATTATAAACGTGGAGTTTCTGATAACATTTTATTTAATAGCAGCGGAACTGCTATAGCTACTAGAGGCAAACTACAACACAGATGTAAAAGTATTTGCTGGATACAGCACCTGCCCTATGGACACAGACGCTAAACTGACATTTATGTATTATGTAGCGGGGTTATGTTTATTAAAATATTTAGCTGTTTTCCCAGTATATCTTCTGCCTAGGGAAGCGTATAAAAAGAGACTTCTGGTCAGTTTTTCCATTTCTTTAGTTTTAGAAAGCTCTTAGTAAAGGAAGTCTTCCCCCACCAGACAGCACCACTTACTTTTTACATTAGTCAGTCATTTCTTGGCTACCCTGGAAAACTCAAATAGCAACTTAAGAACTAGAAACGTGATATGAGAGAATGAAAGCTGAGAGGCTGTGAGGAGGATTTTAGGGTGACTGTTAAAATTGGTGTTTGCTTTTGTTAACATCTGTTTAACTCCCGAACAAATATACACTTGGCTGACAGGCTGTATGCGTTAAGATTTCAGACACACACCTTTCCAGTACAGTGTAGCAACTTACCATCAACCTGAGTTTTCCCACACATTCCTATTTTAGAGAATGTAATAAAACAGAACACTAACAAGTTCAAGTTGTCTTTTTAAATCACACAACCTGTTAGCAAAAAACAGAACAAAAACACACCTTTTAAAAAAGTTATTTGAATATCACCGATCTTGCCCACTAGATGGCTCTACCGTCCAAAGAAGGATTTCATTTGTTTTTCTACCCTTCCTGAACTCTAACTGCCCTATTTTGTTTGTTCTTTTCTTTAAATTAAAAGAAAAACCCCCTCAAAGTAAATAATTATTTGTTTGGCATTTATGAAGGAATTTTCTTCAGAATAATCCATATTTGTCCATTAATGTGTCTAGCAGCCTGTATGGTTAATCACAAGCCAGTACACAGGGATTAGCAGAAAGCACACATGATTCTAAAGAACTACGCAAGGCCACACAGTGAGTCAGAAGCAGACCTGAGATTAGAAGCAAAGTGTGTAGCCCATAATCCAAAACTCAGAGCCTTATAAACACTCTTCCCCACATTCTTAAAGACATACACAATTCCAACAACATGCAAAAGGGAGTGAGGTCATAGTAAACGAATGTGCAATTTACAGGGATGAGTTACGAGGCATGGGACCTGAAGCCCTGTTTCTAAAATGTATTCCTCATTGTCCTCTTTTGCCAAGTTATTCTATTTACATTAACACTGAAGAGTCTATGTGGAATTAATTTTATGTCAGAACATTATGTGACAATTGTCAGACCTGTGATAAAGGCTCAAAATGCACTTAAGATTACACAGTCCAACTTGTCCTTTAAAAATAAATTGAGTAGACACTGCACCATTTTTCAAGAGAATGTACAGATGTGCACAGCTATAATAGGGAAACATCAGAGTGGTAATAAGATAAAAGGACACAGGTTAAAATCCACCCTGTGACAGTAGTATGTTTTTACTGGTGCCTGTTTAGTGATTTAATATTTGACCTAGATGATCAATAACTGACAAAGTTCAATCAGGTCATTTGACAAAGAAAATGCCTAGACTTACAGAAAACTATACTGAAGAACTGCAACTACTACA
Source organism: Natator depressus (assembly GCF_965152275.1). Taxonomy (NCBI): domain Eukaryota; kingdom Metazoa; phylum Chordata; order Testudines; family Cheloniidae; genus Natator; species Natator depressus. Next base: position 8,401,078 of record NC_134250.1, on the reverse strand, counting down.
ATTAAATAGAGCTGAACCAAAAATCTTGGAACTCAAACCAATGAGGTCTAGCAGATAAAGTTACTGGACTGGATGTCAGGAAACTTACTGTTCACTTTATGATGGACCAGAAGCTTGAAGATTTAGCTAAACCACTTACCAATATAAAAGTGGGTTAAAGGACAAAGTAAGAGTATTAAAATGGAGAGGTAATTACTCATGCGAACTATGCCCGTCTCAAATTTTTAATGACTATGTTAGTGCCACTGCTGTGATTTTGTGCACTAAAGATGTTTCAAACATTAAACTCTGCTTCGAGTAGTGGTTCAATAGTGGATTATGTAATGACATCATAACTCAGACTTCTTGTCTAGTTTCAAAGCAATTCTGCAGTGTTGGCGTAAGAAGCACATCACTTAACCTGTTCTGTTCCTCATCTATGAATTGGCATACCTATTTAAGAGGGAATGTTGCAAATATTAGTTGGTTAATGTGCACAGAACTTGGCCTTCAACTAATTCATTCATAACTGTATGCATAGTTATTGTCAATTTTAAACAAATTATATTTTAAATTGAAGTTAATTTAGGTTGTGTGTTAACTGGAATGAACATAAGTATGTTTGGTTGGAAGTGTATATTTTCTATTTTCATTGTGTTAGTTAAAAAGTAAAGCTACGAAACCAAACACTGTTTTAATTACACTACTCAATTTAGATATTATGACTAGGGATGTTCTGCACTGAATACAGTGGACACTACAAGTATCAAATCTATCTATGACTTATCCACAAAGTAGTTTGTGAGTGACAAGCCTAAACAAGCTATTACCAAGCAAGATTCAGGGATACATTAAAGTAATTTGGCATTTTCCCCAAAGGATTCAAAACCAATAATCATATTAGCAATATTAGTGAAGAACCATTTAGTTTCAGATTTATTAGAGGGTGGATAAATTTGATCAAGACAAAAACCTATGGAACAGGGAAATAACTAAGTTGGGGCAAGTAGGGGGCATGAAACGTGTACCACCACTTAACTCTGCACTGAGATGTAAATTAAATTGCAGGAAGTCAGACAATTGAGGAATGCAGATTTGAAGAGGGTGGGGGGAATTAACTGATGAAGCATCCATGATAAAGTCTCTTATGGAACTCAAAGACTTTTATGTTCCCAGTGGCAACCAACACTTGGATGTTCTACTACAAGAAAGGCAGTCAACCAAAATTGTATCAGTGAGCAAAAATATTACAGAATACAAACAGCATGTAAAAGGACAGGGATCCATTCTCGGTCATGTTGCTTTTCTAGTTAAACACATCAGAAAAGAGAACCAATATTTTATTAATCATTTTAAAATGAAGTCTAATCTTATCAGTTCATTTGGCAAGTCCACCCAGATGTTTTATTTGGCACAACCAGGATGAAAAACTTTGAAGTGTGATCTCACCATGTCAGACAAAAGAGACATGTAAGTAGTTTGCATTGAATGGCATGAATGCTTTTAGATAGGCTCACTTGCCAATTTTTATGGATTCAACATTTTTCCCCCCTCCAGAAGGGCTTTCCAGAGGAAATTCTGACTTTTAGAAAAACACTAAGAATTTTAAATGGGAAATATTGTCATGGTGCCTCATGCCTCCATTCTCCTTTATGGGTCAGGTTCCCCACCACACAGGCTACAACTCTGTTGATACACCTCAGGTAGGGATTCTCATGATGCACCACTGTGATTCAGCATGAGAAGCAGCTATGGTGCATCACTGGAGATGTTGTCTGCCTAGAGAGTGCCCAGCTCAGAGAAGACTGAGGACATTAGGCACCTGAACTACAAATGCATGAGGCACTGTAGCTGAAATGTTCGGTTTCAAACTGAAATGAGGAAGTTTTTTGTGAAAGATTTATAAAAGTTCTCAGTGTTAAATTTTTCACCAAAGAAGCTGATTTTTTCCCCATCTGGTATTGGGGGGGGGGGGGGGGGAAGGAATGACTCCACATTTTCCAACCAGCCAGTGGTAGAGTCCATATTGCAGTAGCATCAACCCCAGTTTTTAAAAAACCCCTCCCCCCCCAGCACAACGTACTTCACTGTGTATTCCATTACAAACAAGCAACTGCAAAGAACAGGGATAAAACCCAGAAACTGTGTGAAAGAAAGAAATTACTCCTCAGCAGATTCACACTGAGATTGCGATGCTGCTACTTTTGATATCTGAAAAGATTTACATGCAGGAATGCAGAAAAAGAGCACATTCCAAACTCTACCATGCACTGCTGGGAGAGAAAGATGCTCAAAACTCAGTGCAGTTTTCCTTGCATGGCCATTAGATCATAAAAAGGGGAAGATCACATTTATAACTGATGTTAACAAAATGATGGCATATTTCTCCAATGGAAGCAAAAGAGTTGTTGTCCTTCATATGGTAAACAAAGCCATGCGGGCAGCTTTAAGTTACATTTCCCTCCCCATGAAAACAGTCTGTTTAAATCTTCACATTAATTTAAACTTTATCCTTCTATTATCTTTGGAGCATATGTATACCCAAGGCATGACTGGAAACTTCACCCTGAATTTTAGGAAGTGCAAGAGTCACATGGTTTAACACAAAGCATGTGATCCCAAGGAAAGTCTAAAGGTGAGCATACTCCGGCTGCCACAACTTGTGTAACCTTACTCTATTGGTAGTCCAGGTGTCTACATGGCTCCTCCAGTCTAGGTAACAACAGTGTCAAAGGAAAGGAGCCAAAGAGACATGATACGAAGACAGCATGCAAGGACACCGATGGATACAGGAGAGGACAGATTCACACAGACCAAGTCCATATAACACTTTTCCTAGCTCTGTCTAAGAGTTTAAACCCTTCTCTAATTGTAGGTCAGTAAGCCACTGTAGTCCATTAGTTGTGTACTTTGGCTAAAAGAATTGTAGAAGAGATTGGAAAACATCCTTTTTGAAGTATTGAAAGAAAAGAGTATTTTGCATTATAACAATTTTATTTCAGGATCTCAAAGTGCTTTACAAACATCAGTACTTCAACACTGTAGTGAGGTACATATTGTCTCCATGTTACAAAGAAAATGGAAATTAAAATGATTTGCCCACTACCACATAGGAAACTTATGGAAGACACAGGAATAGGGACCACCAGTTGCCATGTCCTGTACCCAATCCATTGAATCATTTCTCTTCAGCAGTCAGCAGGAAAGAAAGAAACATCTTCAGAATTATTCCATTTCTTTCTATTTAAGTTTATATGTGAAAGAATAGATGCTGCTGTTCTGTTTAAACTAGCAGAGGTTAACATCCTCCAACCTCTTAGAAGTACGCTGTTGAGTGATTCTTTAAGGAAAGTATTGTCTGCTTCACATGGACCTAAAAAAGCCCATAGCAATATTTTTTTAAAGCGCAGGTGTTTATATTAAGCCAACAGGCCAATAAGTCCTCCTCCTCCTCCTGGCATAGAGGGTGCAGTACACATCTGCCCTCCATTCCATGGTGGTTGTCTTTCACTAGGGCTAAGTGTACTTTGATTGCAAACCACTTTGAGATAACCCTGGAAGCAAATGATTTTCAAGTATTTAACATCTATAGCTTAATTGCACATGAAGCAGTTTAAAAAATGGGTTTCCAGTATGTACTGTAAAACTCACTGTATATTTATTCAGACATGTTGCTTACCTGTCAAATTTTCAGACTGCTGGGAAGTGCAAGTCAGGTCACTTTCAACTTCTTGGCAGATTTCTTTTTTAAAATAGCCCTTTAAAAATGTCAGCTTCCCTACCAGGATTAACCTCATGCCATTCTCTAGCACAAAGCTCTGCCAAAGGACAATGGGCTGTATTGTCACACATCATGACAGCATTCCTGGGCTGCCATCATTCCGTACTTCCACTAGTAAGCATCCCTGCTCCCCCAACTTCCTTTAGAAGTATATGAAAATTACTTGTAATGTTGCTCTCTCTTGCACCCCAATACAGGATTACTATATAAAGTTTTAAAACCCCAATTGTGATATGCTTTCTACTTGAATTTATATCCCCCTCCCACATGGATGCTTTTACTCATTGTCATCTGAGAAGCTCTACAACGGTATCTATAAGCAAGTAGAAATTCCAGTCTCATTTATGCAGTATAGATTGTGCCACATTTGTGAAGCACACACATTACACTTTACAAAGTAACATCATTGATGCCAGTAATTTCATATTAGAACAGTGCCCACAAGTCTATTTAATGGAATAAAAATCTAGATTCTCACCTTGAAATGCAATGTACTTGACATCTTGATCACTGCAGTCTGGATGCTAGCCCTCCCTGCCATCCGGAAACAACCTACAACCACCTCTGAAGGGAATCAAATCTTAACATATATTTACACCATTAGTCTGTTTAAAATTAATAGTATGACAGCTCTCCTGTCAGTGTTGGTTATGAAACCCATCTGTGCAAGGGTTATAAATCAGACTAGGTAAATCTATTTTGGCATCTTATTTAACCTTAATCCTGTAAGCATTCTGATCTTTACTCAGTGATTACATCTTACATATTGCACCCCCGCTCTTGCTTACTCTCAGCACTCCATTTCACAATGGCTTTTATATAGTGATTTTATTGATAGTGTATGGTGTATTTATATTTAAATTTAAGTAATAGCAAGTTTTAAAAGGAGATAAATTTGGCTGTGAACTAGTTCTGATGATACATGGTTATATGTTTTATAGCCATTTAGAAAAGTTTAATGTCACATTCGGATACACCAAAGAGTGTGTTCTACAATGACACACCGTGGGAATTAAAAGGACTTAGCCTGGAGCTAAGTAACAGACCCACGCGTCCTTACTCAACAGCCTACAATACAATCATGGTTTAATTACAAGTTTAACCCTCTCAGGATTTCTTCTTGACAACCTATAATATTTAATCTTCACACATATTATATATGAAGTCCAGTTGAATATTTGTAATTCCCCAATTATCTAAACTACTTAGCATTTTATTTTAACAGTCTGAAGCATATTTTAGTCCTTCCTACCATATAGTTATTTACTTTCATCAGGATTACAACCAAGCTTGCTCTTTATAGCATGGTCCCCTAAAAAAGTTTGTCTACATCTTTTGTCTTTAAAAAGTTGTTGCTAAGAAGTTTTGTTAACTTGGCTAAAACTTGTGCTTTTTTCCTGTATACCCTCAATAACTAATCTATGTCCATTTTGTGAGAGATTGATGCTTTAGAGGCAATAAACTATCAGATTACAATAGCAAGAACAGATACAACAGTTTATAACGTTAAAAATCTTACCATACCATTCCAACCTTGGTTGTCTTCATTTTAAAAGAAAAAAATATCAGTGAGCTTGATCAGTTAAGAGTGACTGATCAAAACATTTTCTATAAAATATGCGTCACAGTATTCTCTTCAAATTAAGAAATCCTCTATATAATCCTAAAAGTTAAAAAGAAGCGACCTGCTTAAAACCTCAACTATTAACATTAAGAGTTGGTGTGAAAAAATGGACCTTTATGGAACTCAAAATAAAAGCCCCTTTGTCTGAATACTGTTAAGTGTAACCTTTAGTCTTATTGTAGTTCATTGTGGCAGGACTTTGATGACTACCTTAAGATTCTTACATTTGACAAATGAGAACAACCATACAATTTTTTTTTAAAATTTTATTTGTCAAAGAAAAAAAAGGCAGTAAGCCAATTGAAAACCTACTTAATCTTTAACTCCAATTTATCTTTAAATTTAGAGAAATGACTGATTTTTTTTTTTAAACAAACCCCCCTTTTCCCCTTTAATGTTTACCATCTACTCGTGCTGAATCCTTCCAAGGAGATTGCTCCAGCGTACCTCTCCAGGTCCTCGCTTTGCTCCTTTTACCAAAAAAATGAAAAAAAAAAATGAAAAAAAAAAATCCATCGTGCATCTTAAGGGCTCCAATCGTCAAAAATAGGAAAAAAAATCTTTGGAATAGCCAATTGAGTTGAATAAAAAAATCCACACGAATGCGGTTTGGTTGGGGCAGGAATCCACTCCTATGTTCCTGGTAATTTGATCCCGCTCCATGAATCCTTGTAATTCAGCCTCCCTATCCTATCCACATTATGATTTGAATCCAATGATCCAGCTCCAAGGATTGGGATCCAGTGAGCCCTCTCCAATCCAAACCTTTATAACCAGCAAAACCAAAAAAGAGGAGGCAAAAAGTTAGATACTGTAATGAAAAAATAGGATTCTGGGGAATGATTAGTTATGTTTGCCATCAATTAATAAGAGATGTACATTAATAACTATCAATTCCCCAAAACAAACTTTTGAATGGTGATGTTCAGATAAATTTTAGGAATATTAATTATTTGGAGAAAACATTCTAATATTTACATATGTCAACTGATAAGGCCAACATAGTCACTGTTGTAAGGTGTATTACAGGTTTTGTGGTTGCAAAAATTTTTTTTTGATATTGGAAAAGTTTATCACTAAAGCCATCCACTTACTATATGTCTAAACTAAAGCTAGTATTCCCATCTGGAAGGTAACAAAATTAACTAACTGAAGTTTTCAAACATATTAGTGAGTCAACTGTGAATTAGTCTGAAGGGGAAGGGTTGAGATTTAAGGAATTATTCCCAGCCAAGTTTTCTATATTTTGTTTTCATTCTGATACTTAAAAAAAATGTAATAGAAACGCTGTATCAGTCACACAGAGGACATGCAGATTTTAGCAGTATTGATATTATACTCTATCTGGTTTCAAGATTCCCTGCATCTACAAATGTACCAGCACTACGTCATATTAACATTTGTAACTGAATGCAGCATGACAAACTAAACCAGTATACTCCACCCTCCCTGATTTTTTTTTTAAAACTAGAATGGAATAGAGATACAAAAGCAAGTAATTTAGCCACAATTGCCAACATGGTTTTAAAGAAAAGAGCAATTGTAGTCTACAGTAACTAAAACATGCCTGTAAAAGTTACAAGATAAGGTGTATGTATATACTTATTTAACCATGGTATAAGGTCAATACTGCCAATTTCATCTGTGACAATAGCACTTGGAGTCATACCATTGCCTCCATTATTGATCTGATCCTCCTCAATCCTCCTTTTGACAATCCTAAAATGATTGACATGTGCTCCACAATCCTTTAATCCAAAGCATTCTTAATCCATCTCTTCAGATATGTCTACAGAAAGACACATGAAAAGGCAAGATAAAATATAAGATCCCCCAGAAGAAACAAGTTAACCACAAACATCCCAACATCCCCAGCTCGTATAAACCATAGCTGAACACTGAGACATTTACACAGCAATACCACAGTCTGCAAAGTGTGGGTAGTTAACTTTAACTAAATTTAAACAATCCTGGCTATAACATCAATTAAAATACAATTTACCAAAGACATGAGGGGAATGTTGATGTTAAGGAGCAAATACTCACTAGGGATATTACACAAGAATGCAATTCAACACTTCAGCCAATTTGAATAAAACAGTTTGAATTAAAAAATTAAAGACTGTACTGAGTAAAGGAAAACTGTGTACAACATGGGGTTCTACAAAAAGAGAGCATCACTAATCATTTATGTACGAGAACGGGATCTGCTGTGACGGGGAGAGTAGCGTGGAGATCCTCTGCTTCTTCTTGGGGAATAACTGCGGCTTCTGCTGTTGCTTCGACTACGGCTTCTGCTACGACTACGGCTGCGTGACCGAGATCTTCCATAGCTTGGACTTCTTGGGCCATCAACTTTAACACGGATGTAGGCAGTTTCTCCCTATTAAATAGACAGAACTTTCGATTGAAAGGTCTAAGATTTTTAGCTATCTTTTCAGGCATGCTGATACACTGATTACACTGATATAAAAACACAGAGATAGATCTCAAAACTCTAAATGAGAATCTTATTGTAAAAGACTCAGCTACCTGCATGTTAGTATAGTAGAGACTTCGTGTCCTTACCTTCAAATCCTATTGTTAAGCCCCGTGTATCCAATTCTGGCCCCCCAAAAAGCATGAAACCTACCTCATGAGATCTAAATTTAGTGTTATCCAGTTTTCGCACTGCGTAGGTCATATCTTCTTTCCGTACAAACTCCACGACACCAGTTCCATCTCGGAAAACATCAGCATAACATACATCACCTGCTTCACGCATGTGATCCTTTAAATCCTGCCAACTTCCACTTGGAGGCAGTCCTGAACAAAAAGCAGGTTCCAGATTACTTCAAATACAAACTTTTATTATTTACTTTCCATTTACAATGCATCACCTCCCACTGCCGGGTAAAGGAATTGCCTATTATAGTTGAGAGAATGTCTTCCAGCAGGAACCCACATAATATGCACACTATACAAAAATGTTACTATTATGCTCCTTAGAGGCTGCATAGCACAATGCTAAACAAATAAATACACACAATATCAAAATACAATATAGCTAATTGACAAGTGTAGCATCCTTTGCCATTAAGGAATGACTGTAAACATGCCACAACTGAACTCATAAGAATCGATCTCATAATCCTGAGCAAACCAAGAGTATTAAGCAACTTACCGGAAACTATCACTCGATACTCAGACCGCCGGGACGGGGGGCCATACCTGCCCCTGGGGGCCCCACCACCTCCACCTCCGCCACCTCCTCTGCCGGTGCCTCTGCCGCTTCGGGGAAACTCCACCCTCAAACGATATCCATCATAATCGTACCCATCCCTTCCGTACACCGCGTCCTCCGCATCCCTGCAAGAGAAGGGCGAGTGAGCAGAGGCCCAGCCACACCGCACTGCAGAGGCACAAGCCGGACAACGCACATCCTCCCTCCCTTTGTTCCCTTGCAGCCATTTTCCCGCCCTAACCAGCAGGCACCATGTAGCCCCGCCCCGAACAGTTGAGGCCAAGCCCCAGCTCACCTCGTCCCCCTCTGCGATAAGCTGCTGCAGCATGGCTGAGGCAGACAGTCACCTGAGGGGAGAGCACGGCAAAGCGAAGGCCGGGCGGTGCCCGCCGAGGACACTGGAAAAAGGTCTAGGCAGACATGGGGGGGAGGAGGATCTGTCCCCGGGCCCTCCAGCAGGAGCGCTGTCTGCATGGCATGTCCCTAGGGCTGGGGAGTGGTGCCCCCAGGACGGAGCGGGATGTAGCGGGGTTTTGGCAGGCCAGCGTGTCCCCGTCCCCCACCAGGAGAGAGAGAGGATGTAGCGGTGTCTCGACAGGGAAGCAGCTCCCCCCACCCCCACCGGGTAGGAGACGTAGCGATATCTCGGCAACGAAGCGGCTCCCCGACGGGAAGCCTGGAACTCAGAGCGGCCCCTGAGGGCTCCTCGATCTGCTCGCCATGGGGGAGGCGAGGCAGCCCGGCTCGGGAAACGGCCCCGCTCCCGGAGGCGAGCACCGCGGAGGTGGCGGCGGGTCTCACTGGGAGTCCTCGGGCGGGGCCTCACCTGGGGTCCTCGAACTCCACGAAGGCGAAGGGCGGCCCGCCGCGGCGGTTCTTGAGGTCGATGTCGCGGATGGCCCCGTACTTGTAGAACACGTCCTCGATGTCCTTGGTGCGGATGTCGGGCGGCAGGTTCCCCACGTAGATGCGGCAGTCGTTGTTACCGGCTGGGCCGCGGATCACGCCCCCTCCGGACATGGCAGGGTCAGCAATGGCTGCGGCGGTGACGAGCCGAAGCTGGTACAGTAAACGGGTAAGTAAGCGGCGGGAACGGGCCGGACGCTCAGGAGCAGCTACACACGCCGCCTCCCTGCAACCGCTTCAAAATGGCGACTGCCGCTTCCCTCGCGCGGCCCCACAGGCGCAAGGATTCTAGCACGCCCCACGCAGCGCTTGCCCCCTCCGCTTCGCAACACTCAGCGTTCAATGGTACACAGTGCTGTGCCGTTCCACCTCCAAGGCGCATGCGCCGCTGAAGAAAAGGAGTCCGCCCCTTAGCAGCCGCAGCTTGGAAGCCCCACTAATTCCGGCCGCGCAGTCCTCGGCCTCGAGAAACCACCCCGTGTAATGACCCTTATAACCTAGGAATAAACGTTCACCGCGCTCGAAAAAGTTCCCTTCAGCCGCTGCAGGCCTGGGGCCCTCAGACATCCGGTGAAGAGTCCACGCAAAGAAGATCCGGCCCGGGTGGAGAGGAGGGGTATATCCCACCATGCACCGCGCGGGGGGAGCTTGGCGCCAAGGAGAGGCGTTATATCCCACAATGCAGTGGGGTAGGCCTCAGGCGGGTGCTGGTGTGGGGCGTGGGCCTGAGGCCCTGCGGGCGTCTCCTATGGTGTGTACGGAGCGCTGGGCGGGTGCCGGCTTTGGCTTTGTGGGTAGCTTCCAGCTCCAGGCGAAGGGGGCAGAAGGTCTGGAGCCCAGTCAGCAGCAGGGCTTGTTGGGGGTCACCTCTCTCATTGCTCCAGCAGCAGAGTTGCCCCAAGGGGGTCTCTGGGCAGGGCGAGGTGGGCCTGTTCCCTGGGCACTCTGATTCTGGGGCATATGAGGGGGAAGTTCAGCTGCCCCAGTGGGCCAGCGACTCTTCAAGCTGCTTGCCAGCATGACTGTCCTTTGTTATTCATTTTATGGTAGTGCCTTGAGATGCAAGCGCAGGGCTGGTCTGGGCTAATCATTGCACAGGTTGGTGCATACTAAGGCCCTGTCTACACTAGGGAATTTACAGTGGCACTCACTATAAACTCCTGCTGTAACCCTCCTCTCTACCTGAGCTGGATGTGTGACAGCCCCAGGCCTGAAGTGGCCGAAGAGAACTTTTTCTAGTGCTGCTGTAAGATTGCGTCTGTAGCGGTTCTGTGCTGATGGGAGAGAGCTTTCCTGTTGACATAAAACCATATCAGTGAGCAGCAGTAGCTATGTTGGCAGGAGCTCTCTCCCTGACATAGCGCTATGCAAGCTACCACTAGTGCTGGTGAAACTTATGTCACTCAGTGGTGTATTTTTTAACCTGGTGTTAGGGAATAGCCAGCAGGGCAACTGCCCGGGGCCCCAAGCCACAGGGGTTCCCATGAAGCAAAGTTGCTCGGGCTTCCGCATTAGCCTTGCACGGTGGGGCTCGGGCTTCAGCTTTCTGCCCTGGGCCCCCACGAGTCTAATGTTTATTTTGGAGGACCCCCTGAAACCTGCTTGTGGCCCCCCAGAGGGCTCTGAACCCCTGGTTCAGAACCTCTGATCTAGGCCATCTCTGACAAGTGTTTGTCTAACCTGCTTTTAAAAATCTCCAATGATGGAGATTCCACAACCTGCCTAGACAATTTATTCCAGTACTTAACTATCCTGACAGTTAGGAAGTTTTTCTTAATGTCCAACCTAACCCGCCCTTGCTGTAATTTAAGCCCATTGCTGCTTGTCCTATCCTCAGAGGTTAATGAGAACAGTTTACCTCCCTCCTCCAACAGCCTTTTATACTCTTGGCAGTGCTTGTAATTTGTCCTGCCATTTCTAATTTACATATCACATATTCATCCTCCGTCCCAGTGTAAGCACTTGATGTTCATTACATATTGGTTAGATCACAGTGGGGAAAGATGATGTATCTTTCTTACTTATTTCTAGGTTGACTCATGTCAGTCATGGGGTTTAACGTTAAGTTATCTTAATGTTGTCAAAGATTTAGCTTGTCAATTAATGAAAAATAAATTATATATCTGTATTATGCTAGTGAATTCCTATGCTTGCACTAACCCAGGAACCAATCCCTGCAACAAACCATGTTGCCAATTCTGTCTGCATATCTATTAAAGGGACACCATCGTAGGACCTAACCACATCAGCCACACCATCAGGGCTTGTTCACCTGCACATCTACCAATGTGATATATGCCATCATGTGCCAGCAATGCCCCTCTGCCATGTACATTGGACAGTCTCTACACAATAGAATAAATGGACACAAATCAGACATCAAGAATTGTAACATTCAAAAACCAGTAGGAGAGCACTTCAGTCTCCCTGGACACTCAATAACAGACTTAAAAGTGGCAATTCTTCAATAAAAAAACTTCAAAAACAGACTTCAGCGAGAAACTGCAGAGCTGGAATTAATTTGCAAACTTGACACCATCAAATTAGGCCTGAATAAAGACTGCGAGTGGCTGGGTCATTACAATCTTTTTTCCCCCCTCTGTTGATACTCGCACATTCTTGTCAACTGTTGTGAATAGGCCACATCCACCATGGTTGAATTGGCCTTGTTAGCACTTCAAAAAGTAATTTCCCCTCAGTTGATATTCACTCCTTCTTGTCAACTGTTGGAAATGGGTGACATAAGGCAACATTTTTTCATGTGCTGTGTATTTATACCTGCCTGCTGTATTTTCCATTCCATGCATGTGATGAAGTGGGTTATAGCCCACGAAAGCTTATGCCCAAATAGATGTGTTAGTCTCTAAGGACTCACAAGGACTCCTCGTTTTTTTTTATGCTTGCAGTGTTCGACGTGGTAAGTCAGGGCTTGATGTTTTGTTGTTAGGATCACTAGGTACTTTTCATTATGTGCCCTGTTTCTGCATGGAACCTTCAAAGTGGGGCACCTAATTCAGTCCCAGCAATTTCTTTTTAAAATATGCATTTAAATACAATCATCAATGCAGTGATCAGACATATTTCTCTCCTTGTGTAGTTCTTCCATTCATTTATTCAGAGTGAGCCATATGTGCTATAATATGCTTCTTTGTAGATTTCACTTTGTGGTGCATAACAAGAGAACAACATAAGGAAGCAGGGGGATAGGAAGGGGAAGATGAAATCACTGCCATGCATGATTTGAGAATACAAGCCACATAAGACAAAAAAAGAAACATAGACAAAAGAAACGAAAATACTGAAAGGAAATAGATTGGACAGAAGCAAGAAAAGAAAGGAATCTAGTGACTTTTAGGTTATAGGATTGTGTTTTGCGTATGCAGGTTGTTTCCTACATCTTAGTGTATTTTTCTGGTACATATCACCGCCATACATGTTGGCAAGAGGGTAGAATGTTGTTATTCTGGGGACTTCAGTTAAACTGCTGTTTACTACTGTAATTAGATCAATGGAACATGTAATTTTTAAAATCACATGCTATTTTAGCAGACACTTGCCTCTCTGATGTTTAAGCCTAGACAGGAATACATGTGTTTTCCAAAGGTAGCGGGTAAAATTTACAAAAAGGCCTGAATGACTTACAGAATCATAGGACTGGAAGGGACCTCAAGAGGTCATCTAGTCCAGTCCCCTGCACTCATGTCAGGACTAAGTATCTAGACCATCCCTGACATTGCTTCTTGTCCTATCCTCAGAGGTTAAGAAGAACAATTTTTTCCCCTCCTCCTTATAACAACCTTTTGTGTACTTGAAAACTATTATCATGTCTCCTCTCAGTCTTCTCTTTTCTAGGCTAAACAAACCCAATTTTTTTCAATCTTCCTTCATAGGTCATGTTTTCTAGACCTTTAATAATTTTTGTTCACTTTTTTTTCAAGGAGTGTTACACTGTTGACTCATATTTAGCTTGTGGTCCACTATGATCCCCAGATCCCTTTCCGCAGTACTCCTTCCTAGGCAGTCATTTCCCATTTTGTATGTGTGCAACCGATTGTTGCTTCCTAAGTGGAGTACTTTGCACTTGTACTTGTTGAATTTCATCCTATTTACTTCAGACCATTTCTCCAGTTTGTCCAGATCGTTTTGAATTATAATCCTATTCTCCAAAGCACTTGCAACCCCTCCCAGGTTGGTATCGTCCACAAACTTTTAAAGTGTATTCTCTATGCCATTATCTAAATCATTGATGAAGACATTGATCAGAACCGGACCCAGAACTGATCCCTGCGGTTCCTCACTCGTTATGCCCTTCCAGCATGACTGTGAACCACGGATAACTATTCTCTGGGAATGGTTTTCCAACCACTTATGCATCCTCCTATTATAGTAGTTCCATCTAGGATGCATTTCCGTAGTTTTTTTGTTTATGCTCAAGTCCCATTTTCAAAAGTAAGGTAGGCACTTTCGCTCTAATCTACAGAAGTATTTAGCCCCTTACTTGATTTCTGGGTCTCGGCACCTCTAGTCAGTGGGACATAGTCTCTGAAGTGGCAAAGTCACTTTTGAAAATGGGACTTTGGCTTGGTCTACACTCTGTACTGGTATAACTATTTCAGTTAGGGATGTAATTTTTTACTGAAGTGGTTATATCAGTACAACTCCTTGTGTGGATGCAGGTATATCAGTATAAAGGTGCCTTATACTGCTATTGCTTATTCCCCTTCCCTTACCATCTATAATGATACCAGTATAACTGCCCCCATGCTGGGGAGGTGGAGGGCTGTACCACTTTAACTATCAAGGTAGAGTTAAAGCGGAACAACTTTTGTGTATAGAGAAGCCTTTAGGCATCTAAGTCATTTAGGTGCTTTTGAAAATGTTGCCTAGCATCTTTAGCAGTGTCCTTTCTTTGCTATGCCTCATTTTTTTCATGTGTTAATTAAAAATACATGTTTCTGTAAGAAAACAGCAATCATGATGATTTACCATTAGGAAAATATCTGCAGTGTATTGTCATACCATGCCAATTTGACTATTCTAAATTTCTTTCATTTTTCCCTCATGTAGGTTAAAATACAGCAATATGTTTTTCTCTAATGACTTTAAGATTGATGTTACTTCTCTTTTTTGCTATTTTTTTTAAAGTTTGCTACTAATTACTGAAAGGAGTTATATGAAAACTCTTCCTACAGAAGCAGTAGTTTGTCTAAGTATATGATCATTTCCATTTTAATATTTTTATGATTTAATAATTCTAGTGACATCAAAATATAAACTAGTGAGGCAGCAAGAATAGTGTCACACTTCAGTTCTGGGAACTAGTAAAGTCTTGGGTACAAATCAAGGGCTTGTCTACTTTAGAAAGTTACACTAATTTAGCTTGAATTGATGTAAACCAATATATTTAAACTGGTGCAAAGGGCAATGTGGAAACTCTCATTTTGGTACAATAGTGTTTCATTAAAGATAGCGTGCATCATCTGAACTGGGTGGTTGTTGAGTAAGTGCATTTTTTAAAATGCAGGTATAATATTCACAGCTGATCAATTATGTCAGATTACTAGAAATATTTTCTATATTTTAAGTTTAAAACATGATACTCTCTTTCCTAGCACAGATAAGTCCCACATCATTTGCCTGGAAATCAGATTTTATTATCAAAAGCTTGTTGATTTGCTCTATAAGGCATCATCAAAAATGGTGAGTCTGCTTGATTTGGTAAGACATCACTTAATTTTGTCCTCGTTCTTTTTTGTGTTGTTAATCCTTAGAACTATGTTAAAAGACTGACTTAATTATACCTTTATGAAGTGTCTCTTTATTGAAATATTTGAATGTGTGAATGTTTTCTTTCTTCTTGCACTTCTAAATCTTGGTAAGTGTTATCAACAGATACTTTAAATACAAATGGAAATGCTGTAGAATATTTGTTTACCAAGTGAGAATCACTTTTGGGTTTCTGATAAAACACACATAGAGAGTCATTAAAGATAATAACTTTGTAGAAAATAAATTACCGGAAACGGAATGACAAGCACAATGTTATCTACAGCAATCCCCTAATGTAGCAATAAGAATCACAGTTCTAGAATGAGAGGTTTTGCTTTTGAGAATGAGGGTGATATAATGCAAGGCCTTCGTATTTAAAATATTGAACAGCAAAACCAATATTAACCACACAAACCAATGTTCGAAATGTCTGAGGGTACCTCACCTGAGCAACATTGAAAGGCGTTGGAGTAAAATTTGTCCTAAATGCTCCATTGGCTGCTTCTGGCCCTCCCAAGTAAAGCAAGAAAAATAGGTAAGTCTTTGGTTAGCCCTTTGTTTAGCAGTTCCCTATGCCCCCAATTGCCCCCCCTAGTTTCAAATGTCTTCCCTGTTTTGCATGATGCGCTCCTGACCTTTCCAAGCACTTTCTGAATTCTCTTAGCTCATGGGTAGGCAATAATTTTTGCAGTGGGGGGCCACCCATGAATTTTGGTAAGTTGTCACGGGCCGCACATTTCTACTATATTAATAAAATTTTTAAATTCTATCCCTCCACTGCAGTGTCACGTAATAAAATAATTTGTGCAAAAACTGAGGGTGCAGGAGGGGATGCGGAGTCTGAGAGGGAGTTTGGGTGCAGGAGGGAGCTCCGGGCTGGTGCAGAATCTTGGGGTGCAGGAGAGGGTGAGGGGTGTGGGCTCTGGGAGGGAGTTTGGTGCAGGAGAGGGCTTCGGGCTGGGGCAGGAAATTGGGGTGCAGGAGGGGATACAGGGTCTGGGAGGGAGTTTGGGTGCAGGAGGGGGTTCTGACCTGGGCCAGGGGGTTGGGGTGCAGGAGGGGGTGCGAGGTGCAGGCTCTGGCCGGGAGATGCTTACTACAGCTGGCTCCCGGCTGGCGGCGCAGCAGGGCTCAGGCAGGTTGCCTGCATGCCGTGGCCCCACACCACTCCCGGAAGTGGCTGGCTGCTGGCACATCTCTGTGTGCCCCTTTGGGGGGAGGGGGGCAGTGGGCCTGCAAGCACTGCCTCTGCAGTTCTCATTGGCCAGTTTCTGGCCAATGGCATTTGTGAGGATCGTGGTGAGGGCGGGGACAGCATGCAGAACCGCTTCCCACCCGCCAGGGGCGTGCAGAGACATGCCAGCACCAGCCAGCCACTTCCGGGAGCAGTGTGGGGCCACGGCAGGCAGGCAGACTTTTAGCAGTGAGGACAGAAATATTAGTCATGGCAGGCCGGACAGAAATGTTAGACGGGCTGGATCCGGCCCACGGGCCGTATTTTGCCCACTCCTGTCTTAGCTGTTCCTTGACCATCACTGATATAGCAAGAAAAACTGTAAATTATCTATTTTTTTTTCTGACTTTTCTGCGGCCCTCTCCTTAGTGTTGATTAGAGCTGGCTGGAAATGTTTTTCCAAAATGTTTTTCATCAGAAGTGTTGATTTGTCAAGACTGAAATTTTTTATGGGAAAGGGTCAGTTTTGACTAATTTCTTGATTAAAAACAATTAGGAAAAAAGTTTCAAAATTGTCTAAATATCTGACTGATAACTTTGAAATGAAAAATTCAGGTTTTTTGGTTTGAATTACTTTTTGGTTTGAAATTTTAGCTAAGTATAGTAAAGAAAAATTAACATTGAAATTTAAACAAAATATTTAGAAAATATGTAAACAAACTTTTGATTGACCCAAATTATGTTGTTGGTTTTTTGTATTGTCAGGTTGTGAAAATTTGAGATTTCAACTGATTCAGAATAAGAAATATTTTTGAAATCTTGGCAATTTTCAAAGGAAGGGAAAAACATCTCCCCCCAGATCTAATATTGAAGCTGTGGGAGTGCTGTGCACTAGTAATTCAAGATAAGTTTAGTTATCGTATGTGAAAATGATCAGACTTGGGTTCTGATCCTGCTTTAGTTCTTGCAGTGGTATTTTAAAGAATACACAGTTGGGCCCTGAGTGTGTTTTTTGGTTCTTGCAACTAAATACCATTACTCTTGTTGCTTCTCTGGGCCTTCTTGACCTACTCTGAGTCCCCATTAATGCTGCCTGTTCAAGAAGGTCAAGAAACATAATGGTGATGATTATCCGGTGGCACGAGAGAGAGTCCACTGTCACAAAATTCAATACAGCTCAAAAACAATTTTCTCTAATGTAAATCCTCTGATTCCGGATTCAATGTTGTATGTATTATTGGACAATTTTCTTGGGGAAAACTAGTTCCCAAAATTTGTAACAAAATTGTGGTACTATCTTATTCTCAAAAAGAAAAGGAGTACTTGTGGCACCTTAGAGACTAACATTAGTCTCTAAGGTGCCACAAGTACTCCTTTTCTTTTTGCGAATACAGACTAACATGGCTGCTACTCTGAAACCTATCTTATTCTGATACTCTTCCACTGAGAATCAGAGGCTGAGTTGCCTTGGTCAGTGCTCTAAGCAGGAGAGTACAATTTTAAAGTATGGATGGGGAAAAATCCCTTTTTTCCCCTCCATAACTGTGGTCCTGATTTTGCTGCTTCTGTAGGAACTGGATTCTTTTGGCAATTCAGCAGTAACAATGAAATACATTGAAGATAGCCTGGGAGCATGAAATGATACTTAAAGTGACATTTTACAGAGCACTCAATTTTAAGCCATTCTTGTTTTTTCTTCCCCTGGTAATGATTTCCACCATCTCATCTTTATTACTAATTTGCTACTGTATGGAAAATGTAAAAGTTTATTGTTTAATTTTTGAACATGACTCATCTTTAATGGATAATCACTGATTGATGTGAAATGTTACAGAATAAAAGTTGTGCTTATATTAGTTCAAAGGGAATATATAAATCTGTGAAAATTATTCTGTCCGCTACTCTGTGAATATACAAAATGGCACTGGGAATGGATATATTTGGAGAGAGAAATATATCTCATATATATCATTATATATATATCATTTTATATCTTAAGAAATTGAATAAGTCTCAATAATTGAAGAAAACTTGTAATACAGCATGGTCAGTAATTTGGTGGCAAAGCATGGTAGCAACTTTGTAGAAGGGACACTGGGATCTCAATTGCCTTGTGGCTCTGAAGTATATCGGAAGGGTAACATAGCTGAGGGGTTGGCAGCATACTTAATGTCTTGCTTATTTGAGAGTAGAGATGATTTGTTTTTCACAACAATGTTGGTATGGGTGTTAGTGGAGTCCAGTATTCTTCCACACTGAGATGTCTGGCGTGTGCAAAGAAAGTGAAGATGGCAGTGGTGTTCTCCGGAGGAATAAAATGGTAGCTCTGGAATGACGGGTTGAAAAGGAGCTTGAGGCCAGATTTCTGCCTGGGCCAGGTTTGCTTGACAAAGGGCAGCCTCCAGTTTGAAATTGGCGGAGGGAGAGATGAGGACCAATAGTAAACCTTGGATTTGAGAGAATATAGGGGGATACAAATTATGATGATGGATATGGATGTGAGTACGAGGCTGTATTTTATAATATTGACTCTTGGGAGTTGGGGGGGGTACAAAGGTAAATGAGAATTTGTGCATGAAAGCTTAAAATCACTTTCCAGAAACATTCTTCTAGTAAAACTCATTTTATTTATTTAGATTTGTACGTAAGTTTAAAAAATGCATATGCACATGCTCTAGGTTCCCTTGTCATGATCTTCTAATACAACAAACTTAATATTCAAACATAACTAACGTGCAGCTTGACTGCTCAAATGTTTGCTGAAAGCAAGTGCAAAAGAGCAACTGCAGGTATAAAGAATAAGCCAGATAAGCTTCCTAAGAGAAGGAGAGTGCCAAATTCACTGAGCTATATAGTCTAAATTACTGTATTTAGTACATTGGAACTCTATGTGCACCTGAGACAGACAAATAGAAGTGAATTCATTAAATAATTTAAATGGATATTTTTACAGAGGAAAATTGATATTTTCTCAGCTCTTAAAACTACAAGTGGTCAGCACCTTGAAGATCTTGTGTTTTGTTTTGTTTTGTTGCCTTATCTGAAACACATCTCTAAACAGAACAGAATCGTTTCTAATTATGACGTATTGGATCAATATTGCTTACATTTGTGTATTGAATCATACTGCTAGTTAGGCCATCATGTTATTCCCTCATGCCTGAATCCACTAGAGGTATTAAGGAACAAACATTCCAATTTTTGGCTATGTCAGACTATGGCTGTAACCTCATCAAATATAGCAATCCTTGATGGTTTTCCAAACTTAAGTAGGAAATTCAGACCCTTTAAAATGTAGTATAAAAGCCACAAATTAGAGGCAGGATCATAATTAGAAAACAAAAAGACTCAAAAGATTTTGAAAATAATTTTTTTGAGATGTGGGATTGGAGGATTCATTCAGCGGAGTACACATTGTGTGCAAAATGGGTGGCAATGCTAATTGAAGCCTTCTAGCTTGTTGTGATGTCTCAGCACTGTTCCTTGCAGAATTTATAAACACAGCTGGTTCAATGTATAAGTGAGACTGCTTCTCTGAACAGATGCTCTTCAGAAGCTTATTTAATACTGGATGGCTTCTGATTTCATTGCTAGTGTAAGCGGGGGAATAGTCCTGCTCTTGTGGGGAACTTTCCTGTCTTCTGCACTACGCCGGTGAAGTGGGCTAGCGAAAGGATCTGAGTCCTCGCTCCCACTTCCTTTACCCAGTGGCCTCCCTGCCCTTGAGGACTCCCCTTCCACTCTCCTGTCTGGCGGAGTCCTCGTAACCCCAACAAGGCTGGGCCCAGGATTCCTGGGGGGCTCAACCCCCAACCCTGCTGTGGTCACCTAGGACAGGGCTAGGGTGTCCCCACTCCGGGGTACTCTCTCTGCACTGGGCACTTCTATGACCCACTGACCATTACACACAAGTTAAAGCAAATGCAAGTTATTTAATCAACAATTAATTTTAAAAAGAATAAGGAAAAATGGGAAAGGTTAAAGGAAACACATCAACCCACTCTGTGGCAGGGAACATCACAAACAGTGTCTCTGGAATGCCTGGGCAGTTCACAGTCTGTTCCTTGTAAGTCCCAGGCCAGGTACACAATTTTGAATGGTGATGCGGACTCCTTTGGAAATCTTAGTCTACAGTGTAATCTTAGACTAAGATTTCCAAAGGGGTCTGCATCGCCATTCAAAATTTTTTTGGGGTCCACAAATGAAAAAAGGTTGAAAACCACTGCACTAGCAGAATGTTGTGTTCTGGGGTGGAGACATGGGGTGGGGTGAGAGGAGGGTTGAACTTAGGAAGGAAAAGTTTTACATTTTAAAAATATTTGTTTTCACTGAACTTTATTTCCATGAAAATATTTATATTCATGAAAGATTCTTCAATCTTTCTTCCCACTCTGCATAGCTCACCGCCTCCTGATGTTATTAAATATTGTAACAGCCTGTTTCATTTGTTTTCACTTTGAATCTGAGACTGGTATGTTCCAAGAACCTGACATTTACAAAGAGAAAACGAACGCAAATGTTAGTGAAAATACAGCAGAAGCTCTCTCTTTGTGGTTTCAAGATATAAATAAATGAAAAGTAAAATTTGTATATTTGATTCACTTATTTCTTTAAAAATAACAACCGTCTCATATTTGAGAGACAGATTAGCCAGAAAAGTGACCAAACAACACTGTAAACTGTTCTTTCGCGGTGGAGGGGTTCAGGGATCACAGAACGAGAAGAAAAAAGGAGGAGTATTCCTAGTTCTGTGCAGGGGCTGTCCCTCCCTGTTGTTTCTCTGGGATGCCTTTTCTTTGGTAGGCACCCTGGAGTTTAGATTCAGGATAGCTCAGTGGTTTGAGCATTGGCCTGCTAAACCCAAGGTTGTGAGTTCAATCCTTGAGGGGGCCATTTAGGGATCTGGGGCAAAAATTGGGGATTGGCCCTGCTTTGAGCAGGGGGTTGGATTAGATGACTTCCTGTGGTCCCTTTCAACCCTGATATTCTATGATTCTATGACTTGACTTGGCTGGGGAGGTGAGTGCAGGCATGGAGGCACAGTCAGTGCTGCTTCCAGCTGTGGGAGAGGTGGCTTTAATTATCCTTTGCATTTCTCCTATTCCTGGCCCAGTCCCTGGCATTTGTTGTAGCAGACTCAGTGTTCTCAGGTGGACCATGACTCCCAAGATGCTGGTCTTGCAGCTAACTGTGCTCTGATTGTGCCTGATATGCTGGGGGGTTGGCAGAGAGACTTTATGCTGATTCTACACCACCTGGGGAACTCCCCTTTCACGTTGCACCCCCTTTATAGCCTCTTTACAACGTGAAAGAGAAAATTGTGTGGATGATTTTTCTCTGGACAGTGTCTCTTTAATCTTTCTCAGTCATGATAATACTACTTTTTGGGTTTGTCTTGCAAGGGGTTGGTGTCCCACAACATTTTAAATAAAAAACTAGAGCGATATAAATTAAACATGGTGTATGTTAAATTAATTAAAAACTGGCTAACTGATAGGTCTCAAAATGTAACTGTAAATTGGGAATTGTCATCACGTGGGTCTGTTTCCAGTGGTTTCCCAGTGTTTTAACATCTTTATCAATGACCTGGAGGAAAACAAAATCATCTCTGATAAAGTTTGCCGATGAGACACAAATTGGGGGAGTGGTAAATAAGGAAGAGGACAAGTCACTGATTCAGAGCAATCTAGATTGCCTGCTAAATTGGGTGCAAGCAAACAATATGCATTTTAATATGGGTAAATGTTTACATCTGGCAACAAAGAATGTAGCCCATACTTAGAGGATGGAGGACTCTGTCCTAAGAAGCCGTGACTCTGAAAAAGATTTGGGGGGGAGGGGGGAGGATAATCAGCTGAACATGATCTCCCAGTGTGATGCCATGGCCCAAAGAGTTAATGCAATCCTGGGATGTATAAACAGGGGAATCTCAAATAGGAGTAGAGAGGTTATTTTACCTCTGTATTTGGGGTTGATGCGACTGCTGCTGGAATCCTGTGTCCAGTTTCGGTGCCTAGAGTTCATAATTGTTGATAATTTGGAGAGGATTCAGAGAAGAGCCATGAGAATGATTAAAGGATTAGAAAACTTGCCTTATAGTAATAGGAGAATGTTAAGGAGTGCCTTGATTACAGTCTATAAGTACCTATGTGGGGAACAAATATTTAATAATGGGATCTTCAGTCTATCAGAGAAAGGTAGAACACAATCCATTGGCTGGAAGTTGAAGTTAGACAAACTCAGATGTGAAAGAAGGTAAAAATTGTAACAGTGAAAGTAATTAACCATTGGAACAATTTACCAGCGTCATGGTGGATTCTCCATCACTGATAATTTTAAAGTAGAGATTGGATATTATTCTAAAAGATCTGCTGTAGGAATTATTTTGGGGGCATTCTGTGGCCTATGTTATACAGAAGGTCAGAGGAAAGGGTCACAAAGGTTCCTTCTGTTCTTTGAATCTATGAATATGAATAATATTTGCAGCTAGGCAGAAAATAGAAATCTGTCATGTACATTAAAGCTACTGACATTTTAGATATAGATTCAACAGATAGAGACACTGATACATCAGAAAAAAGAATTATACTTACTTTTTAAGCAATTGTAAAATAGACGTAATATAGTGATACCATTAAAAGGTCTGCCACGGTTTCCATTATAAATCATGTTTCACAGGGTTTTACTACCCAGATGTTTCCAGCTCCAGTTAGGCACAGATCAGTGTGCACATAAGAGGCAATTTTTAAAAATAAAAAGCAAACCATGTCGATTCAGCTGTTTTAAAATTAATTAATAAAATGTTTAATCTGAGAAATTAGGAATGAAAAAGACCAATTTTGGCATCTACAACTTCCCGCACCTAGGACTGAATAGTTCCCTATGCTACATTTTTAATGCAATAGAATTTTCTTTTTATGATGGGTCTGACTTTTTGGGTACAACAGTAGCCCCATCTCCTATAAAAATAAATAAATAGAGGGTGAAAAAAATCTAACTATTAACAAATGTATTTGTGTAGGTTGTTTTATAGGAAAAAAAATAAATAGAATTGTGAAAGATAATCATGTTGCACAAGCAGCTACTGAGCTATATATTACAGTATTTAAAACATAAAACATTATAGTCCATGAAATACCTTACACAGAGAAAGGACAGAGGAAGTTGAGAGTACAACCTAGGGAATTCTTGGGATCAGGGGAGCTGGGAGGATGAGGATGGAAAAGAGTACCAAAGTGAAACCTCCTGCTTCCTTCATGGAATCTCTTGTACTACAATAGTAAGAACTCTGGATAATCTTACACCATATTAAATGGATCATCTTGCGAGCCTTAACTTGTCTTTACCGTGTCCAAGTCTTCTCCAGAAGACGGCCACTTTGTC
Organism: Natator depressus; assembly: GCF_965152275.1. NCBI lineage: Eukaryota > Metazoa > Chordata > Testudines > Cheloniidae > Natator > Natator depressus. The sequence continues at coordinate 8,377,239 of NC_134250.1, read as the reverse complement.
CTTAAAGTGGCACTCAATTTTTACAGTAGATATGAACATATTTATTTAGTCTCTGTTGTTTGTAATATCTTCTCCAGATCTCGAGAACAAAATTTCTTTCCTGACCAATTCTGTTCTTCACTTTGGGAAATGTATTTTGTTCTCTTTCTAGCCTTCTTTATTTTTTTAGCAAAATTGCACAGTCTCAGTTCATGGGATACAAAATCTTTGTGTATGAAGCTGGTGAGCAGTATAAAAAAATGCTAAGCTTTTCCAGGGAAGGAAAATGAAACGTTAACAGCCAAGTTCATCCCTGCCCCAACCCTTGTACTCTTCCTATTCATGGGCTCCCCAAAACCTGACCCCTAGTGCAGGCTAGGGTAGGTCTCTGGGCCATCTTAGCTTATGCTCCCTGCTGCCGGGCACCCATGATCATTGCAGGAGTGAGAAATTTCAGGGGTGCGGGACTTCCCCACCCATACCCCCTCCAGTCCCGATATGCCCCAGGACACCCTCTATGTTGGAGGCTTCTAAGGGGGTGGCACAGAATTGGCAGATATGGCTTTGTGTTTAGCACAGAGGCTTGCTTTGCTGGTGCTATTTATCTGGGTGTGGGGAATCAGCTTGCCCCTGCAGTACTGCCCCCTATGCATGAACAGTGCTGGTGCAAAGGGGTGTAAGGCAAAGCTGAATCTGGCCCTGCCATTTGGTACTAAAAGGCCCGTCTGAAAAGCTGGTTCAAACACTACAGCATTCCACTGCAGACACGAATGGAAAAATAAACTGGAAGAGCCGCCAGCAATGCAACAGCATCCAGGGCTTTGCTGCTCGCTGGTCTCCACCTGCGGCACTCCTCTCTGCTCTCGTTTGCTGCCTGTCAGGTTTCAGAGCGACAATTTCTCTCCTAATTGTAAATTAATATGACGAATAATTATAGCAGGGCAGTTTGCAGGGTTATAGTTAAAGGTCTGTCAGGGGTTCCATTATAAAACACTTGGCTGCAGCTCAGCGTATGCCAGGCCTTAGCCTGCAAGAGTTTTTACTGTTAAATGTGAAGAAAAAAAGAGAAATCCATTCGGCTGTTTCTGAGTTGCAGGAGCAGAGATAAATAGCAATGTCAGTTACTTTTGTTTGCTCCTATACCACAGAAAATACCTATTTCCCCCCTCCTTTTAATTCCTCTTTGCCTGATAGGGTGTTCAAACGTCACACCCAACAATGAAAAGGAGCAGGAAAACAGCCAGGAAAACAGCACCAGAATAGTCCTATGAATTTAACAGGATTATTTGTGTGCTTAAAGTTAAGCGTGTGCTTAAGTGCTGTGTTGGATTGGGGACAGAGTGCCCAGCACCTTGCAGGGCTGAGCTCTTGGTGAACCTCTGGGGAAGGAAGGAAAAATATTTCCCCTTCCTGGAAGGGGAGCGTCAGAGTTGTCAGTCCTGAAGGGAGGGCTTCATGAGTGAAGCAGACTTTTAAAAGCCAGTAGTTGGGCTAGTGGAGAGGCCCTTGTTTTCTAGGAGGAATATGTCGTCTCTGGAGCCAGATCGCCTCTTTCTAGGGCTGGCCTGCATGGAAGGGTTGAGACTGCAGGTACTCTACTTTGGGACTGCTGGACCCTTGGAAGCCAGAGGCATGTGTTGTGAGTTAACCCCTCTGTGAGGTCTGGACTAAAACTATTTCATGTCTAGAACTGCATCATTCTTCACTTGGTGACTCTCAGTGATCAAGGTGGGACCTTTACACCCACTGTGAGCCTCAACTGAAGGCCTTCATCTCTCCAGCTGAGAAAGGCAGGAAGCATTTCTCCCAGGAGTCTATCAGTATTCATGTCTTGCATTGCTGACAGGGGGTTGCGAGAGAACAAGGCAATTTCAGCCACTACGAATCCAGGGATGAGTCCGTTTCTCAAATTTGACCCTTCCTGCACCCCACGCATGCTGCAGCCTTGACGTACAGGCCCCGCCTCCAAACAGCTTTGTATATGGAATAACTAAGCTATAAAATACTGTTTTACTAGCATGGGAATCTTTCCCACAATGCATGCATGGTGTGTCTCAGTCAAACAGAGGCTAGTTCTTGGGGAGTCGGGTGCTTGTTCTGGAGTTGCTGCTTTACTGACGCAGTATTGGCCTGGCAGATAGTTCTGCCTGCAGCTCTTGTTTTCACTGTAGTCTGTATCTAGGGTGACCAGATGTCCCAATTTTATAGGGACAGTCCCGATATTTGGGGCTTTTTTTTAATATGGGCTCCTATTACCCCCTACCCCCTGTTCCGATTTTTCACACTTGCTATCTCGTCACCCTATCTGTATCATGCAACATAAGCAGTGCCAGCTCCTTTCTTCCTCTGATGTAAATTTAAAGTACAAAACCCTAACCTGAATAGATTTCCCCTCATCCCCATAAAGTGGACTATATGTCTGTAGATTTATTGCATGGGTTGTAATATGTTCCCACGACATTCTGGTACAGGAGGAGAGGTCACTGCCTTGCAAAGCAAAACAAAGTCACCATGAGAGTGGGCTTTGAACAGATAGAGAATATCTGTTCTAAAGAAGTGCCCTGGCTGCCAGAATTCAGACCCCTTCCTTTCAGTGCAGCTGGTAAGAACTTTTAAGATAGCGCCTACGAGCAGCTGTTGTGTCAGGGCCTATCAAGTCTATAATTACTTTTTAATGCCAAAGAAATCCTTTCAACCCATTGTGCAGGTCTGGTGGTTAAAGCAGAGGATTGGGAGTCAGGACTCCTGGATTCTATTCACAGCTCTGCCAATAATGTGTGATCTTGGGCATGTCAGTTAACCTCTCTGTGTCTCAGTGACAATGAGAGATGTGTCAGACATTCACATGCTACAGCACGGGGTGCAATGCAAACATTTAGGTAGACCGCAACGGACAAACAAATGGATTTCGAGCCATTGCAATGCTGCTTTATTGGATGTATGTTGCTTATACAGGGGCAATCCAGGGTATATCTGCCCTCCTAAGACTATTTCCTTACCACATGTTCTAAGCAGGTGTTACGTGGACTTAAATTCATAAACTCTGGGAGTATATATTTTATATACTGTAAACCTCTGCTCTTTTGCTTGCTGTGGAATGAATTCCTTATACCTCCTCCCCATATTTCAGTGATTAAATAATAACTCTCAGACTGAAGAAAGTGACTGGACTTTGCCTTGTAATTCACACCTGGGTGGGTTGTTAGGCAAGAGCCTGAAGATTGAGTGCCATTTATGGCATCCAGGCATGAATTATTACACAATAACTCAAGCTCTGAAACGTTTCATTGCGTGTAGGAAACAGAGTGAGAAGAAATATATTGCACAGCTGGCTGTGATCTATATGGCAATACACCTACCTAAAGGGGGTCAGACAACATCACGTAAGCCATGAGCATAGCTTGAAGGGTTGTGATCTCATCAGATGACGGTGTCACTTTGAAGGTGGTGCTGCTTTCTACATTGGAAGGAAACTGTAAATCTTTATAACGAGTAACATGTTTTATTAAAATCAGGCATCAAATGTTAGTTTTTCCTCCTGCCTATTTCTTTCTTTAGTTGTTGTAAAAGTTGGCTTTGTTTAGAGAAAAATACTGGATTGATTAAAAAAGTTAATTCTGGTTTTAAAGAGATTACTGGTCCTAGAGTGATTCCCTATTCTTAAAGTGCTAGAGTTGGTAATAACTCTAGCACTGGGATGGACTTCGTAAACAGGCCGACGGTATTATGGACTCCGCTTTCAAAGCATAATGAATAGATGATTGTGGCGTGAAAGGGTTGGGCTTGTGACAGTAGGGGGGATATGGCCAACTGCAGACTTAATTCTAGCTTATGTGCACTGTGCCATCTTGTTGAAAGGGCTGTGGACGTCAATGCGAAATCCACATTTGTGCACGCCATCAATTTACCCTAGAAGTGGGCCAGGTCAGCGCAATTTTGAGGTGATCTAAACTTTGGCTGGACTATTCGTACGAGCGAAGACACTGGCAGGGGAGCAAAATTCAGCCTGGGCAGAGGGCCAGCACAACGTCCGTGCACCAGTTAAGGCCCATTTATGCCTTATTTTGACGGCTGTTATGCAAGTGCTCCGTGCAGGGGTGAACTTCACCCAGACGCGTGTGTCTGCAGGGTTAGGTCCAGTGCCAGGTAACTCACATTCAGATGCTTTGAACAGATCCCATCTTATGCAGAGTTAGCTTCAGCTCTATCACTGACAATAAAAAAAGAATACGGCCAGTTTCCCAGTATCAGCTGAGCCGCTGCCCTGTATTTACATGGGAGATGAGTGAATAATTTCCGTCAATTCTTTGTCTGTTTTGCCTCGAGAATGCATGCGTCGCTTTTCATACTGTTTCAGAGTAACAGCCGTGTTAGTCTGTATTCGCAAAAAGAAAAGGAGTACTTGTGGCACCTTAGAGACTAACCAATTTATACTGTTGTGTCTCCAGCAAGAGATCAAGCCACGTCAAAAGGGGGGTGGGAATTAGAAGCATGCTGATCATTATACGTTTTTTCTGGCCAGCGTTAGAGATGCCAAGAGGGAAATAAATATGGCTCGAATTCTGCTCTCGGTTGCATTGGGGCAACCCGCCTCTTGACTTCAGTCAGGCCTTGGGTTTGCTGTTGGCAAAGACTAGGATCTGAACAACGCTGCAGCATTCTTAGTGTGGGGGAGTCTCTGTATCACTGGGATTAATTTTTTTAAACTTATATTTTTAGGGCAGATTAAATGTTGGGTATGGCCACCTTAAGTATCCCTCTAATTAAAATGAAATCCCTCAAGGACTTTTAAAGCCAAAGAGGCATTACATATTTAAGGGATTTACAGAATGTATTGATCTGATCAGCTGTAGTGGCTCCTTACATTTATATACAGTAGACTCTAATAGCATGCATTATTGACAAGGATAGCCATGTGAGCACTGAAGTGGCCATTTGGCTGAACGTCTACTTATGTCAACTTAAATCCATGACTTTTTGAGGGCTATGCACAGCTGCTGTTACATCCATGTATTAATGATGTGCATGTAGGTTGTAGTGATAAGTTAGCATGTGTATTGGGTTGTAAAAGAGTCACGCAATCTGGCATCAGATCCTTTCACTACCTCAGTTCTCCCTTCTTGGAATTCCCAATAATGGCACCCAGCCTCTCATGGGAGACCAATAACACTGGATTATTACAACGTCACAGCTCAAATGTCAACTTAAATCAAAACAAGTCTTTCCCTGACCCCACGGTTTCTTCATCTCCTTGCTGGGCTCAATAGCTTTTCCCAAAGCCCAGTTCCTGCTGCCTGGAGTTTCCTTAAGCCTCTTCCTCTTCAGGCTTCTGCTCCTGCCCCTCACTGGCTGGAGCAAGCTGCAGATCTTTTCATCTGGCTTGTGTGGAGAGACCCTTTGCTGGTTCTTTCTGATTCTGTGGGACCCTTTTTCTCCTCAGTGACAAAACAAGCTCCCTCCTATGGGATAATTCCTCCAACGAACAGCCACCTACATACTAGGTGATGCTGATCACCTGACTCAGCCAGTGGCCCAATCCCAAATCCATCACCCGGGGCCAGATAACTAGACACAGGTCAGGCTGAGCCCAGTCTCTTAAAGGGCTAGCCCACCCTGTGACATAGGTGCTTTTATTATTTTTTAATGGGCTTCAAACTTGATCGTGTCCCACTGAAGCCAATTGGACTTTTGCTGTTTGACTCCAGTGAGAACAGGCTCATGCCTGCTTTGATCTTCCCATTTTCTCCCCACACACTAGTTCACTCATCCAGCTGGATTCAGTATTACCCATTAGCCCCTTTAAGGACCCATAAAGAAGGCAAAAAGGCCTCTCCTCTGGGCAATACCACTGATGTAAGCAGCTTCTGTACCCACCACGGGAAGCTCCTTCCAGGCTGTGAGCAAGCAGGGGATGGACTTGGAAGGAGCTGGAGCAGTCTTGGACCTTGGTGATTCTGTGTCACAGGGGCCACTGCAGCAAAGGTGCAATTTAAAGCAGCCCTCAACCTGGACTGGGGCATGGATTGGCCCCAGATAGTCCCAGCATAGGGGAAGCTTGAGCTTTTCCTGACAGGAATGGGGCCACTTGGGCTGCCCAAGAGTATTCAGCCCTTCCTGATGCAGTTGCTACCTTCTTGAAAATGCACAAAAATGCCTTTGGGCCCAATTTGGCCAGGCTGGGTACTGGTCTAGCAGAATTTTTTTCTCCCCAAACTATCCAGGTCCCTGGGGTATGCTTCTCTAGGCATGGCAGGAGATGTTCTTGCTGAGCCTGTTGAGCATCTTGCTGTTGTTGCAGCCCTTGTAATAGAGGCAACAAAAGAGCATGTGTCTGCTCCTGTTGGGCTGCCAGCATGTAGGCTACATCCTCCATGTTCCCCAGAGGGGGGGGAAAAAGCCTTAGTCTGTCCATCTGTCACTCAGCTTTAAGGTAGTTGGTATCTTCCCCTTTCCTCAGAGAGGGATCCTCTCAATCCCACTGCTGATACCAACATATGGTGAAGCACACTCCCCCTTGGAGCACCCCCTACTGTCTGGGTGCAGTGTCACGAGTATCTTCAGTTCCAGTGCCTCCTGATGGCTGTTTGCCTCTGGCTCCAGACCTTCTATGGCTCAGCCCTGTGGCTAAGTCACAGAGTTCAAATCCCTTCTGGGGTATCATGAACAAGACCAAACAAATCTGAATAATTCTTCTGCCCCCTTGGGCAACTGAGGTCTTCTCTTTTTACTTGCAAAATCCCTATCATAATTTTTTTACTACCAAAATCCTTTTTACTACCAAAATCCCACCATATCCCTATTGGGGCTTCCTCTGCAGTAGCCTACCATGCCCCTATAGCGTGCTTCCCTCTTTATCCTCCTGTTAAACCCTAACCCTAGCTCTGGATTTCTCTCCGCCAGAAAGACCTACCTCCTGGGGGGTGGGGGTGGATAAGAGAGAGAGAGAGAGTGTGTGGGTATGTCAACTGTCTAAATGGGCCATCTTGATTATCACTACAAAAGTTTTTTTCTCCTGCTGATAATAGCTCATCTTAATTAATTAGCCTCTTACTCCACCTTTTCATGTTTTCTATATATATATCTTCTTACTAGATGTTCCAATCTATGCATCCGATGAAGTGAGCTGTAGCCCACGAAAGCTTATGCTCAAATAAATTTGTTAATCTCTAAGGTGCCACAAGTACTCCTGTTCTTTTTGCGGATACAGACTAACATGGCTGCTACTCTGAAACCTGAGCTCCTTCAATCTACCTATTATGGCCAGGAGCTAATTAGCTATCCACCTCCCCAGGTTCAGAGCATGATTAACTGGGTGCATTCACTAGCCTTGCAGGTGATGGGGGTTAAGCCCCATCACAATAAATCATTCTACATTTCTTCTCCTCCTCCCTAGCAGTGCTGGCACACTCCATCCCAGAGTTAGTGACATTTTAGTAATGGGTGAAGTGATCTATGCACATGCTGTCTATAAAACCCTGTGGGTTGAAATGTACTAACTAAATAGAAGATATCTGTGCACACAGGCGTGTTGTGATAGGCCCATTCATAAAACAAATCCAAGCATGCGTACTACGCTAGTAAAGATAGTGCAGACTCCGGTTTTGAATGATCAGCTCTCACAAGATGTTACCATCAAATCTTGTATGTTACTACTTTTGTGCTACAACAAATAAAACATAAACTCATCAGAGTCACCTCATAGTCACTGAAAAGATAGACCTACCCTCGGGCCACAACGTACAGTATTTCAAAATTGCTCTGTTAAATGTGCTTTGGCATCACTTGATTTAAAAGACCCTCAGTAGATTAACTGAGAGACAATGCAACAGGGTGTTGAAGATGGTGTTGTCTAATAGAGGCAAAAAGTCCTGTGGCACCTTATAGACTAACAGACGTATTGGAGCATAAGCTTTACCCACTTCGTCGTATTCACCCACGATCGCTTTTACAGATCCAGACTAACACGGCTACCCCTCTGATGGTTGTCTAATAGCTAGATCAGGAGAGTTGGTTTCTCTTACCAAGGCCTCGTCTGCACTAGATCTGGTCTGAAAAATTTTAACTAAACATTTTTGGTTGTAATTTGCTGATTTCTTGAAATTGAAATGTTTTGTGGAGAAGGTTTGATTTTGATGAAGTTCTGACAGAACCCTACCTGCCATGCAGCATTACATTGCAAACCCACTGGGTTCCTGCTGACTTACCCACCTGGCTCACTGGCAGCCCGCATGCCAGACTGATGCGGGTGGCTGAAGAGCCCAGAAGACCTTGGGACCTGAAAATATCACACCTCTAACCACAGTAGTTGTGCTTGCAAAAGCCCTGGTAGATACACTTATACCAGCAAAAAAGTCCTTTATTTCATTAGGAGAACTGGTATAAGCTATACAAGCAACAGCAGTCGTTTGCTATATAAGCTGCATCTGTACTAGGAGGGTTTGCCCATATAGCTATATCCTTTGTAATGTAGACAAACCCTAGCTGGGCCACGGACTCACTGTTTGACCTTGGGTAAGCCACCTATCTGTTGGTGTCTAATTACCACACCTGTAAATCAATTATAATAATACCTACCCACCATTGTAAAGTGCTTTCTAGTCTTTCGATAAACAATGCTACACTTTGAAAGTGCAAAATGTTATCATTAGGCCTATGAAAACATGCTCTATGCCAGGTTTTAGGTCTGGTTGACCTGCGTTCAGCACAGGTTGAAGGGAAATGTGAAAAGATGATGTAAAGCTCACTTGTGCACTCTCTGAATCTTGGGGCTGCTGCAGAACCAGACCCCTTGTGCTAAGATAGAGCAGCCTCAGCTGTGTTTTAACTTTCACTAGCTGCTAAGCAGCCCTGAGGAGCCAAAAGCACAGCTGAGGATTGGTGCAACAAAGGGACATTGGAGCTACACCGCCTTGCCTCTGGGCACGCCCTCTCTGCCAGCCGTGGTGTGTGGGTGTTGGCATAGAAGCCTCTACATCGATAAAGGACACCCCTTACACTGGGGTGATTCTCCCAGGGCCATATGCAGCAACTTTAGGGCTAGATTGCACTGGTGATGTGGTACAAAGTAAGTGCACTACACTGCAGAATCTGGTGCTATGAATTCTCACCCTGTCATAATAGGAAATATTTCTTAAAAGAAATAGGATTAGTTTTGTTCCCTAAGTATTAAAAAAACAGAACACCAGCCATGACTCTGCACAGCAGCTGCATTGGTATGTAGAGGGGCACTACAAAAGTTCTGACATATTACATGTATCTGGTATTCAACAACCTCTTCACCCATTCTGATTTGCCTGTGGAAATGCTCGTAATCTCTCAGTAGAACAGCCAGCAATTCAGCTCTTGTTCACATAAGCCATATCAGTGTTGTTGGAGACACAAATAAGACCCAAATTTCAAACTTCATATACCAGTGCCAACCCATACATATTTTCCCCCCACCCTCAAGGTGTTCCTAGTAACAGCATCAAAGAGCTGCCAGATCTGAGACAGAACAAAGGGGCTCTGCTGAAATAGGAAAAGTTGGCAGCATAAACAATAGCTGGAGAAGAGATGCTGGGTTTGACTACATGAATGCACCTTCATATTTATATCACTCAGCAGCAACTTCTCCGATTTAGGGCCTGAGAAAAGAAGTCAACCTGTCTGTTATCATGCCCATGATAGTAGGGACCCTGGCTGGTGACTCGCTTTATCCCAGCTGTGTGATGACATGCCAGACAGAGCGTTAAGCAGTAGCTCATCCTACAGCCACGCCATCTTGTGTTCTGATCCTGTCAGATTGCACAAACTGAACATTGTTAGGAATGCTAAGTATCCGAATGGGAGACATCCAGGGAGGGCCTGGATTAAAGTGAGAGGGGCTGTGGACACAATAGGTGGTGCTCTTTCTTCTGAACTAATAGCCCAGTGTGGTGTTAGGGGCATTGTGTTGTTGGGGATGCTGTCATTAGGATGAGATATAAAACTGAAGCCTTGACCATTTATGGTCAGTAAAGGCTCACCTGGGAGCCTAGGGGTTGGTGTTTTTCCTTGCTCTAGTTTTTGAAATTACATTAGGCCTCTCTAATTTCCTCCTGCACTCTTAACTGGATATGGAAGCCTTTCCAAACAGCTGGCTAGTTTCTGTGTGGTTAAATAGCTGCAACATGCCACCCCAAAGGCATTTCAGCAGTGAATGAGGTGATCCCTGTATTTGTGTGTAGGTGCTCTGAGGCTTGTGAAAGGTGATATAAATTGATATATAATAATAGTTAATAGTGTGATCTAATTGATAGAATGCTGGACTGGGACTCAAGAGACATGGCTTAAGCTAACTTGGAAAAAAGCACTCTTATTCTAGAACACGTGGAGTTATTCTGGAATAGCTATTCCCCTTTAAAGTCACACCCTACTTTAATCTGGAATAATTTTCACATGCCCTTAGACTGGAAGTTCTTTGGGCCGGGGACTGTATTTGTATTTGTACAGCACCTGGCATGATGGAATGCCAGTCTTGCTTGGGGCTGCTAGGTGTTATCACAGTACAAACGGTAATAAGAATAAGAGTTAATAATTAATATTAGGGCTGTCTCACAGTCTTGGAAATGCAGCCTAGTGAACTGAAAACTGCTGGGAAGGAATGTGCAACATTATGGCTGTCGTGTTTATAAAATACAGGGCGCGTGGTTATTGGAAAGGGCTGGCTGGAAAGCAGAGTGAAAGGGGGTGATGAATATAGTGCCACTTTTCTTAAGTGGGCATTCCAAGGGACCAACAAAAATCGCTTCTTTCACGGAGGCCTTCCCCAAATAAAGTTGGGGCAGAATTGTACTCCAGTATATTTGGAGGATCCCTGGGGGTGGTCCCTTACGAGAGGAGGTTACCCTTTAAGGGAGATCTTTAGTGCAGATTTCACTGGATAGGATTTAAACATGCAGGAGCAATAACATATTACATGTCACTTATGCCCTTAATGAATATTTTAGATGGCAAGATGCCACATGGCCCATATTATTCAACTGTAACTGCAATGTATATGACCTGAGATCCTAAGTAACATGATTCCAAAGGAGTGTTACTCCCAAATAGTCATACATATTTCAGTGAGATTGGGGAGTTGGTACTCATTAGAGGCCATGGAGCTCCCAGTGTTCCCAATACCAGCCATTCATTGCTGAGGTCAGTTGGGGGGCAGTGCAAGGAAACATACACCATAGTTACCTGCACTGTCTCAGATGAGGGCATCAATGAAAAAACCTCATGATCAGTTATAGAGACAGTGGGCCTGATTTTTATTTACACTGGCTCCTTTGCACTATTCTAGCTATGTCAAGGAGCATCACTTTAAGGCACACTGCCAGAGTGCTGTAACTGGCATAACTGAGAATCAGGCCCATCTTCATGTTCCAGAGTGCAGCTGTGTCACAGATCAGCTGACAGCTGGTGTAAAAAGGATCTGAAGAGCTTTGCTTTATCCCAAGCAGGCAGTAACCAGCATATATTTGTTTTGCATTTAAATCATGTTATTTTAGATATTACAGCAATACAACAGGACTCTGAACTCTCTGGGAGGGCAAGGGAAAGAACAAGGTGCAGAAATGTTATCGTCTGACTCGGGTCAGAGTCCTAGCAGTGTGTGAGCTTAATTCTCACACAAACAGATGTAAGTTACATCCCTCCCAGGTTAGTCTTGCTAGAATTTCATTGCTTCTCATGCCCACAAAGGAACATGAGTTAAGAGGGGAATTGGGAGAGAGCGGAGTAGGGAGGTGTTGTCTAAAGATCTGAGGAAATGCCCAGAAGCGAGGAACATCTGGCTTTGACACTAGCTTCCTCTTCATCTTGAGCAGGTTACATTAGCCACATCCATAAAACAGAAAATGTCCGCGGCAGTCAGGCATAGTACCGAGGCACTCTGACTGGCTCCCTGTAGGGTGTTGTACCGTAGTACCATACTGTACTGTAGTACCCTAATACCATGCTGTACCCTAGTACCATGCAACCTAGTACCACAGTACCCTGCTCCTCCATAGTACCCAGGCACTCTGACTGCCTTCCTGTAAGGTGTTGTACCCTAGTACCGTAGTACCATGCTGCACTGTAGTACCCTAGTACCATGCAACCTAACACCACAGTACCTTGCTCCTCCATAGTATCCAGGCACTCTGACTGCCTCCTTGTAGGGCGTTGTACCCTAGTACTGTAGTACCATGCTGCACCCTAGTACCATAATACAATGCTGTAGCCTAGTACCACAGTACCTTGCTCCTCCATAGTATCCAGGCACTTCTGCACCATACTTTACTAATACCCTAGTAGTACTATATTGCCCCCGAGTACCCAGGATCTCTGACTGTCTCCTTGCAGAGTACTTCACCAAACATCTCTCTTTTAAAGAGGCCAGAGAGACAGACGCTGAATATTGTTGGTGCTGTTCAAAAATATGTCTCAGGCAGATCTTTCTTTTCTTTCTGTGGGAGGGGGAGGGAAGTGGGAATTCCATTTTGGCTAAAGCAGTTTGCCAGTTTTTGTTCCAAAAAAAGGCTGATTTTGTGGCACACCGTTGTGTGTGAGAATGTGTGTATTTATCCTTGTGTATCTTATACAGGCTTGGAAAGATTAGCTTTTTTATCCGTAAATGTCAGTAACCATCAATTTCACTGTACTCACACAAACCGATGAAAACATATTTCCATAGGTGAAAATAGACATTTATAGGTAGGCAATGTAAGGCAAATGCTGCTTGAGAACTTACTAGAGTTTGATTTGAGGATATTTACTTTGTATATTTACTTTGTATATTTTGCCATTTGATGTTGACAATTTGTGCATTAATGGTAATAAGGTGTTAACTTGTTGAATCTCAATGTCTACTCTCATTAAATCATTGTTGTCTGTCCCCCCTCAAAAAATTTTTTTCCCGCAACTTTGAAAATTTAAATTGATGAAAATGCTTAAAACCCATAATTTTTAGCAACTTTGAACATTTAAATAGATAAAAAGATGCTTAAAAATAAACATCTATATTATCTGTCAAAATTATTTAAAAAAAATTTTGAATTCTGCCAAGCCTGATCTTAGCTATAACCTTGTGGATAAAGGACAGATTTTTCATTGGCTCCCCTGCAGGCCCCAGAGGAACCAGGGCATCAGTCTCTGCCCTTCTCTGCTCTCAGATGGAACCTCCCCTCCCCCCCGCCCCATCTCACACCACATGCCCCTGATTGCTCTTACCGACTCGCTTCCTCACCTCCTACCTATGTGTTTCACAATGTTACCTGTTTGAGAATTAAAAAGAAAATATTAACCCCCTGCAAAAACTCCCTTCTGAGGATTCCGTTCTGCTCTGAATTATACGGGTGCAAACCCAGTGGAACTGCACTGAAATTAGTAATTGTAATAGAAATTAGACATTGTAAGGAGAGTGATCACTTTAGATAAGCTATTACCAGCAGGAGAGTGGGGTGGGGGGAGGTATTTTTTCATGCTTTGTGTGTATAAAAAGATCTTCTACACTTTCCACAGTATGCATCCGATGAAGTGAGCTGTAGCTCACAAAAGCTTATGCTCAAATAAATTGGTTAGTCTCTAAGGTGCCACAAGTACTCCTTTTCTTTTTACTGAAATTAGGAGAGTTATTCCTTATTTACCCTGGTGTAATTCACAGCAGCACTGGAGCCTGAATCTTTGCTTTCCCCTGGCTCTTGCTGTGAGTGAGCTCCAGTTTACAGCATGATGTGAGAGCAGCAATCTGGTCAGGATCACATGACAGACAGTAGACCTTGCTTATCTCCCATACCCACAAACACACAGCCTGAGGGGGTGGGGAGGAAAGAAGCCCAGTTAGGATCAGTGGAGGAGTCCTGGCTCATGCTTATTCTGGTGCCCTGGCTTCTCTCTAGGAACTCCCTGGTCTAGGCTGAAATGATTCTCCTTTATCCGCAAGGACAGAAATTAAAATGCTCTCCCCTCATTTCCTTCCTGGATGTATTAATTTTTTTTAGTGCTCTCAGGCTGGCCGGACTCTCCTGTTCTGCTCCGTCCCACAGTGAAGCTGTACAGCCTTGACCTCCCCATGTGCAGCTACAAGGAGGCCCCCGCCGTACTCTCCAGGAGGGAGAGTTGTTGGCATTCTCCTACACTGATTGCAATCATATTCCCCACCACAGGAAGGCACTTCCTCCGTCACTTGCTTTTCCTTGCCTTCCACAGCCTGAGAGTGAGTCCCAAGCAAGTAGCGAATGTGCTCCACCAACCAGCTCCCACCTCCATTGGCTGAGGGACAGAGTGCTTCCCTGCTTTCAGATTAAAGCGCTGCTACAGGAGCTAAGTCCCAAAGTGTTTGATTAGCTTGGAAAACGTTAATCAGCCTTGCTGGCTGTTATTAAAGGTTAAACATCCCTGGGCTGTATTATTATTCTTTGAAGGAACTGTTCGCTCGCTGGCAGAGGAGTGTTCTCTTTATCTATTCATGAGGCTATTGATTCTAATGCAGCTTTTTCCCACAGTATTTTTATGGAGTGGCTTCTACTCCAGAGCGTGGGGGAGGCTGATGGTGGAAATCTGAGGCCCCCCCCACCCCCCATTTAAACTGCAGACCTTTTGCAAGAATTGCCTGGAGTTCTATAGGGGCAGCTGCTTACCCAGCACCTGCATTTACTGCTGTCTATAGGTGCTGCTGTTTTGCACAATGGTCACGTTTCCAGCAATTTCATAAACTCTCTTGCTTGTGTGGCACCTGCGTTGCTTGTGTTCCCACAGTCGCAATCCTCAGAGCATATTAGACGGTGCAATGTGACCACTGCTCTGGTCAGAGTGCTTCCACATTTCCAAGGGCTGCAGTTTAGCTCTGAAATGAAATGGGGCCTTTCTTTTGTTTACCGTCAGTCTATGAGATTTCCCTTTGAAATAATAGCACAATAGCGGCTTAGCATTCAATGAAGAATCTACTTGGAAGAAAGCATTTGGAATGCATCTATCCACATATACCGCTGGACCAGTCCCAGAGTGGGAGTGGGTTTTCTCCATTTCATAAGGGCAAAGGGCCTGATCCAAAGCCCAGTGAAATCAATGGAAAGACTCTCATCGGCTTTCACTGGACTTTGGATCAGGTCGTATGAGCATCTCTCTTTACAGAACCTCATCCTGTTGGAGGCTCCCTGCTGAAGCTGCTATCCTTCCTGCCAAGGAGGGCCCAACACAAAGTCTTTCACTGCCCCTTGCTCCTCCTGCGACATGTTTCATTTTGGAATGAATCATGGTGCTTATAAATCATCATCAAAGTAGAAAGAAAACATCTTCCACAGCCATGTCGGAGCGTTAATAAGAATGCCAGTAATTGCTCCTTTGGAAGCAATCCATCCTGTAAATATGTCTCCATCTCTCATCCTTGTTTCATCCACCTGTTTTGTCTCGAGTGTTCAGAATGCAAGCGGTTTGGGGCAGGGACTGTCTCCCACTCTGTGTGTGTACAGCACCTAGTGCAGCAGAGCCCTGACGTGGTTGAGGCCCCCAGGCGCTACCACAATATAATGATGATGAAACTAGAAGTGGGACAGGACAGGGAGTATTTATCTGACTCTCCTCCCCATTGGAACTTTGGATTGAGGGAGGTTTGGGTAAATGAGACCCAGATCTGAACTGTCGCTTAATTTTGTTTTCACAAAACAACCACATACTCCCATCTCTAACACAGACCTGCTGTTATTCACCTAATAGACCTTAATGGCACCTATGGAGCCATTTTTGTCTATTGAGTATATTGAATATATTGTGATAGAAGCCACGGGGACTGACTAGTAATGAGCTTTGCCTCTTGGTCCGCGTGTGTGTAGGCCTCAAGGGTCCAATCCTGCAAGGGACTGCCACTGACTTCAGCCACGTAATCCATCCTTGTAGGATAGTAGCCTAGTGACTGAAAGTTGTTCCCATTTGAAATGAGCTGACGAGCTGTGGTCTGGTTGAAAGGGAAAAGTGACCGTGACCACATTGCTAGAAACGACTGCTTCAGCAGAAGTGAAATAGGCCTGGAGACAGAAGTAGCCATCTCCACTGTCCTCACATGCTGTAATTCAATCACAGCTATTGAACTGGAAGGAGGAATTAATTCAAGGAAATCCTATGGCTTGTATTAGGCAGGAAGTGATCACAATGGCCTTATAATCTATACATTCTTAAAGGTGGTCCCTGCGGGCCCATTTGCTGAGGCCCATTTGCCTGTTGTGTGCATAGAGGCTGTCAGTCTCCAGTGCCGTTGGTGTGGGACCCATCACAAATGTTACACTCACTTTAAGAAACCATGGCAGGTTGGGGGTGAAGGAGATGAAGAAACCTGAATGAACAACAAAATGAACACCCTCCCCTAACAATTTACATCCCGAATCCTGCAATCTGATACACATAGGTGGACTCCTATACCCACATGGATCCGGCTGCAGGATAGGGGCCCTTCCGTGTGACAGGTAAGATGGTAGTTTTTTAAATGATTTTTCCTTGGTTTTACACAATATGATTTTCCTTGTATTTATTGTTTTTAAAGGTATGCTCTTTTTTAAAAGAGGATCGGGTTTACAAAAGAGCTCAGCTCCCCAAGCACCGAAAATCTAGCCAGAGGGGCCACAATAGAAGCGCCTGGGTGCTGAGCACTTTGGAATATTTGGCCCCAATTGTGGGTGCCAATTATTTAAATCTGGACTTGAGCTCTTCTGAAAGTCGGGCCGATAGAGGGAGAGATTGCGTCATTTATGTCCAGGAGGGGATGGTGTAGATTTACAGCACCCAGGTACAGTTCCGGGAAGGATTATGCCCCATCCTGTGCCTTCGAAGAAGAACCAGGATCAATCTAGCCTCTTATCGCTTTTACATGTAAAAAGCAGGCTGGAGGGCTCATCCTGGCATCTTTTCCCCATCTCGCCCCTCATTGCTGGTATAGTTTGCAGAATGATGCCTGTTACTTCCCTGTGCTAAGGAATAGGACCCTGCCTAGATTCCAGGCACATCAGAGATAGATATTTTTATTTATGGATCTTGCATGAAGTGCACACCACAAGCTAAGTGCAAAAACTTGTAGAAAGCATATGACCTAAATACATATTAAGTCTGACAAGTCATTTAATATTAGAGATTTTTCTATCACATTCACAAAGATGCAGGGACCACACTAAAGTGGGAAATGAAGGTTTTTTTAAAAAAAGATCCCAATTTCATTGATCCTGTTAATTATTTTTTTCTCATTTTTTCATGGAGGCACCTGAAGCTGGCGCTTGTGTTCACTTTATTTAGTGTTGTTGATTTGGTTGCTGTCCTGAGAAAACACTTCAAATAAAAAGATCACCAGAGGGAAGGGAATTAACTGGCAGGAAAACAAGCATGGACAAAGAGAGAAATGCTATAATACCGTAACTCAGGGATCAGGCATTGACTTGTCCCATGATGCACGTGGGACAGACAATGGGCATGATTTCCCACTGCTTTGTGTAGTCATTTACACCTGTGTAATGCTACCAGGCCAGAATTCTCTGCTCACTCAGACCCCATCTACACTAGAGAAATTTGCACTTGTGTAATTACGTTGACATAATAGTTAAAAAATTTCCTCAAAAGAGTCTCTTGCGGATTTGTATATTGTATAGGGGACCAATCCTTTCTCCATTCCCAGTCATGTTTGGTGCCCAGGAGCCATCTAAGATGATGGAAAAAGGTAAGTTACCTCTGATGTTGACATGCTTCACCAGTGCAAAATGAGGCTGATGCCACTGCAACATATTTTGGTGTTTTACCAGACTAAGGGCTCGCCTGCACCAGAAGGTTGCACTGTTTTAATTTATGGTGTGAATTTAAACCAAGTTAGTTAGGCTGGCACAAACCTCAGTGCAACCAAAAGGGCTGTAAAGTGAGGCCTACACCAGTGCACCATAGGTCTTGACTACGCACAAATTTGCATTGGTTTAGTTAAAGCATCTTAATTAATTCTCTTTGTCCCTCTACGGGCCAAAGGTGGAAATCCCACAGTGGACACTCATAGTTTGGTTTAAAAATGGGTTATTTTTGGTTGATTAGGTACAGGTTTTAACTTTTAAGCAAAACTGAAAAAATGCTTCGTAAACCACATTAAGAGAGTGTCCATAGAGGGATTTGTCCTGCTTTTATTTCATTGGGAGTTAGGCACTTGACCTGCTTGGGCCCATCTGAAAATCCCCCCTGGGCATCTACCTGCTTTTTTAGGCACCTAAATACCTTTGAAAATCTGACCCTGAGTCCTTTTGAAAATCTGTCCATAAATAATGCTAAGGGAGCTGCTATATGCTGAGCACTTTTGAAAATCTATTGGTAGATTAGCAAAGAGATTTAAGTGCCTCCCAGGATTTTCAAACATGTCTAGGTGTCTAACTCCCATTGAAATGAAATGGAAATTGGAATTAGGTGCCTAGACTTTTGAAAAACTTACTCGACACTTCTCTGCATGTTTACACAGCTAAATAGTTTTGGAAAGTGGGAGCAAAGCTCTTCTGAAAATCTGGCCTCACATGAAGAGAAGTGAATAGGACTTAGACATTTCAGCTTTAATGATCCCAGATACTTTAGTATCGCAAGGGTGGAATTTTCTTCTAGAAATCTATGCTCTTTTTTACTTCAACAGACAATGTGGCATGCATTGAGCTAAGAGGCCTGCCTCAAAGATATTCAGCTGAAAACGGATAGCAGGCAGGCAACCTATTCAGGTGCACATTGTTTTTAACTTATTTAGATTCAAGTGATTCACAGACCATGCTTATGGTAATACAGTGGCTTTGTTTGTGTCTAATAAATAAAGGGTAAGTACAAGTCCCTCGCACTAAATGGGGTTTGTTTACCCAAACTCTGAGCTCCTCACTGAGAATAAACTATCATATGCCCCATAATAAGCCTGTCCCTTGTCTCTGTGCACATGGGTTGTATGCTCTGAGGTTACCACAATAGCAAGTCCTTGCTATGGAGCCCTGGCACTTCATGGGTAAAATGCCTTTCAGCCTGCCCTACAATAAATTCACATCGGCTGCTGGATATGAACAATTAGGCTGTGTATGGGAAATAGAAATAATGGCTGGGATAAGAATGCTACTTAGCTCTGGAGGAATTACTTCCTCAAGAGTGAATCACAAAGACAGGATTGTGTCTGGGAGGCTGCAAGAGACTTTGGGCCTGATTCTCCCTTGCCTATGCTGGTGTAAATCCACTGAAGCAAGCAGAATGATACTACTGTGAAACTGCTGTAAGCGAGCTTAGGCTCAGGCCCTGTACTCCCATTGCTCGGGAAGTCACCTCCTCAGCAGAAGAGTTAGAATACTCCCTTTGAAAACCTTTCTGCCTCTAGTTCAAAATCTGGTAGCTGCTCTGCCCCTGACAGGTGAATTTTACTTCCCAGCATAGGAACTTAGTGTTACAATGCAGCTCTCTCTTTTTATTGCCAGGAAAAGCACAGACTGACTAAACATAGTGACAAGAAAATAAACAATCCTTGTCCTTTTAGAAGCTGTAACAGAACCACTAGATGGTTTCCTATTAATCCTCTGGTGTAAGGTGTTTAGAGAGGGACTGTATCTTCCTGTGTGTTTGTATAACCTCTACCACAATGGGGCCCCAATCCTGGGCCTCTGGACATTTGTGTAATATATATATTTTTTTAGAAATATGAACTCAGGGAATTGAAATTGGGGCAAATGGACTTAGAGGACATCTAATATGCTGATGGTGATTAAACCACAGTGTCATAAATATAAAGAGAAGGGTAACCACCTTTCTGTATACAGTGCTATAAAATCCCTCCTGGCCAGAGGCAAAACCCTTTCACCTGTAAAGGGTTAAGAAGTTAAGGTAACCTCGCTGGCACCTAAGCAAAATGATCAATGAGGGGACAAGATACTTTCAAATCTGGAGGGGCGGGGGAACAAAGGGTCTGTCTGTCTGTGTGATGCTTTTGCCGGGAACAGATCAGAAATGCAAGCCTTCCAACTCCTGTTAAGTTAGTAAGTAATCTAGCTAGAAAATGCATTAGATATTCTTTTGTTTAATGGCTGGTAAAATAAGCTGTGCTGGAGGGAATGTATATTCCTGTTTTTGTGTCGTTTTGTAATTTAAGGTTTTGCCTAGAGGGATTCTCTATGTTTTGAATCTGATTACCCTGTAAGGTATTTACCATCCTGATTTTACAGAGGTGATTCTTTTACCTTTTCTTTAATTAAAATTCTTCTTTTAAGAACCTGATTGATTTTTCATTGTTCTTAAGATCCAAGGGTTTGGGTCTGTGTTCACCCATACCAATTGGTGAGGATTATTATCAAGCCTTCCCCAGGAAAGGGGGTGTAGGGCTTGGGGGGATATTTTGGGGAAAGACTTTTCCAAGTGGTCTCTTTCCCTGTTCTTTGTTTAAAACACTTGGTGGTGGCAGCATACTGTTCAAGGACAAGGCAAAGTTTGTACCTTGGGGAAGTTTTTAACCTAAGCTGGTAAGAATAAGCTTAGGGGGTCTTTCATGCAGGTCCCCACATCTGTACCCTAGAGTTCAGAATGGGGAAGGAACCTTGACACAGCTTTTGGGGATGGAGTCAAATTTGCTTTTCCTTTCCACACCCCCATGCCACTCCTGAATTGTTTTGCATTTGAATCTCTCACGTATCCAGGTCTGCCCTGAGACTTGGAATGTCCTGGTCCCTTCTCCAAGACATGTAAGGGCTAACCTCATTACTTCGGTGTAAGTAACAATCTTATTGCATCTCTTGGAGCCAGTTCAGGCTGCAATCCGGTGGCTGCCCTTTATAATCCCATCGAGCTAAAACAAAACACTCCATGTGGTCTGCTCTGGCCTCCAAGGGGTTAACGTTTTCTGATTCACCGAAGCCCTCCATGCCTTGGTGAAGCATCATGCCCATCTGTTCCAGCTGATAATGTTCTGATGCCATTGGATTCTACTCCTTTTGCTCCATTTGTTCAATGGCAGTGATGTTTTCGCATCGTGCACCTCCCTTGTAGGCAAGACTATGACTGTTTAAACTGAACTGTAACAGAGGGGAAGAGAGGGGAGGGATGAGATTAAAGTTGCACTGAGTGATCTTTCTCCAGTAGAAGAGCAAAGAGAGAAGGGAAACTTGCTCCAGGCCCATCTTGCCATGCAGCTGTCAGTGGATAGGACATGCTTCTCTCTATTGTCTAATTCTTCACTCCATGAAAAGAGTGCTTGAAGCATGGGTTCTAGTTCTGTGCATCCCACTGTTCTATTAAAATGAATGGGGGAGTCTGTTGCCCCCAGATGTTGGCAGGCAGCTGTGGTCTAATAGATTGAATGTAAGGCTGGAGACTTGGGTTCTTGTCCACTTATTTGCAGAGTGATTTTGGCAAAGCCATGTCATGCCTCCATGCCTCAGTTTCCCCATCTATAGCATGGGGATAATGATGCTTACCGACCTTTATAAAGGGCTTTGAACTCTGTGGACGAAAAGGGCTAGGTGCCAAGTATTACTATTTATATAACCTGAAAGCGCCCCTTGTTTGTGAGTTAATAGCTATACCTCAAGGAGTGTGTTAGCCCCAGCACGCTGCTATTGATGAAGCAGTGAGGTTAATGAGTCCGTACCCTCCCAACAAAAGGAAAACAAATTCTGGGGTGGCGGGCCTTGCTCACTCCAAGGCTGTTCTCAGAAATACAAAGGATTTCAGGCTAGAGCATTGGTGGCCTTCTGTCTTCCCCAGTGCCGTTACGATACCAAGCTTCTGCTCCTCTCTTGAAAGGCTCCCTCTTTCTCTGATTGAATGGCCTGGCAGTTGTGCAGAATGCTGATGAGAACACTACATGACCCAGTCGCAGGCAATAATTTCTATGAAGGGTCATTTCTCCAAGTCACAGGACTACAGGGACCCATCTCTTCGTTTCTGAATAGTGGTTGGGTTGGGTGTTTTGGGGAATGCTCATCGCATCTCTAGTATTTCAGTCCCATACTTGAATTTTAACCCTGGAGTGGAAAGCATATTCTGAGAATGGGAGGAGGAATTGAACCCTTCTGACCTTCCTCCTGCCGGCTGGATTCATGGTGAATCCATATTAGTGGAACACAAGATAACCTGATTCCCAGAGTCAGAGGGGTGCGAGACTAGCAAACATTTGACATAGAAATGTTTCCCGATCAGAACTGAGGAGCTTTGCAATAAACAGGAAGGTAGGTAATCAAAATGTTTTATTGCTTTAAATTCATGAACAGTAAATGCTGGACCCTGAGACTGAAATGAATGTTAATGAAATCTTTTACAGTGATCAAATTCTTGAACGCTTGTTGTGACAGTTTCCCACTGGAATTTTATAAAGCATTTCACCATTTATATACCCAGACTGTACCCAGGATTTATAAAGGGAATTCTAGGGAGATGATTTAACCTAGGCACTGAAAACTGCACCATAAACAGGAACGATCAAAGTAGCCGGAAATGTTTACCAATCCTTGCTTAATGTGGTTTGTAAAACACTTGCCAAAAGTATTGACTCTGGGTTATCAGAAATATTGTGGATATTATCTAGACCAGCAGCCTTGTTAGGCTGCAGCTGACGCATAGCCAGGTTCAACTCTTGGACAATAAAAAGAGCCATCAAGTTCGTATCCACATTCTGAGCCTGCCATCTCTTAGCAACTACTGTTTCAACTGAGCAGCTGAAAGCTTTGTCTCAATTAGGAGCTCTGCCATTGGCCACCAGCAGGGATGCAGTGGAGTTTGCTGTGAGTGGGTATTCCCTCTTGCCAAGACTAGAATCTCTACGGACTCTCCTAATACTTTGACAGGATCTGTGACTGGAGCACGTGAAGTTAAATCTGGAGATAGTTTCTCACCATCGCTCTCGCCTGGTTTGATTTAGAAGGGGAAAAAGGTCTCCACTTTTATCACAAGCCTCCTGTTCATTCTTGGTGGATATAAACTGATATAATCTGGTTGCATCAGGTGACCATCCAGGAATGAACTGTAGACGAGATTCCCTGGTATATATTTGTTTGCAGTAGCCAGAGCTTCATCATAGAAAGCTTGGTAAGTAGCACTGATGTTCTTCCAAATATCTGATTCCAAGGTTGTCTCTCACTTTGGGTCAACCAGCAAAAACGGGCTTCTTCGATTTTTGAATGGTTGTACCCAGGATTGCAGGATTCCTAAAGTCTGGCAGACAGCAAAGGTCATAGCTGTCCCCAAGCCAGTGAAACTATTGACAGACCCAAAGAGCTACTGACTGATTTCTCTGTTGTGTGTTGCATACAGTCTGATGGAGACACTAATCCTGATGCAGATTAAAGAGGTATCTGATCCTCAGCTGCCTTGCATTCAGGCTGCTTCCCGGAGGAGATGATGTACCCAAGTCCAGGTACTTTGTCTGACCCAATGTATAGAAAATGCATTTGAGTCCAGAAAGAAAGTTGGTGAAATCCTTATTTATTTGGTGGCAGCCTATGACACTGTGTGGCATGTTGGGCTGACTGCCAAGCTGCTGCAAGTGATTCCTTATAGGCCAAAGGTGCTGATTCACCCAAGAAATGATTAGCATCTGGAACTTCATCATGCAAGTCCATTATTTATTATTTTCAGATCTCTTGAAACTTCCACTTTTTATCCCTTTCTTCTAGGCAATCTTCCACCTCTGAGGCTGATCAGCTGTGGTATTGACATAACCACACCCATCCTCAGTCCCTGGAGGTTGGCATCTTAATGAGGAAGGATGGTTGGGGCACAAGCCTGTCTGTGACTTGGGAAACCTGGGTTCAAGTCCTTGGTCTGCCACAGACTTCCTGTGTGACTTGCCCAAAGGGGAAAAATCAGTCACCTGAAACATCTCTGTAATGGTCTTCCACAAGGGTCAGTCTTAGCTCCCCATACATACACATACGACCTCCCTGAAATTCAGGCCAAGAAGTATGTGTCTGCTGATTGACAACTGTATTGTGGATGCTGGAAATGAATTCCACAAGCTTGCAGGGAATCTCAGCCCAGACCTGGGCATTTTGACCACTTACTTCTAGCAATGGAGGTTAATTCTCAGTGAAATCAAGACAGTGGCAACTACTGTCCATCTAAACAGTCCTCTTGCTATTTAAGCTATCTCAATCCGTGGGCAAGGAATGCTGCTGCCATTCCATTCCACTGTCATTTGGGAATGAAACTTGGCTGTAGCCAGACTTAATGGCCTCATCTGGAATCCCTGAAAATGAAGATTTCTTCCTGTACCACCTTGATATGAAAACTATCAGGCACCTCCTGGGGAGCAGACCCTTTGGTCCTTCCTGCATCTGTATGGGCCATGGTGTTTGCTCCACCTGAATACTGCTGTGCAGCCATCACACTCTGGTTGCTGACATGGAGCGGAATTTGGCCACTCGTATTATTAGTAGCTGCTTGAATGATATACCAGTTTCCAGTCTCTGTGTTTGCTAACATGCATAGCTCCTCCAGACCTTTGACAAGATGGCATTACTGTCAAATCTGCCTGGAGAGCTGTGACCAATGAAAACAACCCAATACATCTCCAGTTGACTGATGGACCAGTCTTAGACAGGAAATAACATGCAGCTTCAACTTGACAATCTGCTTATATTCAGGGGTGGAAACTTGTTCTTGTGTGACACCACACCTGATCTCTCAACAGTTGCTATGGCAGCCAATGCACTCTTGGATGAGAGCAAAATTGGCCTTTTACCATGCACAGACAATCAGCACCCCCAGGGAGCTGAAAACTACATCCTTACAGAGTGGAAGCATTGGTGGAAAAGAGTCTAACGCACTAAGTACATTCAGGAGTCCATTGCAGCACCTGTCTCCTTGCCCACTTGATCATAGATCATGGACCAGACTCACAGGCTACTCTCTGGCTCATCCAGAGTTGCTGCAGCTATCCACCAGCGTGGCCTGGTTTCCTCCCCATACTGTAACTGTGAAGCGGTGTTACAGACGATCACTCATGTGGTGGAAGAGTGCCCAACCCGAAATATGGAGGGTGATTTACAATGCCTGGCCTCCCTTGATACAGAGGCCATGCTTTGGTCACGCAGCTTGGAGATTGACCTCTGATGCCTGTGTACAAGAGAAGAAAAGAAATGCTTTGTCCAAATTAATGCACCATTATCAGGCAGGTGAAGTGCCCAGCTTTAGAAACCATGAAATAACCGTTTCAGATCTCACCTAGTTAACAGAATATTAGGGGTCAAATTCAGTTCTCTGGTACACCATGGCAACCTCACTGCAGCCAACAAGACCTTGTGTGTAGATGTGTAGAATGGCCTGACTCTCTCTGATTGCCCTGCTCCCAGGGCAGTCATTTCCCATAGTGCAAAACTGCTGTTCAACTGCCATTCTGTCCCGGGAACTTTTTACACTCTGGCCTTGTCTACACTTGAACGTTCTCCTGGTATAACTATATTGGTCAGGAGTGTGATTTTTTTTTTTTTTTTTTAGTGGTAGAGTTAAACTGGTACAAACTCTTGGCCAGGTCTGCAGCATGACACACTTCTGCCAGCATAGATATGTCAGTTGCGGGGTGAAGAGGTGTGAGCCCTGACTGACATAGCTGTGCAAGCAGAAGTCCCTAGTGTAGATGCAGCTATACCAGTAAAAACCACACCAACAAAACCCACAGTGTAAAGCAGAGTCGTAAGTGTGCTTCTGTTGACATAGCTAATTTCATTTGGGAAGCGGTGTTCCTACATTGGCAGAAAAGCTCCTTCCATTGACATACGTTGGGCTTACAATAGTGATTATGCCAGTTTACACTCTAGTATAGACAGCCTAAGTGCACTTTGCTGGTATAAGCTATGTCCACGTTAGGAGCATTGTAGTATATTGGTATACATATACCAGTAAAGTGTGTCTAGTTTAGACATGGCCACAGTGTGGATGCAGTTATACTGGCATATTGGTACCTTATACCAGTATAGTTTGTTCTCCTTACTATATGGGAACAGCCAGACCAGTATAAAGCACCTTTATGCTTATCTAATGGCATCCATACTAGCAAGGTGATACAGCTTAGCGATACTGGAATAGTTAAAGGAGTACAACTGTCTGGTGCAGAGAGGTACTCATTTTATTTTGATGCAAATGACTCTACAAGGTGCCTGGCAATGGAGAATCAGGCCCAAATGTGGAAGGCAAATGCATACATTGAAAAAAAAAAAAGATAGAAAGAAATACATATATTTGTAAGGGTTTACGTTTTGTAAACCTTTCCCCCTCCATAAATGCAGGGTTAAACCAGCCGAGAGTGTCTCTTTTAAAGAGTTATAGTTGTTTCTTTGCTGTTCATCTTTAAAGGAAGACCAAAAACTGTCAAGCTCTTCATTCAACGTATCAAACACAAAACAATGATTATCAGTGATTGCAGTGTCTCTAAATGAAGAAAAATAATTGTCAGCAGCTGTGAATGTGATTGCTTGTGTTTCAGACATAGCGCTTGAGAGAGATGGTTATGTAAAGTGAATAAATCCCCTTTTCCACTCATATTCCAGTGGCTACACACAATCACTAAGGAGCCCAAAAGTGAAAGTTTTAGGGCTTGACCCAAGACTCCCATTGACCTTAATGCCATGTTCATGTTGTATTTAGGAAAATATATATACATAAAGAGTCCACAGGAAAATCAGAGAAATAATAACTGCTTTTATTAATAGAGATTGATCAAGTACAGGATGCTACTGGAAAGTTCAGCCTCCTTCCAGAGCGCTATCCTCACATCTGCCCCTCCAGATATAGGGACATTGTTACATGGCCATTACTGAAATTAATTGTCTTCACAAAGTAACCCATTCATGGGTGCCAGATGTGCTGCTATTACACAGATGTAAATTCATGAACAAAAGATTTAGAACATCTCCTGAAATTTGTGCTGTCAAAATTATAGTGGCCTGTGGAGATTTGCCTGCCAGTGGCAGCCCGGTGTGGCACGCCATTAACGTGGCGCATGCCTGGCATCTGTCTTCTGTGTTCTTAAACATTCTGTGGGTTAAGATATTGTGCCCACCCCTTGCTCTCCAGCCACGTAAGGGCTGAGCACACTCAAATCATGTTGGTAGGAGAGAATTGTCACCTAGCACACAAATGGCTCTCTATGGCAAGGCCAGGGAGCAGTGCTGATGGGCACCAGAAGAAGCTGCTTCCAACCCTTTGCAGACAGAGGATGGGTCACTTGCAACCTGACACCAATGAGGGAGCAAATAAGGCCAATGCTGTGCACACAGGTATGTGTAACCCACTGGTTAGTGAGTATTGTGTCCCCCTTGGTGCCCAGTCAATAGAGGATGTGAGTCTGTGGCAGTCCACAGCTACTGAGCTTGGTCCTTTCACTTAAGCTCTAGAGACTCCTGCTTCTAGCTCTGGAGATCCCTAGATCAATCCCCCACATCAGTCAAGATGGTAGCCGTCACAAATGCTCCTCAACAGTTAAGGAGAAGGGATCCTCTTTCTGAAGCTGTGGAGCATCAGCCGACGTGGACGTGGCCTAAGGGATTAACCCTTGCAGAGGCTGCATTACCTTATGCAAGAAGTGCCTGGACTGGTAGATCCATAAACTAACAGATGCTCAGGAGCCTTGAAGTGCTGTCCAGGAGTCCCTGTATCCCTTCTGCTCTCCCTCCACACCAGCTCCACTCCTTTGATGGCCCTCTGCTGCCTGGATCAGAGAAGGAGGAGTTAGCTCTCATTATGGCTACATGGTCAGCCATTATGACAACCAATAAGTCATGTAAAAAAGGAAATTACTTTTAGATCATATTACAGTGGAACAGGCATTACATGTCCTCATATGGACATGAAACTGGAGTAGGCGCTGCCCCAGGTAGCACAGGTATAAAGAGACCCCACCCTTCACTGTCCTTTTCCATCTATGTCTGCAAGCAAATGTTCAATTTTCCATAAGAACAACCTCTAAATTTCCTTTAGACAGAACAGAATTGACATGGGGATCGCCTGTGGGTTTACATGTAAAATATTTACATGGTTTTATGATAGCCTGGCCTGACATGCAGAAAAGTTAGTCACAAGAGCAAAGAGGAGGAAATAGATGAAGAACGAAGCCTAAGACAATAAAGGTGGCTCATTACAAAGTGACACTGAAGCAAGGCTGGCCACATGGAGACTTCTTTTCAGAGAGTCTGTCATCATAGAAAGAAAAGGAGTACTTGTGGCACCTTAGAGACTAACAAATTTATTAGAGCATAAGCTTTCATGAGCTACAGCTCACTTCATTGGATGCATACAGTGGAAAATATAGTGGGGAGATTTTCTATACACAGAGAACATGAAACAATGGGTGTTACCATACAGACTGTAACAAGAGTGATCAGGAAAGGTGAACTATTACCAGCAGAAGAGCCGGGGGCCACATCGTGATTATGTGGGACCTCCTGGTGACAGCAGGGCTAGAACTGAAATCTGATCCTTTGACTCCAAAAGCACAGGTCACTCCCTACCAGGTAAGCTAAAGGAGACTCTCCATTAGTAGCTAATAGTAACCACTATGATATACATAATTGAACTGATCTGATTCCACTTAGTTCATGGCCATGGTACACATATACACTAGCCAGTTACTTACCTATCTCACCAGAGTGTTATGAGACTAAGGTTTGTAAAATGCTTTGAGTTCCCCAGAAGCACCTGGTGTTGGCCACTGTCGGAAGACAGGATACTGGGCTAGATGGACCATTGGTCTGACCCAGTCTGGCCGTTCTTATGTAGGTGCTATGGTAATATAAATAATAATAAAGATGAAGCTCTTCCCTACTCCACCGTTTTCTCTTTTATAACTCTGCTCCACTTGTGCCAGTCTCCGCGGGGCCTTCCAAAGGCTTAAGGGGCTTGATGTCCATTTACACCACTCTGGCAGTGTAAAGGGGCCTTATATTTGGCATAAATTATGTGCTACCTTAGTGCAAATGAGACTCAGGCCCAAAGCTTTTGCCATAGGGGTCTGCACTGATGCTGTTACACTGAAGTCCACAGCAGCTTTTACTTTTTATACGTATGGGCTGAGTACCAAGTCATGCCTCTTGCTTACACCTCTATGTCTGTAGAAGACAGCCAATGCTTCTGATGCAACCCTGACAGAACAGAGCGTGCTGAGGGAGAAGAGGGGTGCCAGCGTACAAGAGGCAGTGTGGCCAAGGTGACAGAGCATTGGATGAGGACTCAGAAGATCCAGGTTCTTATTCCTGCTTCTGCCACCGGCGTGCTGGGTGAAATTGTGGAAGTCATTTCATTTCTCTGTCCCTCCATTTCCCCATCTGTAAAATGGGGATAATGATATGGACAGGGAAAATGAAGCACAGAGACATTAATGGTCTGATTTGTAAAGGTGCTGAACATTTAACTTAATGGAAGCCGTGTATTCTCAGCATCCCTGAAAATCAGGCTGTAAGTGATTTGCTTGAGGCCCCATAGCAAATCATTGTCAAAACCAGGTCCCCGGCCACTAGCTCACACTGCCTCTCTACCATCCCGGGCTGTTCTGTATGTGTAGTCATGGCTCAAACTAAGGTCTCGAAAATGGAATCAGTTAATCTTTGACTATTTTCCATGACCTCTCCCTTACTTTGCCTATCGATTCATTGGAATGGCTGGATTTTTTGGCTTCCTCAGTCATATTTTATTTGTTGTTTTAGTTGTGAATGGCATCCCATTGCTTGCAATTGTCACTTCAGAAAATAAGACACTTAATTAGTAAAAGGGAAGCACCTGGTTGGCAGCTTCTCAGGCAAGAGCACAACTTGGGAATTGAACTCCGGTCTGTCCTCTGGGTGCCATTATCCGCCCGAGACTTGTCTTCCTAGAAGCAACTCTCCTATCATGTTCCACAGATTTCAGAACCCCAAGTGGTCTCCATGGATCTCAAGGCCCTTCATGCAATTACAATGTGTCTTGTTAAGAGCCAGATGTGCCCATGAACTCCACTGTGATCCATTCTTGGGTATCAAAGGATGCAATGGAGCATAAGGGGGTGTGTTGTAGCAGCAGTGTGGCAGAGGAGATGGCACTTGCTGTGTTTTTATAGGCTACTTATCTAAACCCATGACTTCTTGGCACCTGTGCTCAAGTGAAATGGAGCAACCAAAATTCAAGCCGGCGTGATGCCATCCTGACAGATGGGCACATGTGTAGGCAGCCAAGAGACCAGGTATATAGAGAGAGTACATTTATTGAGGGCAGGATTCCCAGGCGGGAAAGACTAAACAGCTGTTCACGTGGCGCATATGTGCCTATAGTTAAAGGTATGTTACATGACTGACCATGGACCAGGCTGCTCTCCCGGCCACTGTCTGCAAGTTATCCCTACCATTTCATCTTCCTAAATCTTATTTACGGGTGCATAGGGGGCAGAGAGATGAATTCCAACACAACTTTTCTCTCCTTTTCCTTCGTTGTTGGAGGCCTCCAACGTAGCCATTTAAGAAGCTAGGCCCAGTCGGGCAGCAGAGTTACCCTAACATAAAACTGGAACAACACAACCCTTCACCTTGATTTAGAGATGAATGGGGAGTTTTCTTCCTAACTTGGCTTTTAAGTGTATGTGAAACATTTGGGATTTAATAGTCTTATTGTTCCCAGTTCCTTTGTATTACTCTCTCTTTTTACCTACAGACGGGATTCCTGTACCTTCTGTGAGGATACAGGGGTATGAAAAAGTAATTATTTCCATTTCTCCCCTATAGAGTGGCCTCACTAACCTGGGGTGCTCTTTGTCCGTCTTTTCAAGGTGTTGAATCGGCTAGGGGATGTTCATTAGATCTCTGCTTCCTTTAAATGCCCTTTAGTTCAGAAATGTCTTAGGGTTCTTATGTTTACTGCCACCACAGCCAAGTTTAAACAGCTACAAACTGGCTACAGAAGGTCCTGTGGTGACTGGAGATGAAGCTGCTGTAAGCGGCATGTCCCGGTTTGGGAGAGGTACACTTGTCTGCAGCTGCACCACATAGGGTTATGATCTTATCAGATTTCCCATCCTAAGCAGGGCTAGGTCTGCTTGGATGGGAAATCTTCAAGGTAAACCTAGGCTCCTGCAGGAGGTAGAGATGGTGCTTTAGCAAAGGGCATTATTTCCTCCTTACCATCTTTCCTGGGCTTTCCTCTGACCTTTCCTTTCACCATGAAAAAGGAAAAGCCTGAGAAAAGAGAGACTGAAGTATGTATGCCCACAATGTAGAACTGATCAATGAAATTGTTTTTAATTGTTCACTTTATTAATATAACTTCATAAGCAATGTTTTATGAATGAAACTACATTCATTCATAAAACCAGGTACCCCAATAACTGGCTAATTGAGTTTCACTTTCAATCCAATTGCTGCTTAAATCACTGAAACTTACACTGTTTCAACATTGTAACTTCTGCTCATTGTTTGCCATTCCTTACACTTGTCCATATTGTAACTCAAACTCCATTTTAACTTGTCCCAAACTCCATTTTAAAATGCTCACTCCATTTTGTAAACCCCGCTGCAACCTTCATTTTGCAATCTTATTAGTGTAGTTTAGATGTGTGAATGAGGTATGTATGGATGATGGAATCAACCTCCAGCCCCAGCCTGTCCTGGGGAAATAAAGTGTAAACACCAGCGGCTGAAGATGCAGACAACAGCCCTGACAAAGCAAGAAGAGGCCACCCTAAAAAGAAAAGAACAAAAGTACAATTGAAGAAAAATCAAAGCCAGGTCCTAGGCTGAAAGTCATGTCTGCAATTGATGGGTGATCAATCACACCGGACCCAGAGGCAGCATGACAGAGCAAGACCTATAGACTCTGGATTCAAACTAAAGCCTACAAAAAGGATGGGTGAGAGGAAGACTTTGGAGGGTAACATTCTGCTGCCAACATGGAAGGGCATCGGTGCATGCCTGACAGAGACCCAGCTCTTCCTTGTGCCCGGCTTTCCTGGCCAGTTAGCTGCCACAAGCTATGAACCCAAGCCACGAACTCAAGCTACATTCAGGACTGGTAACTACACAGCAGAACATTTGATGTGTGTATGTGTGTGTGTGTGTACATAGATATTAGTTATTGGTCATAAATCAAATTGTGTTATAATAAACGTGACATCTTGTCTTGTCCCCTGAAACGATCCTGTGTAGTTTTGTCTGCATAATAAGGCCAACAAACTATCGCTTTCTTAGACCAAGTTAGGAAATGAGTTCCAGAGCTGAGGACCTTGCACTGCAAACACTGCTCCCTCTAACCCGTAAAGATATGCATCTGAGGACTTGTCTGCTTCAGTGTCCCAGCTGATCTCAGTTGATGGGTTAAAGCACAAAGAGAGAGGTAGTGATGCCCAGGACCCAAACGGTAGATGGCTTTATAGATCAGCACCATAACCCTGAATTGCACAGTACAATCACAGAATACATGTACTCCACATGCAAAACACTGCTAACAAAATGGGCCAACTACATTCTGCACTAGCTGATAATCACTGGTCACTGTTTCTAGGTCTGGGTCTCCCAGGTGCAGATCCCCTATCTGACACCCTATTTGGGCAGTGAAACCCTGCAGTCCAGCCACCTTGAACTCTGGAACAAGTGCTTTAGATCTCCTGAGCTGCTTAGACACATTCCCCCAGAATCCACTTGACTGTGGGAGTTCTGGTTTCTCAAATAACATGGCAGGAAAGACAGGAACACAGTCTTAACAGAGAATTTGTTAACCACAAACACTTTACTCTTAACAAAGCACACTGGAGAGTTACAGATCTTTGCATAGCAAAGAGTCCTGAATGCAGCCCTCCAAATCTGATCTCACTCCTCCATAAGTCCTGGGTTTGGACAGCGACCAGAGGTGATGCAGCCTTTCCTGCCTTCCTTCTTAGTTTGATCTTCTGGCATGTGTTTCTCCTCCTGTGGCCTATGTGCTTCAGATGGAGGAATTCTGGGTTCGAGCCCCTATCCCATCAGCTTCTGTGCAGAGAATCATTCAAAGTCAATAGCCCTTCTGGTAGAAAATCCATTGTTCTAGAAGGGAAGAGTTATGCAATGTTGATGGCACTACATTGTTCTGTGCCAGCTTCCAGATGCTCTAATCCACAAAAGAGGCTACAATAGAACATCAAGGTCACACTGCATAATGAAGATTACAATACAAAGCAGAACCCCTGAAACAAAAGGGGGTTTACCGAGCAAATTGGAGTTCACTATTAGACATGAGACACCCCCCTTCCCTCCAACCTGTCACCAGCTCCACAAGACAAGGAATGGTCAGGAGAAGTTGGAGAAGCACTCTTGGCCACCACTGATATCTAGACCTCCAGAAACAGCCAGTCCTCCTCAGTTTGGTCAAAGGCCTCACCTGGTTTTTATATGGTGAGGAGTCCTTTTAGTCCCATCGAGACAAATGAGTTCTGAAAGCACTTGATGAAGGAGGGCATCGTTATCCTCAGGTTACATAGGAGAAACTAAGGCCCAGGGAGATGGATGTGACTTGCCCGAGGTCACCCAGTAAGTCAGCATCAGAGCCAAAAATGGAATCCTGACACCTAGCGCAGTGCCATACCTGTTGGACAAAGGACAAACCTGCCTCTTCTGCTGTCCTTGTGTACGGTAGGGTTTTGAATATGTGTTGTTCCTGCCCTAGAGATGTTGTGGCAGAGGCACTGCAGGGTGTCAATCAATAGTACATTTCTATCCGAGGTCCTTACAAGTGGCTTTTGATATAATGTCAATGGAAGGAGGAGGGTCACATGATTGGGCATTAAGAGACACAGGATCTATTCCTGACTTTGCTGCTAACATGCTGTGTGATCTTGGACAAATCACTCACTCTCTCCGTGCCTCAATTTCCTCTTCTGTAAATGAGAGACACTGTAATACTGCCTGCCTACCTACCTCACAGGAGCATTTTGTGAGGCTTACTTAATTAGTGTCTGTCATACACTCCGATTGAAGGCACTGTAGAAGCGTGCAGTATCATTACAATTAATTAACACTGGCAAAACACTTTTTACTTTATGTAATGCCTTTCATCCCAAGAATACTTTACAAACTATGGCCCCAATCCTCCAATCAGATCCATGCGCATGGATCCCTGAACTCTATGAGGCTTTATATGGGTGCAGGGATCTGCTTGTGTAGATCCAGTTGCAGGATAAGATCCTATATACATATGGCACTATGGAAATGCACCAACTTCTGGGGTGAAGAGCACAGATGACTAGTGCACGCCACCGTGAGGCGGGGAGATTTCTATGGCCAAAGATACTGCAGCAAATCCCTTCTTGTACAAAAAGTGCCCTGGAATCTTTCGGAGACCCAGGAATACAATACTGATCTCCCTGAGCCAGTGCATAGTCCTATTATTAGTGCACATCAAAGATGACATGCAGCACCACCACTCCATGATAAAACCACAAAGCACGACGAATGCACCCAGATAAGCAAACACAAAGTAAAGCACTGGCCCTATATCCTTGCCAGACACAGTGATTGGACTTAAGAGGCCCAACTGATCTCATCCTGGAGTAACTCCGCTGACATCCACAGGGACACATCAGCATGAAACCTGTTGGTGTAATTTAAATCAGAATCAGGCCTTCAGGACAAGCGCTTAGATTTTGCTCCTGGTCACAGAGGTGTAAATCCAGAGCAATCCAAAGTCCAAATACGGGGACTGTGTGCGACAAAGACCCAAAACGAGGCACTCACAAAAAAATGAACAGTGCAGGAAACCAAAATGGATGTTGGGTCCATTACTTTAGTGCAAATAACAATGGCCATCGCCCTCACTTTCTGATGTCAATACTTGTCAGCAACCAATGTGACACGGGGGGGCGGGGAGAGAGGGGGAGTCATCCTAGCTGGCGTGTAGAACGCAGGCGAGGTTGAATCTGACCTAAGCTTAGGCCACTTGGCCGGTTATGATCCAGAGTGACTCCACTTCGGTCCAGGGGGTTTTACACTGCATTGGGGCCGGAGCAGCATCAGGCCCCAGAACGAGCAGCAAATCTGTTGATTGCACCCCCCCCCCCAAAAAAAAATGCATGAGGCTCCCACAGGGAACCAGATCTGGCCGAGCCCTTTTGCAGGAAGGTCCCCCAGGTCCAGGCCACCCCAATCCCTGAGTCTTATTTACTCCCCCCCCCGCTCGCTCTCCACCCCCTCCACCTCGTGAGCCAGACGCGCTCCGCAGCCTGCTCGCGGCATTGTGGGATGAAACAAGATGTAGGCAGAGACGGGCGAGGGGAGAACGCTGGTCGCGGTGGGCCGAGGCCGCGCCGCAGCCAATGGCGAGGGCGGCTGGCGGAGCCCCTGCAAGGGGCGGGGCGGCTATTTCAGCGCGGGGGAGGCGGCCGGGCGGAGAGCGAGCGAGCGCCGGGCTGAGCGGGGCACAGGGCGGCAGCGCAGCGGGGGGAAGCCGGTGCCAGAGCCAGTGCGCGGCGGAGGCGCTTCGGGTCCGTTTGCCGGTGACTCCCGCGGGGCAGGTGAGCCGAGCGCGCCCGGCGCGGGGGGGGCGTGTTTTTGTTTTCGTGTTTTTTTTTTTTTTTTTGGCCTGGTGCATTCACGAGCAGGGCAGGGGGCGCCCCCCCCCCCCCGGGCTGCAATTCTCCCCCCCCCCCGCCCCGGGGCTGCAACTCCTGGCCGTGGTGGGGGTGGGAAGCGAGTGGGCTGCAATCCGGGGGGTGGCTGCACCTCTCTCCAGCCCCCACACGGCTCCAGCTGGTGGCTGCACCCGCCCCCCCTCGCTTCCACCTGGCCGCTCTGCCCCTGGGAGCTGCCCCCTTCCTTGGAGCCGGGCAGCTGCTCAGATTTCCCCACCCCCTCCTTCTCCTCCCGCTCCCCCTTCCTCCTGCTGCAGCCTCTGAGTGACCCCTCTGCTCAGCCCCTTCTCGCAGCCGGAGGCGGCTTTGCTGCTCCGATGACTCCGTTTCCATCGGGGCATGGATGGGTCTCCCATGCAGCCCCCACCCCGTGGCTTTCAGCCGGGGCTGCATCCTCTGGCCTGCCCTGTCCAGGCCGAGTATCCGCGTTCTGCGAGGCAAGGTCATCTTCGTGAGCCGAGCTCTAGACGCTTCCCCTGGGGGCTCGGAAAGTGAAGGTCACGCCTCTTCTCCCCCCTCCAGACCTCCGCGAGCCTTGGGCTGCTGGGGACTGCATGGAAACCTCCTCCCCTGGGACAGCTTAACAGTGGCGGGGCTGCAGCTGGAGGAAATGCACTAGGGTGGTGTAGGGACCAGTCCTGTGCTAGTAGGAGGTGGCTCTGGTCTCTGTTTCAGGGGTAAAGAGGAAGGCTCCCTCCCTTATAGGAAAGGGCAAATGTTCTACCTGTTCTGTGGCATTAATTCAGGGATCAGCTTCTCCCCATGAGTTTAAGTGTCAGTTTCTGCCTGGGCCAGTCTCTCTTGAGGCCTGTGTTGGTGGCTTCTCCCCCTGGGAAATGCAACAGCAGCCAAGCCTCCTTGGGTAGGGAGTGAGCTGTCTCTGGCCCTTTCTAGGAGGATGAGGGGTGTCATGGTATTGTTAAGGCCCAGCCCTGTGGCTAGGGGAGGAGCTGCTGCTCTGATCTGCAGGTGGAGTAGTTGTGCTTGGCAATGCCAAGGAGAATGATGTTTGGCCTCTGGTGCTGTGGCTCTGCGTGCTGCTCCCTAACCTGTTCACGCTTCACCCTCCCCTTTCCAGACGACAGTGTCTGCAGCATCCTCGCTCAGCTGCTGTTGTGAAAAGGATGTTGTAGCCAGGAGAGAGGCGAGTATGGCTCAAAAAGGGGCGGGTGAGGAAAGGAGAGGAGACCTCTACATACTTAGCAGAAGGGAGT
Source organism: Natator depressus (assembly GCF_965152275.1). Classification (NCBI taxonomy): domain Eukaryota; kingdom Metazoa; phylum Chordata; order Testudines; family Cheloniidae; genus Natator; species Natator depressus. The sequence goes on along the minus strand of NC_134250.1, from coordinate 8,340,498 downwards.
TGTTTTCAGTTGTTGCAGCACTGGCAGGACTAGGGCTTGGCAGAATTGTCCCTGCTCCCAGGAATCCCCATTCTAAATAAGAACCAGGAAGGAAGACCCTTTCTGCAGGTCTCTCACTGACAGTCCTGTAATTACAGATGCCTCTGAATTGACTCTTGAAGCAGCCACATGTGGCTTGTCCTGGGTGCTTGGTTGTCTCTCTAGGGCTTTCCTTTGTGGTTGTTGACATACTTGAGGCTCCAACTCTACCCCCTCCTGCTAAACAGTGATTTTTAAACCCCAATGATCTGGGAGGGTGGGGGGTGGAAGGCACCTGTAACTGGTTTCCTAAAAACTCTTACAAATGCACGTGCTCTTTCCTGGCATTCTAGATGAATTCCCATCCTATTCCTTTAATGCTATTAGTGCGTGTTAATAGCAATGATCAATTATACATGGTATCTAAAATCTATAAATTAGAGCACTAGGAGTCTTCAACTGCAGGCAGAATAAAGAATTGAAGCATTGTTGTCATAAGGCTGTTATGTAACTGGATTCTTTCTTTCATTCTCTCTCTGGATAGCAGGCTCCTTTAGTTGCTATAACAAAGCTACTCCTTCAGTTTTTCTGGGACTGCTCTAGGAAACAATCATTGTAGCAGACTGTCTCCTTAATGGAGTTAAACACGTATGGGTTTCCTACCTCCAAACATATAGTGCTAGTAATATAGCTCAGGATTTACTAAGCCTTGTTATGGCACTGTAAACTTAATGGGGCTTTGCAAACCTAATTTGACACATTCTCCACTGTAAAAAGGCTACATCCTTAAAACGTAAGTAACTTTTTTGTGGTGATCCTATGGTAAAGCAAAATATGATAACCAGCAGCCATGGGCATCATCTAGACAGCTGCCCTTCACTTGTGTAGTCCTTCAAATGAAGGCTCTAAACTGGTCCAGTATCATGCCTGATTCTCCAGTTGTTCCACCAAAATAACAATGGAGACCCGAGTTCAAAGTGGCTGTATGTTGCCCATGTGCTAGTTGAAATGGGTCCTACATCAAAAGTACTAATCAACACAGGTCCACTCTTAGCTCAGGCAAAATTCACAAGTTTGTTTTTAGTGGGTGTTTTGGCTGAGTAAGGACTGAAACGTTAAATTGCATATAAAACTAGCTACAACTAGTGGCTGTGCCCTTAGCAGGGGATCTGAGACCTACATATGGGTGGCTTATCACTGGCTAGTCTAGAACTCCCTAACTAGTTTTAGCAGAGTGATAGGGTGTTTTACCTCTTTCCGGCATGCCACAGTTCAGGCTCTTAAAAGGTCCCAGGTAGGCTCTCTTGTCTTGGATGGAAGCATTGTTCCACAGCAGAACTGTCAACCCTAACATCCCAATTTCGCAATGTTGTGCAGTGCATGAGACACAAGCAAAACTGTTTAGGTTTCATTGGTCAAGCTGAGCAAAGTGCAAAAGGGAATCCATGACACAGGGAGGTAAACTAGATCTGAAACTGCTGCAGTTCTGGTCTGAGCTAGCAAGAACAGCTGGAACGTATGACCCTTAACCTTACATTTAAAGGGAATGTGTACACACTTGAGTGAAATACTAAAGGTTTCTGCTACTATATCCATTGAATGCATTGACCTACAATCAGTGTGGAGACAAACATAGTCTGGGGGCTGCTGTTGGTAGAGCCATATTACTGCTCCACTCCATTGGCTATACCTGTAAGGAAATGTGGTTTTAGCCATTGCTTATTGATTTTCAGGACTGCTGTTCCTGTAACTTAAAGGAGTAGAAGATCTCTGCATAGGATTTATGGGTTTTTAAAGCTAAAAATGTATGTACAAGTGGTGATACTTGGCTGTCTCTAGTCTAATCTCTCAGTAGCTTCATGTACTACAGCATTCCACAACCTAATAGTATATCCTAGGATATACTGTGTAGTGTGCCTAGTACCAGATGTTGGGCAAGATGGGTTTGGTGTAACCTGCAATATAAATACAGAACACTGTATCCAGAACTGTTTTACATCATGTAGACAATGTCTTCTAATGCATGAAAGAACTGTAGCAGAATCCTATGGGCACATCTTAATACTTTGTTCTTCCTTAGGTTCACAATGTCTGACAGAAAGGCTGTGATCAAGAATGCAGACATGTCTGAGGACATGCAGCAGGATGCTGTAGACTGTGCTACGCAGGCAATGGAGAAGTACAACATCGAGAAAGACATTGCAGCCTATATAAAGAAGGTATTATGTAGCTGCTATAAAATGGCATAGGTTCGTTGGGACATGTTGACTATCAAAGTCATCCCCATAGTACCGGAGTGCCTCACAATACCCCTCTGAGATAGGACAGTGCTGTTATCCCTGTTTCTCAGATGGCAGCTGAGACCGATTCTATGATTAGGTCCGATCACACAGGCAGTCTGAGGTAGAGCGAGACTTGAACTCGGGTTTTCCAAGTTCTCGGGTAGCACCTTAACCAATGGACCATTCTTTCTGGCTAGCCAAGCTAAAAGGACTTGGTTGCTATTTACCTTAAGTAGCGACTTACCGTATTGTTGCTATCTCTCTGCAATCTTTTGAATCTTTGGAAGGTGTGACTTGATTTAAACTCTGTGTGGCTACTGTAGTTAAAACAAACAAAACCCAACTCATCTAGTCAAGTGAAACTTACTTGCTTCTGCGTAGCATTTCTAGGCTAAGTAAACTTCCACTTTCACCCTCTTTCTCCCCTCCCCCTCTGCCCCAGGCTTCTCTACCTATTGACATTCTTAACACTACGAGTTTTTGAAAGTTCTGAGCACCAGCTCTAATTGAGGTGAATGGAGCTGGCCTGCGGAGATGATGCAACTTAAACATCTCATGTCTGTCTGAACTCTTTACCTGGATTTATCTGAGGAACCCCTGAAGATTAGAGGAACTGACTGATCAAAGTATCTTTCAGTTTGTTGACCTTATGCATTTGGTGGCATCTTGTGGCATAGTTGGTTTCCCCTGTTTGTGTAGACCCTTCACACAGCAACAAGGGAGAGAGCACTTGGGGGGAGGGAAACAGAGGAAAATATTATTATAAAGCCAAAAGTAGGCCAGGGGGTTTGGGACCCAATGTGGGACCTGAAACTACTTAACTCTGTTCAACTCTAATTCAATTTGAAATTCAATGGTCTTAACGAGTTGAGCATATCTTTTATATTTTCTTAAAATCTGGCCTTTCCAGGTCAAAAAAGTGACTAATCCAGAAGGCTCTTGGGACAGTGCAACAAGGGAATGGAATAAAACCTAAGACAACTAAAGCTCAGGAAAGAAAATGGCTTGTTGCGTATTTGCTTCCTTTCCTAATATAAAGGAAATGGCTTACTGCACATGAAATGGAAGAAAGGTTACTCACAAAGGACTTCAGCTGTCTTTGTTGTTGGTGCCTTGTTGCTTTCTGGTGTATAGTCTGAAGCTTTCTCACTCTTTTACCCCCCCCCCCCAATCAGGATTGTTGAGTCTGATATTTTCCTAGTTTTGCCTGAAGACTGGGTCATGGGAGATCTGTCTTAACTGAAGGGATGAGAGCTCTCAATCCTTACCAGAAACCCTTCCCTCTCAATTGCTAAATTATTTAAATTGTTTATCCCAATGAAACACTACTTCACTTGTTAAGCGTTCGGCTTTGCTGAAGTCTTCCCAAGGCAGACAATGTGTGAATTATTCTGCTTGTTTACATTAGAAAGTCTCCTCACAAACTCTTCTGCTGCTTTATGAAGAATGCCTGAAGCCTGCCTTTTTTTCCTTTTTCAAGTGACCTTTAAGATCCAGGTTTCAGAGTAACAGCCGTGTTAGTCTGTATTCGCAAAAAGAAAAGGAGTACTTGTGGCACCTTAGAGACTAACCAATTTATTTGAGCATAAGCTTTCGTGAGCTACAGCTCACTTCATCGGATGCATACTCTAGTGGCTTACTGGAACAAGCATTCCAAAGTACTGTTTCTGTGAGTCAGCTTGGAATGGGAGGGTTTAAACGGTTCTGTGGAACAACTGGCCTATGCATGTGGCTTGAATACCACTGTGCCAAGGGGACTTTTAAAATCTGCAGTTATGGCCTGGAGCTTGTGTATAAATCACTCCGATAAGTACCTGGCATAGGAACTCTTCCACACTCCAGTGCGGCCCTTTTGTCACCTGCTAATTAGCACATCAGTAATGCAGTAGTAGCTTGCATCCACCTGTGTCTTCAGATTTCCATTGCATTTGTATCTAACAGTAATCGGTTAGGAATGTATATTTCAGACTGGTGTGGGCTTTCTTGGTCTTAACTACTGTACTCTCTCTCCCTCGTAGGAATTTGACAAGAAATACAACCCTACCTGGCACTGCATTGTTGGCAGAAATTTTGGCAGCTATGTAACACATGAGACAAAGCACTTCATCTATTTTTACTTGGGTCAGGTTGCAATTCTTCTGTTCAAGTCTGGATAGGAAGTCGGAGCCAGTGAAATTTGGACTGTAATGCACTGATGGCTGAAGCCAAGATTCCCTTTAACATGGCTGTGCCGCTGCATGGACTGTATACTATATTTAATGTGTATATGTTGCAGTAAAATCTACTTCTGTGTAGTTGCCTGGGAAGAAGGCAGCATTTTTTGTTACTGCTTTTTGGTTTTGGTTTTGGTTTTTTTTTGGTTGTATTGCACTAGGGAAAACTGTAAATGCTTAAACAATGGCCTTTCAGTGGGAAGAAATAAAACTGTTCCACAAACAGCTCCCCCAGTGGTAACCTTTTCTTGGGCAAGGCGGGGAAAACACTTTTTTTTTTTGTTCAGCAGCCCAAAAAGAGATCTTATTGCGTTCATAGTAAATACTCTTATTAGACTGTCTCAACGTCTGAGTGTGTATCGATGGAGGAACGTCAACTTTCCTTTTCAGTTTTAGTCTGTGGGGTGGATTTGGGAGCTGTGTCAATTTGGCTTCGCTGGCCATCTCAGCTGTTGGTGGGGAGAAAGGCCTTATAATGCCCATGTAAGTTAGCAGGGAGGCTTTTTAACAAGGTTTTCATTCAAAAAAGTATATCCTGTCTTGGGACTGCATGGCAAATCATACAACTGGGCCTTGATGTTTTCTGTAGAAAATGCCCACACCACTGCCCTCAGATCAGCCTACATGGATCAACCAAACTCACAGCAACTTAATCTAGTCTGAAACTTAAATGTTCCCCCTAAATTATTATTTGGGGTTTTTTTTTTTTTGTAGGAGGAAGGATCTCCTGTCCTTGGCTGCTTGGTGATGGGGTGATCCAGATCTTAGTTGCTGCCACTGAGACTAACTCTCTTAGGCCAACTGCCCTTTGTTCCAAAATGGACTAGAAAATTTTAAATGTAGTGATTGACACTAGAATCTGAAAGACTTGATCGGGCATGTCTTTATCAAGACAACACTGCCTTAACTCAGGTCTTTCCCTAAAGTAACCTAGTCATCTGGAAGACTTGGAGATGGCCACTGTTGTCTCCATCAGCTACAGTGGAAAATCCTTCAGGAATAGCTTCTGTGTTCCAAATCTCTCTCCTCTTAGCAGAAGCTATTTTGTGAGGGGAAACTTGTGAATATATTCTCTGAAGACAGAAGGTCGTTATCTCCAGTAGGGTCAGCAGTGTTGTCTTCTAGCTCAAACTGCAAGGAGGTTCTTCTGGATCATCCTAGGGTGGTGTCAGTCTCTTCCCCCCCCCCCCACCAAAAAAAAAACCCCAAAAAACAAAACACCTGTGGTGGCTTCTGCAAAACCTGGTGCTTGCAGCGAGAGCCTATTGATTGGTGGTTAATATGGGCAAAATTTCTAGAATGGAGTGAATTCTGTTCTAGGGCAAGGTGACTCCTAACTCTCAACAATCAACTTGGTTCATCTTGAAAGTAACATGCCACTGCTTTTTGTTTGCTGTATTGGGAGAAGGGAGAAAGTGTAGCTATTAATTGTGAAATGACTTAATGACCCAGGCTGACTTCTTCCTGAAGTAAAAGTCTTTGTGTCTGTAGACTGTGCAAAATCCAAAGTATACCTAACTTTGTAATATTGATAGAACCATGTTGTAACTAGACAGGATGTGGTGTCTTAATTTATTTCACGTTGACAGAAAACTTCCAATCTGGGGGTGAGATGCCTTGGACTAACCAGGGCACTTTGGCAACTTTTGTCTATACAGAACTCCACTTTTGATCTAAAAAGGAGAATGTTTGTTTGTTTTTTTCCAAGCATGAGTCTGATGTGAACCTGTTCACACTCTTCTGTGGAGCAAGAGATGTTCCCTTCATAACTGCAATTGCTCAAATACCTTTTTATTTTTCAAACATTAAAGGTGAATTGACACATTTAAAAAGCTTCTAGTTTCTTTTTCATACCAGACTTGCAAAGTAAAAACAACACTTCCATACTTAGCAGATTGAACTACAGAATGCTTAGGTGGAAGGCTCCAAAGGCATGGAAATCTAAATTTGGCTATGTTATGGAGAAACAGTAACATTAAATGTTACAAATATCTACTGAACTCTGTAGGTCAGGCAACACTTAATACTGTTTGCATGGTTGAGTCTCCAGCTCATCAAATTAGCTACTGACCTTAAGATGTTGCTCTCTGAAGTGAGTTTAGACCCTCTTCCAGAGTGTCACTTGACTGGTCCTGAGATGACCTCATTAGGCTGAGGGTCCTAACTGGATGCTGGCTGTCATTCGTATTCCAGATATGCTAGCTGTAAAATCACTTAACCATCCTAAACTGCTTTGCTGCAGACTACTTTGATGTAGCAACTAAAGCTTTCATTAGCTACTACAACTGATCAAGCCTTTTTGGAGCGTTAACGCTTCCAAACTAGTCCTGGCTCCTTCTTGGAGTTGCTTGTTAGATAAATAGGGTCTGTCCAAAAAGGTAATCCAAGTAATGAGATGTGTTAGACTTCTGAATTTAAAGATTGAATGAGCTGTCTTGTAACTTAAAAGTGGTTGCCTGGAGGAATTGGCTTTAAAAAAAAAAAATCCACATTAGTGGGTGGAACAGGGGGAAAACAAGTAAGAATATTAAGTTGCTTTTAAAGTATGGCTCTTAAGCCTTACACTTCTATCAGCATGATTCTATCCTGGAGCTTCTGGCCCTCTTGCTGTGGGGGATCCATCTTCAAGGTCTCATGTGCAACCCCTGCCGCCCCCCATCCCATTGGAGGTCACACATCATGCTTATGGCACTTAACATTACCTTCTTACATAAGAAACTACTGATCTTACGCCCTGGAAATAAGTAGTAGTCCTCTCTGGAGCACCAGTAGTCTGTAGACTTCAGTGTGAAAAGTTCACCCCTTCCCGAACTAGTGTGGAACAGCTCTAAATGCACAGAGGGGAATCTTGACTAATGCAAGGGTGTGACTGCTCCTTATGCTGAAGGATTTACACAGCAGCAATCAATCTTGCCTCTCACAAGGTGGGATGCTCGCTTGAGGCAGGGAGAAGCGATTCTCTCTCCCTTCAACATGTACTGCTCATCTTGGAATGGCCTAAATAACCCTTCCCAGGTGGAAGGATGGTCCTGTGCAGGGAAGTGCAGCCATGTGAATCTGGACACCTGTGTTCCAGAGCCTGCCCCATCACAAACTTCCACCATAACTTTAAGGTAAACCATTTACCCCTCAGTTCCAAAAGGAGGAGAATATTTAGGCTGTCAGGGCTGCTGGGAGCTTCAATAATACTGGGTAGTGCAAGAAAGTGCTTTCTCTGGAGGATTTCCATGTCTTCATTTCCAAACTAACTCTGCACTGGGCTTTACTCCTGTGACTTTGGGGCAGGGGGAGACTCACAGACAAAGCAAGTGCTCCCAGCCTATGTGCTACTCTTATCTGACCTATGAACGTCACTTGAACGAGCAGTTGCGTGCTGTCCAAACCTGCCAGGAAAGGAAAACCTCCAGGGTTAGACATTAATCTACAAAACATAAAAAATGACCAGTAATTGATTTTTTTTTTTAAATCCCCACACAGTATTTAGCTCAACAATCTTCCTCTTGGAAATCAGGAGACTTTACCAGCTATATCAACTCCTTTAAAAAATTAATTTGGGGGAGAAAGTGGATTTATCTAAACCTACTTCACAACAAACTCAGGGGTCCCCCACTTGCACGTATTATTAACTAGCAAAGGAAAGAGTCCTATTGATTTAAAGGACTTTGTCCCAGGCCTTCATTGGAGGAGGTAGTGAAAGTGATGAACAAAACCTGGTTCAACCACCTAGCCCACTTTATGTGGTTATGTGACCTCCATGACAGGTTCTGATCCTGCTCACTCTCAGCTTTCACTTTAACTCTAGTTCTTACGCTTTCAAAGAACTTTCAGAAATGTAGTCGGCCTCTAAACTAAAGCAGTGATTTTCCCCAGGGGCAGGTGTGATCCCATTACCTCCCTGAGATGTCAACTTTATAGCTTCCTGATCACACTTTCAAGCTCTGACTTTTTGTCAGTGCTGAGTATCTGCTGCTCTGGTTGATTTCAACTAGAATTTGGGTGCTCTGCACCTTTGGCAATCTGGCCCTTAATGTTAATTATTTCAGTGCTGATTGATTAATTCCCCAGATGGAGTGGGGAACAGGCACTTGTTGCAGGGGGAGAGATTCAAAGGAGAAGCGATATAGGGAAGGGGAAAAAGAAAGGAACAGAAGAATGGGAAAGGAAGAGAAGAAAAGGGCTGAAATACCCACGGTCAGTCATAGAGCTGAGCAGATTTTCCCACTCAGTGATGGCTAATATTGAAGTCCCTTAACATTCAGGGTCATAAGGGACAGAGGATAATAATGAAGGGTCCAATTACACTACCCTTACGTTAAGCAGTGCTGTACTCAGGTGTCCCGTTGACTCATGGTGCAGGGTGCTATTCAATATCACAGGCTAGCCCCAGAAGCATGACTGCTTCTCCTTTTCATACCAAAGTTGTTCTTTGCTGGAACATATGTAATACTATCGATAAACTACTGGCACCAGTCCTGGTCAGTCTCACATATAGGGGAAGAGAACTCATATCTGGGAGTGTTACCTTTGTAAACAAAGAACATTTATGGAGGGTGATGGGGGGACGGGGACAGGCTAATAACATTTTTGGGGGAAAGCAGGGGAGCGGAAAGCATATTTCTCTATCTTTGCTTTGCAAATCTTTTGGGAACCTGACCTGCTGTGTACTGATATCAATGTTGCATCCCTCCCTGTTTACTTGGATGTTACAGTTTTTGTTTTATGTATTTAGGACCAGATTCTGATACCTTTACTCAAGTTGAGTAATAATGTCTAGATGGTAGATATAGTCCATAGATCTCAGAGTGAGGAAAATATCATTATCTCCATTTTCCAGGAGTTGACAGAACAATCCACATTCAACAAAATTCAGAGTGGTTCTCCCCTTCGGGCAGTGTCTAGCTGAGGATGAACAGTCAAGTCACTACCAATGAGACACATAATCACTGGTGTGAAGCTAGCCTAGCTCGTTAGTGACCTCAGATGTCCTGCCCATCTGATGACGGTGCCATGGTCAGTATGAAAGTGGGAGGTCTCAGTCCATTGTTAAGCAGAACACGATCCATGGGGTAATTAGAAGCGGAGAGAGGCTAAGGATGCAATAAGCAGGGCTAGCTAACGACCCACTCATCACCTGTGAAGATGTTCTTTCCAGATTAGGAGGCAGGCGTCTGCGCAACTCTGCCCATGCTCTGCCTATCTTGGTGTCTAGGGGCTTCAGACTGGGACGGTCTAGTTTGTACGTTTCACCAGCACTAACCCATGTTACCCTACAAGGGGAAGAATGTCTGTTTTCATCCTAAGAACAGAAATACGCCCTAGATTGTCTCTTGAAATCTGTCTCCTTTATGGCCCTGGTCACCATAGTGTCTGAGTTACCATGGATAGGATCCACAGTGCCTTTTTTTTAATGGATTTGGCTTCCTTTAGCACTCAGTTTCATGGTAACACAGCTCTAGGCTCATGTTTACCTGCAGGAGTCACTTCCCTATTCTGTGCACACCTTGCAGCCTGTACAGCGCAGATGGCAGCAGGTACAGTCCCATGGAAACCAGTGGAGCAGCTCCCTGTTACATGAATGGGCTTGGATTTGACCTGCTCTTATGCTCAACGGACAATTTTATATCCACGTTGGATGACCAGATGTCCCGATTTTATAGGGACAGTCCCGATTTTTGGGTTTTTTTCTTATATAGGCTCCTATTACCCCCCACCCCGATTTTTCACTCTTGCTGTCTGGTCACCCTATATCCATCTCTCATGTTGCTCACCTCCTTGTGGCTGGGGTGGAGATTCTCCTTTAGTGACTTCCTAAAACTCTTCTTGCTATTTTACGTGAGCAGGGCCGTGTGTGTGGTGTGGGGGTGGTCATCACCATGCCCAGGGAGTTATCAAATCCTCAAAGGTATGTAGGCACTTAACTCCCATTGGTTACAACTGGATGTAATTTTTTGGGAATTTGGTGCCTAAATACCATTGGGGATCTGGGCCTACATGCTTAAGGGCTCACCTGTGGAGCTTACAGTAATTAGACTTCAAACTTACATAGCACCTCCACACTTCAGAGCACTTTACAAACTAAACCTCATAACCTCCTGTGCAGCTGGTACTATTATTATTCCCATTTTACAGGTGGGGAAAGTGAGAGACAGGAGTAACTTGCTGAAGACCCCAGAGGGACTTGGTGTCAGTACTTGGACTAGGATCCAGGAGTCTCAGGGAGCCGGTCTGGCTTTCAGGCAGCTAGGTCATACCTCTATCTGTAAGAATATGACCTTTTATATGACTGTCTCATTTAGGCTGTCAGCTTCTTAAAGGGGCTCATCACCAGAAATATGTTGACATACGTGGTCACCCACCAGGAAGCTGAGCCACTTTTGGGGTTAGGGGGAAGCTTTGCCAAGGCATGTTTTTACCATTCAGCTGGCTTCCAGCATACAGATATACTCATTGGAGAGGGTCAATGTCAAGATCAGTGAAGCCCAGGATTTGAGCTACATTTTCCTCTGTGTTTTGGTTGCCAGGTTCATGTAGCTCTACGTTATCTGGTTATCCTGCTGCCATGGAAACCTTGAGACAGGTGAGCATGGCCTGGACTCCTGGTTATAGAGAGTTGTGTGGCCTCTTGAAGGCTGTCAGCCATGCTGCTGCAGAGCTCAGGAGCTGTGCAGAGTGCACTGAAAATACGGGCTATGTACTGAACACGGTAACAAAGAGATTTGAGGCTTGTGCATTTGTGCAGACAGTGCCTGTGTTTTGCTTCCCCACCTCGCAAAGGGGACAATAGAAAAGAGCCCCCATGCTGTGTATTTTCAGCTAAAACAAATCAGTGCAACCTGCTGTCCCGAGCCCGTGAGCACTGCAAGGGATGCCCGTGGGGCACCAACAGAGCTCTTGCTCAGGACATGGATTTCCGCTTCAGGCTTCCCAGGTTCACATGCTAAGCAGCAGCTTGCCCAGCAGGAGCTGAACCCTAGCATGTGTCCCAAGAGTCTCCCTTGTTGGGCAAAAAGCCTAGATCCCAGGTCCAGTTGGCAAGTTTGAAGCAGTTTTGGTAACGTGGGGCTAATAGGAGGAGGGTCTCAACAGATTTGAGCATTTCCCCAGCTCCTATTTCTTGGTCCATCATAGACCTCCTTATAATATGCATTGTAACCCCACTGACCTGGTTACACGTCTTCCCCTGCTTCCCAACAGCCTCAAGAAAACTTTATCTCTGGGTGCAGCTGCTACGCTCCTTACTTCTTCCCCTCCCCGCACCAGCACCAGATGCAGCAGCATCCTTCCAGTTCTTTTCTTGCCTCCAATGGAGGCAAGTCACAGTGGCAGATTTACAGCTGCTACTCAGCTATCCAGATTACAGCTCACCTGCCTTCCTATATCACCTGCTCGGCCCTGCGCCCCAGCTCACCCCCTAAGCTGCAGCATTACAGGAACGTCCCCATATTTTTCTTCCCACTTGCATACTATTCAGAAAGGACTGAAAAGCAAAGTGCAAACTGTATAAAAAATGGCCCTGTTGTAGCATCCTTTTGGAATGTATATGTGTGTGTGTGGCCTTTTGTTTTGCCTCTAACTTTCCTCCCTCTCACTTGTCTTTGAATGGAATGATTTCAGGAGTGGGAGGAGCTCCCTAAGAGTTGCTATGTGTCCTGACACTTGTTTATGACCCACCAAAATATCCAAGGAATTCACCATGGCAATTCCTAGCTCCCATTCTTCCTGAACTTCCTCAGCTTCATTTAAAGCCAGTTCCTGGTGCCACAGTGTATAATTATAGCAGTCAGCATTTATACCATGCTTTCAGTCCTGAAAGCACTTTGCAAGCATTAATCAAGCGGTCTATTTATTCTTATGATCTATACAAGTAAATTCCAACCCACTCTCCCAGGTCTTGTATAGGCAGTTACTGTTGTAGAATTGTAGGATTGAAAGGGACCTTGAGAGGTCATCTAGTCCAGTCCCCTGCACTCATGGCAGGAGGACTAAGTATTATCTAGACCATCCCTGACAGATGTTTGTCTAATAGACAATAGGGAGTGTTTTCTAGACAGCTGAGCACAATGCTGGGAGATAAGAACTCCTGGAACCCAAAGTCAGACATCACAAATAGCTATTAGATCTGCCTGTGCCAGATTAGCTTCTGAGCTCTAATTCTTGCACTGACACCAACGCCTCTTGTAGCCTGGGAAATGTCTCTGAACCTTTGCTATTATTGTTGTCAGTCCTACCAGCCTCAGGGCCCCATTGTGCTAGTGCTGTATGTGGGGAGAAACAGTCCCCGCTCCAAAGGATAAACAATCTGTGTAGACAAAACAGGCCCAGAGAGGCTGAGTGAGTTGCCACAATCCTGTTGCAGTTCAGGAGAAGTTGGTATTAGAACCCAGGTCTCCTTGGTTCCACTCTAATGTTCAATTCACCAGACCGATACTGCCTCAATTTCCCCACCTGTAAAATGGAGCTAATGGTCCTTAGCTACCTTATTGAGGTGTTGTGAGGTCTACACACAAAGGCTGTACTGCTTTAACTATGCTGGTATATCTAACATGGTAAAACTTCCTTGGTGTGCCCACAGTTATACAGGTATAACTATGCTTTATTCTGGTATAGCTATTGGTAGGAGAAGGGAATAACCTATACTGCACCTTTTCCTGCTCTAACTATGTCCACATTGTGTGGGAGGTTGTATCAGTTTCAGGGTTTGTATAAAAAAATCACCCCCCCCAACCAAAATTGTTAAACCGGTATGAAAAGCATGTGTAGACCAGGCCTTGGTTAGCATTTCAAATTCTGCCCCCATTTATACTAGTACAAATGAAGAGGAACTCTGCTGGCTTCAGTGAAGTGACTCTGGTTTGATGCTGGTGTTCAAAAGAGCAGAATATGGCCCAACCTGGGCAAAGTACTTTGAAGGTGCAAAGTGAGACAGACCACTAGGTATCACCATTAATAACTACAGGGAGTAATCACTGGTCCCTGCCAGCCACCCACGAAAGTATCCGACCAATAAAAAGACTCTGCAAAGTCAAAACTAAATTAAATTGCAAACCCTGGCTCTTTACAACTAAATATCAAGGTTAAGCAGATTTATGCCAAGCCGTGATAATATAAATGGAAATAGTTTAGCTGGCAACGTTGGATGTTTCAAGATGATGTTCACTGAACAGAGATCTAACATGTTACTCCATAAACTGGAGCTGAGGAGTGGAAATCTCATGTTAAACAGATGTTTTGCACTTGGCATGATGTTAAACATTTGATTACACTTTTTAATAAACGGAATGCTTAATATCATGCCCAGCTAGGCAGAACACCACAGGTCTGTTCTGTTACCCAGCCAGCTAGCCCTGATGCATCCAATGTGGGAGGCCACACTGCTGGTGAGAAAGGAGCTGAGGACCGATAAAAGTCTGGCCATTTGTGATATCCTCACTGCGAGGTTAACTCTGGTGACTGGCACCTGGGTGTGAGCAGCTACATTGCAAAGTCCTACCTATCTTGCCATACTGGGTCCTTGCTGGTGCTGCAGTCCCCCGATGTGTATCACAAGGGCTTCTGGGGGCATATCCTGCGATTCTTTGTGCTACAGTGACCTGAATGCTCTAGGATTCCTTCCCAGTAATTTGTGGGAGAACTTGTCTCTTCCTCTGAGTGCATGGGGGGAATTGTGGGAAGACGCAGGAGGATTATCAGTGATTTAGCCTGCATACTCATTGCAAAGTGGGTGGGTTACCAGCCTGAGTGAAAGCTCCATCGATTTTAGTCTATAAAACGAGGACAGACCAGCTAACCCAGGCTGAAAACAGCACCAAACTTGGGTGAGATTTTGTGTGTGGATAGGAGAGGGGTGTGACATTCCCCAGGGTACAGTTTGGACTACTGAACAGCAGTACTTCTTAATTCTCTAGCCTGGGATACCTCTTACACTGCTTTGCTGCCAGAAAAGCCACACCTGACCTGCTCACACACAGCCTCCAGCAGGTAACTTGCTCCCACCAACACAGTATTGAGAGCTGTAAGATCGCCATGCATAAATTACTTACAGGACGACACCTGTATATCCGCAGTCCCAGCCTTGTTCCCCAGAAATGTGCATCTTGCACTGCTCAGTATTCTCCTGGACAGTGTAAACTCATAGGAAGCCTGTCATTCCAACACTGGTTAACGATTATGCACTGTCATCCAAAGTAGCGATTCCCCAACACTTCAATCCAAACACACGGACTGAGATAAAACAAGTTTATTAACTAGAGAAAGATAGATTTTAAGTGATTACAAGTGATAAGGCATAAAAATCAGAATTGGTTTCAAAAGAAATAAAAAGGTAAAACCGCAAGCTAATACCTAAAAAGAAAAATGTCTCTCTCACCATAAGCTGTAATAGTTTCGGCAGTGGATTTCCTTTCAGCCAGGGACCCCTCCACCAGTTCAGTGTTCTTCAGGTATTCATTGATGTCATGAGCAGAGAGAAGGGAGAAAGAGAGGGGCGATGTGAAGGTAACTGTCACTTATTTTTATATGCTCTTCCTCTCTTTGAGGATTACCTCCCCCTCGCCGTGATATAGACAAACAGTGAGATTCGAACCGTCTCTGGGAGGAAATGTAAATGTCTTGTTTATACCTTCTCCCCTGCTGCTGGATGGCCAATTAAACAGGTAATGGCCCTTTAGTACCTTGCTGGCATGCTAATGTGTCTTTATCTCTGAGAAACTGGTTTGTGGACGTTATCCAGAACTACAACATATTTCAGTAGCAATCATATAGCAAAATCTCATAATTTTACATACAGCCTTGTTACATGCGTTTCACAGGATAAGCATATTCAGCTTATTATGAGTTTTCAAATGATACCTCACAAGGCATACTTTGTACAAAATAATTCATAACCATATACAAGTGGTGAACATGGGGTACAGAGTGTCACAAGGGATACAGGGGGTCAGGGCTCAATACCTGAGTAAGAGGCTGAATTGAGTGAAGACGTACCCATAGTGCTTGTCTTCACTGCTGAGTTTGCTCGAGTATGGCCCCTAAATTAAGTCCCATCCACGCACACCCTTAACTTGGTGTGGCTGGCCGGTCTGGAGGAATAAGCTGCCGCTAACACAACCTCTCTGTGCAGCTTGAGAGTTATTTCACAGCATGGCTGCTCTCGCTTGAGCTAGGCTAACTCGAGCAGAGTTAACTCTAGTGTAGATAACTTGAGTTAACTTTGCAGTGAAGACATAGCCTAAGGTAGAAAATAGATTATGAGTTCTGACTTATCTCCATTTGCACCAGTAAATCACAGGAGAATGGCAGTGGTCTCGCACACACTGGAAGGGAAGAGAAGATTGTAGCCCATCTAGAGCCACAGGTTTTCACATTGCAAAACTACCCCCAGAATTGGACATTTTAAGAGAGAGGCCAAGATAGATGCATCACAGGAACTGAAGGTTTCATTCAACCTCTAGTGATGATTTCTTCCACCGCAGGGCCACAGCACGCCGGCAGGAAGGCAGCGCAAGAGAGTTTGAAAGGCCACATGCATTTTTGTAAACAATAATTAGCATGAAAGGAGAAAATATTTTTTGACTCAGCAGATGCTCAAAGCTTAGCCATTGTTTTCATGGTTCTGATTGTACTTCAGCAGAAGTGACACATATGCGAGGCAAGAACAGCCTGGGCCATCTTAAGATATTATATTACATACAATAATTTATAGAAAATCATTAAACAATTAAATCTGGCTGATCTCTCAGCAAACAAAAAGCAGCCTGCAGTTTGTATGATAAACAGGGCAATTCCATTTTTTTCTCGGCTGTCTTCTTGGAATCTAATTTGAATCCTTATTTCAGAATAACTATAATTATCTTTAATTGCCATTATTGTTTAACATTTTTTAATGTTTACAAGTGCAAACTGTTACAATTTTCCATGCAGATACAGTCAGAAGCCAGGGTTCGCAATGAAAGTAATTAAAATGCTGCAATTCCCTTCCCTCCTGCAAGGTGAGAGCTAAAGGGTTGGAGAACAAAGGAATCAGGTGACCTCCTGGCCCGGGAAAGGGACAAAGCCCAGAGGAGGAGGGGCTGGAGGGTGAGTCAGTTCGGGCTGGCTGGGGACCAGGAGTGAAGTGGAGGAGTGAAGTGCAGACGTGGTTGTCTGGCTCACTGCCCCCCAAAATGGACCCGGCTGAGGGGTGCTGTTCTCTGTACCTACAAGCTCTGTTTTATACCATGTTCCTGTCATCTAATAAACCTCTGTTTTACTGGCTGCCTAAGAGTCACGTCTGACTGTGAAGTTGGGGTGCAGGACCCTCTGGCGTCCCCAGGACCCCACCTGGGCAGACTCGCTGTGGGAAGTGCACGGAGGGGCAGAGGATGCTGAATGCTCAGAGGTCAGACCCAGGAAGGTGAAAGTTGTGTGAGCTGTTTGCCCTGAAGACAGTCTGCTCACAGAGAGGAGACTTCACCAGAGTCCTGCCTGGCTTCATAGGGAGCAGTTCCAGAGCATTGCCCAGGGACTCTGTGACAGTGTGTATATTCAAATGCGTGTGTATGTTCAATCTGTGTAACTTGCCAGTATGTAGGCTAGAAATTCAGACAAGTTTAGCATTTATTTAGAAATTCAGCAAAGCTAGTATCTCTTGCCATCTCCAGTGATTTGCAGCTATGGCTCTGCAAAGGGCAAGAAGGGAAAAAAAGCACTTTCTATCTTACATCCTTGGAGAATACATAGCAAAGATAAAATTATGGACATGAATTATGCATATGAACGATGATTTCACTTCTGCTTTTGCTAGGGATTAGATCATGTTTGGTGTTAATCCTCAGCGAATTTCTATATGTTCTGTAGCCATCTGAACATACTCTCTGAATGCTAGCAGCTCACAGTAATTTAAGTGGTAATGGCTGAAAACTGCCACATTTCACTGATAATACCTTTTGTGTGGGCAATAAACTCAGGCAGAATTTCAGATCTTGGAAATCAAAAGTATTATTAAAGGTGGCATCTTATGTTCCCTAACTGATTTCAGACCTAGAGCAAGTGATTTTGCTGCCTCAATGTTTGATGCTCCTTCCAGACAAACAAACCCACCAACAAAGATACATGCAATAGATAGCAAAAGATTTAGCTATGGTAATAATAATAAGAACAACGCAAGTCTGTGCTATTTTATATATACGCTTGGGAAAATATATTCAATCCTTTAGGCAGATACTTCCTACGCCTGGGTAGCTTTGAAAAATCTCAGCCTTAAAGTCAGAAAGGTGGCTAGTACATAAGAAAGTCAAAAGCCAAGGAAAATTACTGCTGCCTTTTCTGGGAAACAAGGTAAGTGGTAATGAGAAATATACCAGCATATCCTGGAGTCTATAAAGATAAAGCCCAGCAAAGAGGATGATAAAGGAAACCCATCAGATTAAAGCCCATGCAACATAAAGGTAAAGTATTTATGCAGCGGAGTACAATTCAGGCCCAATGGCTTTTACTGGCATAACTTCAGACACACACAGAGCCTAGAGCAGTGGTTCTCAGCCTATTGCGGGCCACATATGCAGCTCTCTGTCTGTCATTTGGGCCACAGCCACACAATATATTTCCTATTTACACACAATGTATTTACAGTATATTTACTGTATGGCCCTGAGGCTGTCACATGGGACACAGCTGTCTGCTGATTGGTAGGGTGACCATATTTCCCTATGCGGCATACGGGACACCTGGTAAAATTACTTGTATTCAAGCGAGTTCAAGGGCAATCAATCGTACAGACGTTCAAATTAACATCAAGTTGACTGAGCCCCTGTTAAAAAGAAATCCTGCTGTAGTTGGATTCTTTTTATTTACCTTCTTATCTTTTAGGCTTTAGTGTTCACATGGGGAAGGGTGACACAACACACCCCTCTCCCCCACACACATGGGGAGGGGTAACACACACACACACTCCTGTATACCTCTCTCTCACATGGGTGCGGGGTTGACTGACCCATCTGACCCTGCCTGCCCAGCACTCTCCATCTTCCATACCTGGCTGGGCCCCCGGGACAGACCCGCCTCTCCTAGCACTGCGTCTTCCTGAGGAAACACATGGGGGGGCGGGATGCAGGGTCACATGCTCCCCCCTCCCTTGATTTCTGCCAGGGTTCACATCAGAATGTGGCCAGCAGCAACCTTTCAACACTGTGCGGGAGGGAAGGGACGGGAGCTGCTTCCCGCCGCAGGGGAGGAGGAGGGCAGGGGGAAGGGATGACCTGGCCTGTATTTTTGCAGAGCTCTTCTCTTCCCACGCCACACTGCTCCCATGTGGGTGGAAGCAGCTTGTCCCTTCCCGCACACACAGTGTCAAAAGGCAGCTAAACACCTCCAGGCTGCTGCTGGCCACCGACATATCCCAGCCACCTCCTGTCCTGTCTCCCGGCTACAGCGCAGGCAGGAAGGGGTTAAGCCCGAAGGATGCATTGTCCTAAGGGAACCTGACTGCAGGGGCTTCAGTGAACCCGGCCAGAGAGGTGGCTCAGCAGAGCAAGGTGCCTAGGGGACAAAGCAGCCCTGCGCTCCCTGGGGGCAGGATCCAGGGTGGGGGGCACGAAGAGGATGCTAATCCCCTGCCCTGGGGACTGCTGTGGAGCCTGCAGGTTTGGGGTGTGAATAGGCTGGAAATTGCTTTCCCCCCACCACTTAAGAGCTTAGCTGAAGGGCAGAGAGGCTTCCCTGTGCCAGCACTGTGCGGGGCTTTGGCACATGCAGGCCAGCACCCTGGGCTGTAGGGTCTCGGGCTCTCCCGGGGCGCCGGCCCAGCCAGAGGCAATGGGGGAAGGAAGGAGCCTGCCAGCCAGGCTGTTGGTGAGCTGAGCGTGCAGACCAGAGTCTGGTTCTCCACACAGCGCTGGGACCGGGACGTTCCCCCCGGGGGGATATAGAGGAGCAGCTGGGTTGGAGGGGTGAAGGGGAAAAGCAGGGAGAGGACAGCGAGAGGGGAAGCACATAAAGGGCCTTGCACACCCACCCCCATTGTTGACCACTGGATCCCTCCACTCACTGCTGGTGGGCGGGTGGCTGCCGAGCAGGGATCCGGCCAGCAGTACGACCCACCAGTACTGATGGGTGGACGCAGAAAATACGGGACAATTTGCCCGTTTTTAAGAAAAAGGTGGGACACCTGCAGGAGGGCTTAAGTATGGGACTGTCCCTTTAAAAACGAGACGTCTGATCACCCTACCGATTGGGCTGCAGGTTGAGGACCACTGGAGCATGTACCTATAGAGATGCTGTTTGCTTATGTTTATACAGAAATGTGTTGAAATGTAAGTGGGCCCAAAAATCTATTTTCTAAAAACAGGCTTGACAACAGTCAAGTGAGGCCTAGTAAACTATAAGTAAAGGGAAGCGGGGCAGTTCAGAGGCAAGTTGCAGGTAATTTAGGACATAGCCCCAGGTCATGTTATACACATATTTTGCCTAACTGGTTTTCACAAGCATTTTAGATAAAACGTTAATGTCTTGGAAAATGCTATCTGTATTGACAGTTATCGGTATGGCATTTACACAGATGCTAATTACTGATGAGCTTCGTTCAATGGCCAATGAGAAAGTAGAAAATATTTAATTGTGATTAAAATGGAGGATTTAATGTTAATTAATTAAAGGGCATTACTATAATTTATTATAAAAAGGGTAGCATGCTAATTTTAGATTGGGCACACCCATCTCCCATCAGGGTACCATTAGAGAATGGGTTATACCTGTTCTCCTTATTTAGGGACTGATCATGCCATAATGCATCATTTGATCTCTGAATGTGTGTATCAAGGCAGTGTATGGTAACAGTATGATGCTTGTTTGCTTAGCTTACTATTTTATATTAAATAAAGTCTTTAGTGACTCATTCACTGTGTCATTCGCAGCCCTCTGTCAAATTCAGTGTTGATAAATGCAAAGTAATGCACATTGGAAAACATAATCCCAATGATATATACAAAATGATGGGGCCTAATTTAGCTGTTACCACTCAAGAAAGAGATCTTGGAGTCATTGTGGAGAGTTCTCTGAAAACCTGCACTCACTGTGCAGCAGCAGTCAAAAATGCGAACAGAATGTCAGGAGCCATTAGGAAAGGGATAGATAATAAGACAGTAAATATCATACTACTTCTATATAAATCCATGGTACGTCCACATTTTGATACTGCGTGCAGTTCTGGTTACCCCATTTAAAAAAATATATATTAGAAATGGAAAAGGTTCAGAGAAGGGCAACAAAAATGATTAAGGGTCTGGAACAGCTTCCATATGAGGAGAGATTAAAAAGACTGGGACCGTTCAGCTCAGAAAAAAGAGAAATAAGGGGGATATGGTAGAGGTCTATAAAATCATGACACAAAAACCAGGGGTCTCCCAATGAAATTAATAGGCAGCAGGTTTAAAACAAACAAAAGGAAGTACTTCTTCACACAGTGCACAGTCACCCTGTGGAACTCATTGCCAGGGGATATTGTGAAGGCCAAATGTATAACTGGGTTCAAAAATAGATAGCTAAGTTGATGGAAGACAGGTCCATTATGGCTAGTAGCCAGCATGATCAGGGATGCAACCCCATGCTCTAGGTGAACCTAAGCCTCTGAACACCAAAAGCTGGGGCTTGCCAGCAGGGGATGGATCACTTGATAACTGCCCTGTTCTGATTCTTGTTGAAGCATCTGTCATTGGCCGCTGTTGGAAGACAGGATATTGGGCTACATGGACCATTGGTCTGTCCCAGTATGCCTGTTTTCATGTTATTATTCTAGTTCTTTCTTGCTTTTGCAAATGGAAAAACACAGCATGAAGATGTACTGAAATCCGACAACACTTCCTTCCTCCCCCTTTGCTGGCTTAGTGGGAGCCAGCAAGGCCAAAGGGACCTTTTGTGTAAAATCAAGAGTAGCGTCTATTATCCTGGAGCTAGGGACTGAGGGATGATCAGTGCCCACTGAACTCAATGAGAGTCTTTCCATTGCTTTCCATGGGGTTTGGATTAGGCTTTATGTCCTACTCCAGCGTGGTCATGGACTGACAGATATTATAAGCCTTTTTCATTGCTAATGCCTCTGAGTCTGCTACATGATTTCTGAACTGTTCATCCCCAATCAGGAGACTTTGTGGGGGGTGAGGGGTTCTGCATCAGTGTCCCTCACTCTTTTACCCCCCCACCCCCAATCCTCCACATGGGTGAAGAAAAACAACAGTTTTCAGAGTAACAGCCGTGTTAATCTGTATTTGCAAAAAGAAAAGGAGTACTTGTGGCACCTTAGAGACTAACCAATTTATTTGAGCATAAGCTTTTGTGAGCTAAAACCCACTTCATCAGATGCATACTGTGGAAAGTACAGAAGACGTTTTTATACACACAAACCATGAAAAAATGGGTGATTATCACTACAAAAGGTTTTCTGTCCCCCCACCCCACTCTCCTGCTGGTAATAGCTTATGTAAAGTGATCACTCTCCTTAAAATGTGTATGATAATCAAGGTGGGCCATTTCCAGCACAAATCCGGGTTTTCTCCCCCCCCCAACACCCCTCCCCGCAAAAAAACACTCTCCTGTTGGTAATAGCTTACGTAAAGTGATTACTCTCCTTACAATGTGTATGATAATCAAGGTGGGCCATTTCCAGCACAAATACAGGTTTTCTCCCCACCCTCCCCCAAACACACACACAAACCCACTCTCCTGTTGGTAATAGCTTTTCTAAAGTGATGACTCTCCTTACAATGTATATGATAATCAAGGTGGGCTATTTCCAGCACAAATCCAGGGTTTAACAAGAACATCTGAGGGGGGGGGGGGGGAGGGGAGGAAAAAAGAAGGGGAAATAGGTTACCTTGCATAATGACTTAGCCACTTCCAGTCTCTATTCAAGCCTAAGTTAATTGTATCCAATTTGCAAATGAATTCCAATTCAGCAGTCTCTCGCTGGAGTCTGGATTTGAAGTTTTTCTGTTGTAATATCGCAACTTTCATGTCTGTAATTGCGTGACCAGAGGGATTGAAGTGTTCTCCGACTGGTTTATGAATGTTATAATTCTTGACATCTGATTTGTGTCCATTTATTCTTTTACATAGAGACTGTCCAGTTGGACCAATGTACATGGCAGAGGGGCATTGCTGGCACATGATGGCATATATCACATTGGTGGATGTGCAGGTGAACGAGCCTCTGATAGTGTGGCTGATGTTATTAGGCCCTATGATGGTGTCCCCTGAATAGATATGTGGGCACAGTTGGCAACGGGCTTTGCTGCAAGGATAGGTTCCTGGGTTTCTACAAGCCATTACCCTCTGATCCCACTGAGAGTTACCAAAAGAAACTACAGCATTTGCTCAAGAAACTCCCTGAAAAAGCACAAGATCAAATCCGCACAGACACACCCCTGGAATCCCGACCTGGGATATTCTATCTACTACCCAAGATCCATAAACCTGGAAATCCTGGGCACCCCATCATCTCAGGCATTGGCACCCTGACAGCAGGATTGTCTGGCTATGTAAACTCCCTCCTCAGGCCCTATGCTACCAGCACTCCCAGCTACCTTCGAGACACCACTGACTTCCTGAGGAAACTACAATCCATCGGTGATCTTCCTGAAAACACCATCCTGGCCACTATGGATGTAGAAGCCCTCTACACCAACATTCCACACAAAGATGGACTACAAGCCGTTAGGAACAGTATCCCCGATAATGTCACGGCTAACCTGGTGGCTGAACTTTGTGACTTTGTCCTCACCCATAACTATTTCACATTTGGGGACAATGTATACCTTCAAATCAACGACACTGCTATGGGTACCCTCATGGCCCCACAGTATGCCAACATTTTTATGGCTGACTTAGAACAACGTTTCCTCAGCTCTCATCCCCTAATGCCCCTACTCTACTTGCACTATATTGATGACATCTTCATCATCTGGACCCATGGAAAAGAAGCCCTTGAGAAATTCCACCACGATTTCAACAATTTCCATCCCACCATCAACCTCAGCCTGGTCCAGTCCACACAAGAGATCCATTTCCTGGACACTACAGTGCTAATAAACGATGGTCACATAAACACCACCCTATACCGGAAACCTACTGACCGCTATTCCTACCTACATGCCTCCAGCTTTCACCCTGACCACACCACACGATCCATTGTCTACAGCCAAGCTCTGCGATACAACCGCATTTGCTCCAACCCCTCAGACAGAGACAAACACCTACAAGATCTCTATCAAGCATTCTTACAACTACAATACCCACCTGCAGAAGTGAAGAAACAGATTGATAGAGCCAGAAGAGTTCCCAGAAGTCACCTACTACAGGACAGGCCTAACAAAGAAAATAACAGAACGCCACTAGCCGTCATCTTCAGCCCCCAACTAAAACCCCTCCAACGCATTATCAAGGATCTACAACCTATCCTGAAGGATGACCCAACACTCTCACAAATCTTGGGAGACAGGCCAGTCCTTGCCTACAGACAGCCCCCCAACCTGAAGCGAATACTCACCAGCAACCACATACCACACAACAGAACCACTAACCCAGGAACCTATCCTTGCAACAAAGCCCGTTGCCAACTGTGCCCACATATCTATTCAGGGGACACCATCATAGGGCCTAATCACATCAGCCACACTATCAGAGGCTCGTTCACCTGCACATCCACCAATGTGATATATGCCATCATGTGCCAGCAATGCCCCTCTGCCATGTACATTGGTCCAACTGGACAGTCTCTACGTAAAAGAATAAATGGACACAAATCAGATGTCAAGAATTATAACATTCATAAACCAGTCGGAGAACACTTCAATCTCTCTGGTCACACGATTACAGACATGAAAGTTGCGATATTACAACAGAAAAACTTCAAATCCGGACTCCAGCGAGAGACTGCTGAATTGGAATTCATTTGCAAATTGGATACAATTAACTTAGGCTTGAATAGAGACTGGAAGTGGCTAAGTCATTATGCAAGGTAACCTATTTCCCCTTGTTTCCCACCCCCCCCCCCCCCGCCGCCTTCCTCAGATGTTCTTGTTAAACCCTGGATTTGTGCTGGAAATGGCCCACCTTGATTATCATACACATTGTAAGGAGAGTGATCACTTTACATAAGCTATTACCAGCAGGAGAGTGGGGTGGGGGGAGAGAAAACCTTTTGTAGTGATAATCACCCATTTTTTCATGGTTTGTGTGTATAAAAACGTCTTCTGTACTTTCCACAGTATGCATCCGATGAAGTGAGCTGTAGCTCACGAAAGCTTATGCTCAAATAAATTGGTTAGTCTCTAAGGTGCCACAAGTCCTCCTGTTCTTTTTTAAAAACAACAGTGTTTCTAAGATGTTGCATTCATTGTAAAGCTTTCTGATGGCGTTGGCAATTCAATTAGAAAACCATGTTGATTGTATTGTCCATCAAACTGCAGCCAATGCTGTGGCATCCTAGTGCTTTGAAGATGTGTTAATTTGGTACTGGCAAGAAGAGGAATTGAGATACATCAGGACAATGACCTGAAATTTTGGTGCCGATTTGTTGCTTTAACTGCCAATCAAAAGTGCCTGCCGGCTGCTCATAAATATGTTGCACTGGGAGTTCTCAGTTCAAAAGGTGCTGAGGGGGAAGACAGACAGAGAGGAGCAAAAGGAGGATGAAGAGAGATTTAGGGAGAGAAAAGCAGCCAACTGCATGTTCTGTCATTCACACAAGCCCTTGGCTTCGATAGCTTACACTTGTCACATGTCTGTTTTCCACTTTTAACTCACAAACACATACACACATGCACTCTGTCACATACACACTCTCACATATATACAGCCTACCATAAATATCAGTGTATGTGCATATGATATAGTAATATTACTGATGAGGCAGCAGTAGTAGTTCTGTTAAAATGTGAGTACGAGTGGCCTGGGACGGTGTAATTTAAACAACGCAGCACGGTAGAGTTATTAGAGAAGTTGGCTGGGCATCGGGACTCCTGGGTTCTGTTCCTGGCTCTGCCTCTTGATTTGTGACCTGAGGCCACATCTTAAAAGGTATTCAGGTGTCTAAAGACCCAGAGAGGCACCTTGGGGTGTTTTCAAAGGCACCAATGCAGATTAGGCACCTTAGTCCCATCAACTAACCCATTCAGGTGGTTTTGAAAATCCACTCGGTGCCTATCTAAATCTTTAGGTACCTGAATGCCTTTGAAAATGCAACCCTGAAGGCTTGATTTTCGGAAGAGCTGAGTGCCCACAGCTCCAGTTGAAGTCAATCGGAGGGGCAGGTGTACATACAAAGCTACCCCAAACTGTTACACTGTGAACATACACAGTATTATTACTAAGTGAGAGAACGACACGTACAGTTCAGGATGACATTGCTAGAAAACACCACTGGCAGAAGAGGGTGATGCAGTCTGTCCATTGGTTGTGAATGGAATAACTCAGGGATTCTCAAACATTTTTATTTCCTGTGGACCCCGACCCGCACATTCACAATATCACAGAGCACTAAGCCTCCTGCTGAGAATTGTATGGACCACCTTCTAGCCCAGTTGCAATTGCATGACATTCCCCAGGCAACAAGCACAATTGCTTACTTGAGGAAATAAAAGATTAGGAAAGTATTTAAAGTATCTATGTCTGTCTTTTAATGGGATTTAGCATCTGAAAACAAGTAGGAGCTGGAGCCATTTGACCATCCAGCCATGGACCACAGGTTGAGGAACACGGGAGTAACTGAAATTCCCAAAGCATTCTGAGAGACTCCCTTGACAACTGTTAAGCTAACGCTTCCTAGTTCAGCTGAGTCCACAAATACCATTTGGAGAATGTCCCCTTTAATATTTACAGTAACCCATCAAGGCAAGGGAATTCACTAAATCAGTAAATAGTCTTCATCCCAGGCCCATTGCTCCCATAAACCATGACTCTAATTCAGGTATGTGGATTGTAACAGGAGTACATTCTGCCATACAGGGTGAAAGCAAAAGGCTTTCTTACTAATGGATCTGCTATCATGCAATGGCACCTGTGTCTGTTAGCTACACCAGTGGTTCTCAACCAGGGGCCCGTGGTCCCCTGGGAGGGTGGCGAGCAGGTTTTAGGGGGGCTGCCAAGCCTAGGGTCCAGGGCAGAAAGCCGAAGCCCTGCCACATGGGGCTGAAGCCCAGGATCCTGAGTCCTGCCACTTGGGACTGAAACTGAAGCCTGATCAATATAGCTTCAGGGGCCCCAGGCAATTGCCCAGCTTGCTACCCCCTAATGCTGACCCTGGCTTTTATATGCAGAAAGCCAGTTGTTGTGACACAGGTGGGCTGTGGAGTTTTTATAGCATGTATGGTCAGAAGAAGGTTGAGAACCCCTGAGCTACACTATAACATGTGGAAGTCAGCTCTTCCTCTTTCTCCCTTCTCCTCTAAGCCCAGCGAGACCCAGCTTTCTCTACCTCACATGGCAGTTTTTATTCAGAAAGGTGACTGCAAAAATGGCACCTTCTTACTTAACATGTCGGCCTGGTCTACACTTAGCTTTGTTTCTTAAAATCCCCCGCTGGTGCAGCTCCCTCAGTGGGAGTGCTAGTGCCAACCAGTTGCTAATGGGGTGAAATCCCATGAGTCTAGTGCAGCCAGGGTATGAGCAGAGTCAGACAACATGTGGTTGAAACGCTGGTTTGCATGAACATCTCCACTGTAGCCACCAGTCGTGGAGCTGCAGAATCCTTAGTTTTGGTAGGGATTAGAGATGTGCAAAATTTGTACTGATAGATTCTGATCAAGATGGAGCATTGCATTCTGGGACCTGCACGCTCCACCAGCATGACCATGGGCTGCACTGAAGAACTCTGTGGAGAGTACATTCCCAGCATGCAGTGTTCCATCCTGATTGGAGCCTTGGCCAGCTGCCTGCCCTGTTGGCCACCCCTTATACAATGTGTTCTGATTGGGAATTTAATACTGGTTTTCCTTTGAATTTGACACATGGTGGAACATTCGGAAACTTGGAAGAGTAATAGTGTGTTAATGACATTAGAACAGGAGAAGGATGGACTTCTGGCCAAAGCACAGGATTGGGAATTGAGAGATCAGGTTCTGTTTTCATCTCCGCCACTGAATTGCCATGTGATCTTGGGCAAATCACTTAAAAATCATTGTGCCTTGTTTTTTCCCATCTGCAAACTGATGGTGATAATAGATCATAAAGGACTAGTGAAATAAATTCACTAATGGATGTTATACGGTGTGAACTCCTCCAATGGAAGGCACTAGGTAAGTGAAAAGTGTTATTAATATATCTACGTTAACTTCTTCAGACATACAGTCATATCAGAAAGTCAGAGCTTTTCTGGGTCAGAGTATTCCATCTACTTGTCTCAAGCTAAGACTGATACAACCAGATGAGACAATAGTAAATTTGGAAAGTCTTCAGCAATAAAGAACTGAAGGACGACTTGATGAAATGGTTAAGTATGTATGGCCAGGAGATCCCTGGACTAAAAAGGAGTCGGATTTGAATTTTTCCCCTTAGCAATTCTCTTTATCGAGGTCTTGCAAAGATAGATGTGATGAAGTTGAATTCTCTCCACATCCCTCTTTTATAGGGACGGACATGGCTGAAAAATATGAAATGCAAGAAGACAGATAGAAATGATCCCTGGTCGTAATTTTGTCAAAATGAACACATGGCATTGATACACAAGAGCAGTGTATCATAGTCACATGTTAGTTTAACTCCCCCTGGCAGCTGGCACCCTTCCCATATTATCAAATCACCTAACCAAATTTCAAGGAACTCTTCAATATATTCAACTGGAACATTCAGTCTCAAGAGACTATCCGAGTCTCTGGGATATGGATGTCTCAGACTGGAATTATCCGCTCTTACGTATCAGAGTTGAATTTTTCTCCAATTTGACATCTGCTAAGATTCAGGGGACTGTATCCAATTCCAGCATGTGCATGGGGGTGCTGGCAGGCCTGGGCTCAGGTCAGAAGTATTCTGAACTTAAAGATGACATCAACAAGGATTCTTAACATGCCATTGGTGTGAAAACGCCCCTCTTGTTCTGTGGTTCAGCCCCAGACATCATAATGACACATATTTATTTTGCCCCCAGGCAGTTGTAAAGCCATTGATTTGGCTGAAAATTCCTCGCCGTTAGTTATTATGTGTACGTTATTTGAAATAATAACAATGTTAATGGATTGAATCTTACTGTCCTTCCTCAAGGGAAAACTCTCATTTGAAATCAGCTTGCCTGAGTCAGGACTGCAGGATCTGGTCCAATAATAACTTGGCATTACAGAGCACATTTCATCCTGTGCGGTGATGCTGAGAGACAAGGGCGGGTATCTGGCTGAGGGTGTGATCTGTGCTGAAGTCGTTTCCCTGGCCTTTGCCATTATTGGTCTGCATCTTTCTTGGGAGTGTTGTTGGACCCATGGCTGCTTCTAGATATGTGGGTGACAGCTATGGCATGTACTCAGTGCAGGTCTACACACTAGAAGAGGACAAAGAGCCACACTGTGTTAACGTGGGTTAATCAGAGACAATGAACCTTCCTCTCTAATGAAGACCTCATCATGCTGAACCACAGCAACGATGGCTTTTGTGTGAGTTCGAACTTCAGGGGGTCAGTGGCACCCACAGAAATCATGAAACCACGGGTACAAAACCAGACAAACATACACTTCTCCTGGCCTGCTGTGGAGAGGAGCCCTGGTGCTGGGAGCGTTGGAGAGCCAGCCAATCAGCCCTGCACTCACCCTGCAGCAGCAGCCCTTGTCCCACAGGGCTGGCTCCCTGCTCTGGGCATTACGACCTGGCACCCAGGGACTCAGCGCCACTCAGGTTTGGCCCGTCATGGTGGATGGGTGGCTGGGCCAAACCTGAGTGGCACTGCGACCCTGTGTCCTAGGTCACAACGCCCAGAGTGGGCCAAATCTGAGTGAGTAGTATTGCAACCTGCTGCACAGGGTTGCACCACCAGTCAGGTTTGGCCTGTCCGTCATAGCCCTCCTCACCGGACTTGGATTAGGGCTGTGGTGCTGGGTCGGAGGGTGCTCCTGCCCCGTTAGCAGCTTGGTCTAGTACACCCACTGAATCAAGAGGCTACATCAAGGGTAGATTATTGCAGTGTACTGTACCTAGGGCTATTCTTATGAGCTGGTGAAGGAGTTTTGCAAAGAGTACAGAGGGGTCTGTCTGCCGGTCCGATACTTTTTATCAAAGAGAATTTGATCTCTTGACCAAAAAACCCCGCAAAAGCCAAAGTGTGTGTGACAGCTCTGAAAATCTCAGCTGCTTTCAGGGGGGAACTCCCAAAATGGAGGGGCTCAAAATGAGAAGCCACTCTTGCAAGCGTAGGTCTAAGTGACTTGCGCACAGTGTGTCAGTGGCAGAACCAGGAGTAGAACCTGTGTGTCTAGACTCCAAGGGCAAAATCCCAGCTCTATTGATGAGAGTTTTGCCTGTGACTTCAAGGGGGCCAGGATTTCAACCCTTGTCTCCTGGCTCAGTGAAGGATTCACTATTTCCTTTGCCTGTCTTGTCTTTTCAGATTGTAAACTCTGTCTCTGAGTTCCTAGCCCAATGGGACCCTGATTTTGGTTGAGGCTTATAGGTGCTACTGTTAATACAAATAATAATGAATACATCCTTTTTTTCATCTGAGGTGTAATAACCCAGGTAAGAATATTATCATTATATATGATTTTTTCAGTCAAAAAGTGTTCCTTTATGCAGTATGGAATCAGTGCAGGAGACTCAGCCATGGCATAAGTAATTGCCTACCTAATCTGTACTCAAATCTATGGGTGGGAGGATTTTCAAGGAAGCTGATGGGAATTAGACATCCCATTGATTTAGGCTTCTTTGAAAATCCCAAGCTAAAATGTTAATGATAGCCCAGTGTGATACATGTGCAAAGAACCCACAGGCTTTGGATTGTAAAAGCTTTGCTCTCCTGAGAAAGGAGTTTTGATGATTTATTAAGACTTTCATTTTTAACAATATTATAGCAGTTGATACTGGAAGATGTTCACACAATTAATGACAATTTCATAGATTGACTGGGGAAGAAAGAGACCATTTTATGTCCCCTACCAGATGGCTTAAACCAGCTGCTCATTTTTTTCTTTGAACTGTGAGTCTAATAACTATGAAACTTATATGTCCTTTGAAGTCTGTTTCTCTGCTACCAGATGTATTTACATGAGAGTAGCAGAGCTTATTCAACAATTGCAAACTTCTGCTATTCCCCCCCGCCCCCCACGCCTGGATATTGTGTAATGTTTGTTCTGTTTTTTGGTCTTGGAGGGGAGAGCAAACATTGACTGATCTAGCAGACATCTGTGCAATTTCATCCCTGGTGCAACCCCACTGGCTTCAGTGGCATTACACCCACAATGAATTTGGCTCAGTGTCTTGATATGGCATGCTGTCTGGTTTTGTTTGTTTCACGAGTCCACAGAATGTTTCAATCTTGTGCTCAAAGATTGAGTCAGGGAATCATGGAAAAGGGGTTTTTAGTCAAAAGTCATATTTTGGCTCTATAGTAGAAATAAAGAGAAGGACAATGAAAAAGGCCACAAATATAAAGTTTTAAAAATAATATATCAGAAAATAAAGCTGTGACACAATGAACTCAAAGGTAAGGGATCCCTGGTCATGAATATTTAAATGCCCATTTTAAGCAAGAACGTTGAAAAGACAAAAGGAACTCTGTGGTTTCAAAAGCAGAGAGTGATCACTTAAGGTGAGCTATTACCAGCAGGCGAGCCGGGGCGGTGGGGGGGGAGAGGAGGGGACCTTTTGTAAGGATAATCAAGGTGGGCCATTTCCAGCAGTTGACAAGAATGTCTGAGGAACAGTGGGGGGTGGAGGGAGGGAATAAACATGGGGAAATAGTTTTACTTTGTGTAATGACCCATCCACTCCCAGTCTCTATTCAAGCCTAAATTAATTGTATCCGGTTTGCAAATTAATTCCAATTCAGCAGTCTCTCGTTGGAGTCTGTTTTTGAAGTTTTTTTGTTGTAATATAGCAACTTTCATGTCTGTAATCGCGTGACCAGAGAGATTGAAGTGTTCTCCGACTGGTTTTTGAATGTTATAATTCTTCACGTGTGATTTGTGTCCATTTATTCTTTTACGTAGGGACTGTCCATTTGGACCAATGTACATGGCAGAGGGGCATTGCTGGCACATGATGGCATATATCACATTGGTAGATGTGCAGGTAAACGAGCCTCTGATAGTGTGGCTGATGTGATTAGGCCCTATGATGGTGGTCCCCTGAATAGATATGTGGGCACAGTTGGCAACGGGCTTTCTTGCAAGGACAGGTTCCTGGGTTAGTGGTTCTGTTGTGTGGTGTGTGGTTGCTGGTGAGTATTTGCTTCAGGTTGGGGGGCTGTCTGTAAGCAGGGCCTGGCCTGTCTCCCAAGATCTGAGAGAGTCCTGGGTCATCCTTCAGGACAGGTTGTAGATCCTTGATGATGCATCGGAGAGGTTTTAGTTGGGGGCTGAAGGTGATGGCTAGTGGCGTTCTGTATGAGCTTTTATATAAGCTTGTATTGTCCAGGAGGGTACTAGGCAGTACAAGATGCACATGTCTGGGGACAAGTCTGCGACTGGGAATTTACTGGTGTCACTCTGCAATATAATTCAGGAATGGCTGGCTAAAAGCACTCATATTACTCAGCTGGGAGTAATTTACATGCTAGAGGCTGTGTGTGAGCAGGCCAGGAGTGGTTGCTTTCACAGTGAAGCAGTGTGAAAGGCACCCCAGTTTGGAAAATTGAGGGGACACAGCTGTGCAGCAGTCCAGATTGTACCCTGGGGAATGTCACAATGCCTAGAAAACTAATTTTTCTTTTTTAAGGGGGGTGGGAGACAGGGAGAAGATGGCACTGAACATGTATTTCAAAATTAAAATTAAGAAATGGAGAGAGTTGTCAGCTGTTGCACAAACCAGTGCATCAAAGCGTGTTTCCATTCTGAGAAATTACTCTGAACAAATAGCATTCTGAGGTCCTATATCTATGACTCCCAGATAGAATATGCTCAACTTCCAGGTAAAAAAAGATATTTTTTTAGTAGCTGCCAGCCCTGGAAACTCAACTTGTGACCTGAAAGTTGACCTTGGTTTTTCTGGCTCATGCATCACCAACAATTTCTACAATCCGAACTTAGTAAAAATTATGTCAAAGATGTGTGAGCTTTCTCTGTAGCTGTATCAATTTTTCAGTGCCAGCAGCAGTTGACAGTAGTCAAATCTTATTTTAGTCAGTAATGACAGAAATGACAACAGATACACACAGGGGTTGGGCAAGAGGTTGCCATTTTTGCATAGTCACTTTTTAGAAGCGAACCACGCCATATTTTATGTCATCTTCTGTTATTATTCACGTATGTGTTCTGGAGTTTGATGAAGTTCTTCTGTGCAGTTTTATCTAGCGCCTAATCCAACTTCCATTGACATCAATGAATATTGAACCCTCCCCGGTCTTAAAATGAATACTTTGACTACCGCCTTATAGGCAAGGCACTGTTCTAAGTGTTAAATCTAAATAGGCCTTTATGTAACACCCAAAGACAATGCTCCAAGAACCACAGATCAAGATTTTAATAAGTGACTAGTGATTCTAGAGCCTTCAGTGTTTGGGTGATCAACTGGAGGCACTTAAAAGGGGTCAGCTGCTTAGGACTTTTTGAGTATCAGGCTTCTTTACGTTTGTGTCAACCTGGGCACCCAAAATCTCCAGCATATTTTAAAATTTTGGCCACAGGGTTTAGAGGAACATTGTACTCAGATCCTGAGCACAGACAGAAGAACCACTGCATGTCATCTTTCCAAAGTAAAGATGCCATAAGTGGCATAAGCCATGCTTACCAAAAGATTTTCATAAAGAAGTATAAATCCATGTGCTTTTGTTATATATATTTTCCCTTTTGCTTACTTGAACATAGTTCACGATGTATAATTTTCCAGCTGGCAACATACTGATCTTGTGTCACTTGAATAAGACTTTCACTTTATAATCTTTCTTAATTACCCCAAAAGCCATGGCATAGGTGTTGAGAAAATGGGGGTCTAACTAATTTCAAAGTGACTTGCGGGGAATTAAGCAACTTAACTAACTCCCTTTGGTGTTAATGGAAGTTGCATAGCTAAATTCCTCCATACATGGTATATGGGACTCATAGATAGTCTGAAAAGAAGGACAGAAATGACACATGTTTTGGGCTTTAGTATTTAAGTGTTTTTACTGTAACATGGTAAGCCCCATAGGTTTCCATTCCCAATTATTGTACTAGAAATTGTTCCTGATCTCTGTCCACAGTGAATGTAGTACTTGCAGAGTGGTATCTGGCTGAATAGAGCACTAACAACTTCCAGGATACAGACTAACACGGCTGCTACTCTGAAACTAAGCCTGAGTGTGTCTAAAATGATTACCATGAGCTTGAGACAAAGTCTGCGCCATGGCGGAGGTGGCCATATGCTCGGCTTTCTAGTCCACTTGCCAGCATATTTACATTACCGGAAGCAGATGCTTCCCCGAGAGCAAGAGTCTGACTGGGAAGGTAAAAAGCTCACTAAAATTGCCTTAGTACAACATATGAATAGTAAGGTGGCTCCTGCGGCAAAGGATGCTTTTCATGATGTGCTGGACAGTCCCTAGCACCCTGGGGCCCCAATCAGGACCTTTGGGTGCTACTGCAGTACAACTAATAAGTAATAATTATAATTACAAAGGTAATTAGCAAAGAAATGAAACAGCCCTCCCCCAAAAGAAAAAGGCAAGAACAAATTAGAAAACAATGCAACACTTTTGGTGTTAAATCATGTGCGGTTATTGTTTGAGATGTCTGGTGAATTTAAAGCAGGTAAAAGACACTGAATCTGCATCCATAAATCCAGGGGTTGAACTGAGACGGAGGGGGAAAAAAAAGTAGTGATCATCTTCCAAGCTCTGTCCAAAACCCAAGTTCCACTCACTTGTGACACCAGAGATTGTCATAATATATATGTCCCTCTTCTTTCTTGGTTCAATCAGCAGGGAAATGATTAACCATGTTGATGTTTATCTTGTTAGGCTCCAGAGTTGACATCCCACTGAAATGAACGGGAGCAGTTCACAACTCTCAGAGCTGTTGTTTCAGGCTGTCTGCGGGTTCAGGAAGGCCTAGGTTCATTGCTTTATGCTCAATGCACATTTGGAAGGTTCTTTTTGCAGCCATAAGGGTTGGAGACTTTTTCTTTTCAAATGAAAACTTGCCATGAGCTGGAGCATGAGATAATGGCTGCCACAAAACAAAACAAAAAAACACCAGCTCACTAAATCACTGCAAGGTGTCCTGTTCTACCTCTACTTGAATTCCTCTATGCAAAGAGCAGGTACAGCGTGACAGGTAGCAAGTACAGGCTTTTCTCTAATAGGCTTTTTAACCTAGAGGGACAACATCCCACCCCTTCAATTCCTTGGCTTCCTGCTGAAATTTCTTATTCTCAAGGGAATGGAATGAGATCACCAATTCCTGCAATGTAACCCACCAAACAGCCATCAAAAAAGGAATGACTTTGTTAACATCTGTCTAGCCCAAATCTAGACCGATGTCCTAGAGATGAAAGATTCTGTATCCCGATTCCGAGTTCCTCAACTCTCCAGTGCTGTGTATCTGTCACCTTTTATGAGTATATTCAAGTCAGTTATAAAATAAGGGTAACAGGCGGATAACATATGCAGACCTGGGAGTGATGGAGGCCAAGAGCCATGGACTGTGGCCTTATTTCCTGACATAATATGTATCACCTGTTGTACCCAGTGTTGTCAATTCTCCTTTCCCTCCAATTAAATATAACAAGGACTTTAAAAAATTCCTGTCTATGATCAATAGCTACATGATCCTTTTCTAAACAGTTGATCTTAGAGTTGTGTCACCTTGTTAAGCAGAGAAAGGCAAACCCAGCCACCTCTCACTTTGCCTTTCTGACTGAACTCACACTGAAGAGTCTATTGCTTACTCACCTGGGGCTTTGTGACAATGCAGATGGGAAACATAGTCAGTTAGTGCCACCTACTGTAGATTATTCTGCAGATGCTTGAACCTAATCCACCTATCAGCCACAACACTTGGCTACTTTGCAAATCATGCAAAAGCCCTGCAAATAGTTCCTCGTGTCCTTTCTTCACCTCATCATTGGCCTCAGAATCCCACAGGGAAGTACCCACCTTTCAGTTGAGAAGTAAAACCAGGATCCTGAACATTCAAGCGCATTAAAAATCCCCTGGTACTTTTTGTGATAATAAGGGTGTTAGCCCTAACATCATAGCTACATTCAAGTTCAAATACTTATTCGTCCACCCTAAATTCTCCCTCCAGTTTCCAATAGATAAAGAACTCTTCTTCACACACTTTCCTAAACCGCTGCTTAATGTAATTGTGCACTGTTAAACAGCTGCTAGGTTTCATCCTAGATGTGACAGCCTTTCGGTAGTGTATGAAGTGATCCTTATGTAGTTTATAGAGCAACTGGTTAATTGATAAAGCACTTTGAGATCTATACACTTTGGGAGCGATATACATGTAGGATATTATTACATTAGCTGTAACAAGGTAGCTGGGTATAAGACCCTATACAGGAATGTAGGGCTCTTCTGTAGTATCTCCTTAGGCTTTAGGTGGTAAACCTTGCATTAAGATTCATGGTACATTACTGCTGAGTCAGGTTGCAGGCAGGCCCATTTGGATTTAACCAGGATATAAAGAGGGAGGGAGTGGTTCTTTGGGCTAGAGGAAACTAAGGCAGATGAAGTCCAGTCGTGAAGCTGCAGGGACAGCTGAGTTTGGGTGGGAAGGTTTACGTTGTGTTATTGTTTCTGAGTTTACCAATGTCTTATCTATATGAGAAAACTGACCAGAATAGCTATTCTGGAATAACTCCCTGTGTTGACACTCTTGCTCTGGAATAAGAGTCCAAATGGGGAGTTACTCCAGAATAGCTATTACACTTTAAATTCATATCTTACCTCATTCCGGAATAACCTATGGAGTTATTCCTGATTAACTATGAAAGTGGATTAAGATAAACAGGAAGAAAGCACTCTTAGGGCTTGTTTGCACATGGAATTATTCAAGAATATCTTTTGCATTTTAAATTCATACCCTACCCTAATCAGAATTAGTTGTCAAGTGTAGACAGATCCTTATTCCAGAATAAGAATGTCCACACATGGAGTTAATCAGGAACATCAGGAATAACTCCATGCGGAGATAAACCCTAATAAATCCAAAAGTCAGGAAAGGGGTGATTTTGAAAAGTAACTCAGGGCTCCGTGCTCCGTTAAGGACAGGGAGGACTTAGAACGAATGGTCTCTCTATCATTACGTTTACGAAGACCCTGTTGTGTACTAACCAGATGCCATATACCTAGAGTCACAATGCCTCCTCCCACAGACAAGAGATAGACTCTCCAAGCTGTCCTTTATTTAGATGTTTCGTTGGGCAAACTGTCAGTGGGCTGATGCTGGGTCATTCCATTGCTCTGTTCTCAGATTTGGGCCTGGGTAGATCAGAGAGTGTTGTCCCATGTTTCCTTCCTATCTGTTAGCTAAGACTCAATATCTCACAGTAGAATTTTATAATTTATGTGTCATGTTTAAAACTCACATTCCTTGGTCATATATAAACCACGTGAGTTGGATTGTGAAAGGTACATGAATAGCATCCCATGCTCTATCCATTGTTTCCTACTCTCATCTCCAGGGCTTCCGCATGATTCGCACCTACCACCACACCCCATTCAGTTCCAAACCTGGTCTGTTTTATTTTCATCTGGAAAACCACAGCTGTGAAACAAGGCAAACACCTGTTAAATAGTGCTGTTTAACAATGAAATAAATTAGAATTCCATCAAGGACATCAAGATGTCACTTACGCCTCGGCTTGGCGGAATTTGATTTTAATTTTTTTATCATTTTGACAGATATTGATGTCTTTTAGATTTGTCTTGATTTAAATTTTCACAGTTGCGGGAAATTACGGGTGGGACAGACAAATATTTAATGAGAGTAGACCATTAGATTCAAAAAGTTAAAACTTTATAAGCCATTAATGTGAATGATCAGCATCCCATGCCAAAGTATAGAATGTAAATGTCCTTAAATCCAGACCTGTTTTTACCATTTGTTCACTAGTCCATTTGTAACAAGCCTAGTTCAAAAAAGTCTAAATCACTGGATTTTGACTCTAATAAGTTCTCAAGCAATATTATTCTTACTTTGTCTAGCTGTATATTTCAATTATCAATGGGACTATTGTTTCTGCAGTTTGTGGGTGGATGGGGAAATAAATATTTACTAACATTTAATAATAAAAATCTAATTCTTCCAAGCCTACTTATGCCTGTACAAAATGACACAGGCACTGTGCTTCTAAACCTGTCAAAGGAAATGGAGTCCTTTGCTAGCTGACTTTGAGGAACACATTTTCTGTATCATTTACTGTGAGGTCCTTCTCCTTTGCTTGTTTGTTTTCTCTTTCTCTGTCTCTTATCGGCTGGGAATTGATTTTTTGCTGAGGTGAGCAGATTGCCTTGTGGGCCTTTAGGCTCCTACCCAATCCCTCTGAGTGTACAGTTGGCTAGAGTTTGTTTTTTTAACCAGTATTTGATGGTCTGGCTTTATCATATGGCTCATGATAGATGGCTAGGTAAATAAATCAACGCACTGACATTACAAAAATGCATAGAAACTACAAAGACAGAGCCCCAACCAGAGCTACTGTAATATCCATTAGAAAAGGCACAACACAGCTTCTCTGATATGGAGCCAGTGTTGGCCTGAAAACCATTTCATTAGGGATATTTCTAATCCAACTAGCAAATACAGCCAGAAACAAACATATTAAATAAAAGGCCCTTTGTCCTCGCAACATGTCATATGCTTTTTAATATCCTGGAAAATTACAACATCAAACACTCAGTTGAGAAAACCATTGTGAATGTTAGACTGTAATCTCATCATCTAATCCACTAAACATCTGTTGGCCCTAAAAATCACTCTCAGCAAGGCTAAACACATTAATTTTTTTTCTAAATAAAGAAACAGTGTGGCATGCTATTCCCTCCAAGATGTTTCACTAAATTAGATGTGCTATACAGACATTTGTACTAGAGCTGGGCAAATGCTGTGTAAAAGTGTTTGCAAACACTTATCTGTATAACTGCAAATTTGCTAGAATAGCAAATACTGTATCTAGCATCGTTGTCTACTATTGTTTGCTTTATGTGAAAAAATCTGTCCCTTCGGATGTCTTTAGACAGAGCCTATGGAGCTCTGGTCATGACTGGGGACTTTGCATATTATGATAATATCAGGGTTAAATAATAATTTGTGTGAGCAAAATTTTGTTCATAAGGCATATTTCCTGTGCAAATATGTACTAACACAGAGCATTCAAATGAAGCATTCACATGACCATCCTGAAAGCTCTTTGTGTGTTTTGAAATACTGTAATCAGGAAGCAGAAACACTGCCATATGACTTAAGTGACCAGTCACCCTGCACAAAGAGAGAGTATTTAACGCTATAAGGCACTTTCTCCTTTTCCAAACTGGAATAGCAGTAGCATGTTTCTGCTTTTCTTTCTTGAAGGCAGATGGAAATGTTAAGACACCTTTTAAGAAAGAGGCATATGTTGCCGTGGCTTGGAAAAGAATTCTTGCTAACCTTGGGCTTACCCTTGCTTCCAAGGAAGTCAGTATTAAAATTTACAGTGATTTCAGTGAGAGCAACTGCCCTACTTAACCACTCACCTTTCCTGATCACTCTTGTTACAGTCTGTATGGTAACACCCATTGTTTCATGTTCTTTGTGTATATAAAATCTCCCCACTATATTTTCCACTGTATGCATCCGATGAAGTGAGCTGTAGCTCACGAAAGCTTATGCCCAAATAAATTTGTTAGTCTCTAAGGTGCCACAAGTACTCCTTTTCTTTTTACGGATACAGACTAACACGGCTGCTACTCTGAAACCTGTACTTAACCATAGTGAGTAGTCAGTTAGACCTGCTTAAAACATTTTTTCAATGAGAAATAGATTCTCTTTATTTTTTGGAAGTTTTCCAGCCCTCTTTCCCTCCCCAACCCTGAATACTGAAAAACCCCAAATATTTGGTTTTCACCAAAAATTGAAAATTCTTCACTTTCTCAGGTTTTGTTTTTCTCTCCCCCTTTTACATTTCCCCCCTTTGTTTTAGTGACAGAATGGAAAAGGGAAACAATGAAGGGGGAAAAAACAAAACCTGACAACTCAAAATTGGGGGTCTGGTTTTTTTCCTTTACAAAATTTAAATTATTTTGCTCCCCCCCAATTTTTTTTTCAAGAAAAGGAAAATTTTTAATTCCCATCCTACCCAAAGGCACCATATACTCATCATTTTCAAATCGCCTATGTTTGCATCCTTTCACACCCATCCCTGAATCCCTGCATCCTTTCACACACATCCCTGAATCCCTGTTGCATGTTCATTCTGACTTTGGACACTTTGGCCCAGATCCTCAAAGGTATTTAAGTGCCTAACTCCTATTTAAATCAATAGGAGTTAAGGGCCTAAATACCCTTGAAGCTCTGGGCCTTTCTCCCTGCAAACAAAGGATGAGGACAGTTCTGACCAGCTGCAGAATATTGCTGGGGAATATAACCAGGAAGCAGCTCAGCTATCAATGACAACATGAGCACTAGAAAATATGGCTGTGTGCATAGATTATTGATAACAAATGTGTATGCGAGTGCAGTGTCTGCGCTCCCAGAAAGCTGTCCACAAGTGTCAGAGTAGTTGCAAACTACAGGTGCCCCTGTTCTCACCCCTGAAGCATATAGTTTTCTTTTAGTATCCTGTGCTCTGTTGCAGATCTGTCCTATAATAATAATACCTAGCTCTCATACAGCACTTTTCATCAGTAGATCTCAAAGCGTTTTTCAAAGGAAGTCAGGGGCAATATCCCCATTTTACAAATGAGGAAACAGGCACAGAGAGGTGAAGTGACTTGGCCAGGGTCACCAGCAGGCCAGTGGCAGAGCTGCGAATAGAATCCAGGGCTCCTTAGTCCCAGTCCAATGCTCTAGCCACTGGGATACACTGCCTATGGAGGAAGACTTCATCGTTTTAGATTTATTTTAAGGCAGTTTTTCAAGTCT
Organism: Natator depressus; assembly: GCF_965152275.1. Classification (NCBI taxonomy): domain Eukaryota; kingdom Metazoa; phylum Chordata; order Testudines; family Cheloniidae; genus Natator; species Natator depressus. Next base: position 8,299,782 of record NC_134250.1, on the reverse strand, counting down.
CCATCTATTTCCTTTCTTCAACCCTTCGTCTGTCTTGTCTATTCAGATTGTAAGCTCTTTGGGGCCCTCTTACTCTGGGTAGAAACCTCCAATGATGGGGATTCCACAACCTCCCTGAGAAGTCTATTCCTTATAGGTAGAAAGTTTTTCGTAATATCTAACCTAAACCTCCCTTGCTGCAGATTAAGCCAATTTCTTCTTGTCCTACTTTTCAATGGACATGAAGATCAGTTGACCACTGCTCTCTTTATAACAGCCCGTAACATATCTGAAGACTGTTATCAGGTCCTCCCTACGTTTTCTTTACTCAAGACTACACATGCCCAGTTTTTTTAACCTTTCCTCATAGGTCAGTTTTCTAAACCTTTTGTCATTTTTTGTTGCTATCCTCTGGACTCTCTCCAATTTGTCCACTTCTTTCCTAAAGTGGGTGCCCAGAACTGGACACAGTACTCCAGCAGGGGCCTTACTAGTGCCAAGGAGAGTGGGACAGTGACCTCCCATGTCTTTCATACAACACTCCTGTAATACACCCCCCAATGATATTAACCTCTTTTGCAGCTGCACCACATTTCTGCCTCATGTTCAATTTATGATCCACTATAACCCCCAGGTCCTTTTCTGCAGTATTACTGCGTAGTGAGTTACTTCCCATTTTGTATTTGTGCATTTAAGTTTTCCTTCCTATATAATAAACAAACGAATAAAATAAGAACAAATATTTTTTGACTGTGTGTTTCAATGAGGAATATAAACTCTTCCGAGCAAAAAACTGTGAGCTGTGTAAGGGAAGGAGTTGTGCATTCATATGTGTGAGGAGCTCCTTGCCGGCTCAGGGCCTGCATTTGTACATGGATGACTTTATTAGAGGTCTGGGATTTTATTCCTTGTTTCAGTCATTGGATTTCCAATCAAATAGAGATCTATCTGCTGTATTAGTTGGGCAGTGTGTTCTCAGCCCAGCCAGATTGGAGGGGAGTGTCCCAAAACTTTTTTCTGCACTAACATTGGGACACAGTACAGAAAAGAAAAGGAGTACTTGTGGCACCTTAGAGACTAACCAATTTATCTGAGCATAAGCTTTCGTGAGCTACAGCTCACTTCATCGGATGCTCATGAAAGCTTATGCTCAAATAAATTGGTTAGTCTCTAAGGTGCCACAAGTACTCCTTTTCTTTTTGCGAATACAGACTAACACGGCTGTTACTCTGAAACTTGTCATAGTACAGAAAAGGTTGAGACCGCCTGAGTTAGGGACCAATCCCCTGCTGTGTGCCCAGAGCGGGGGGTTCTGTTGAACAAAATTATGGGTGCCCCAAATCTTAATAATCACAGATGACAGGCCCCCCAAATTGCAGGCACCCTAAGTGGTAGGTACACATGTAGAGCTGGGGTTGACCTCCATCGGCCATATGTCCAGTGGGGGGAGTGATGGGGGCTGCAGCCCATGGGTAGGGCGACCATACATCCTGTTTGGCTGGCACAATCTCTTTTTTAAGCCCCATCTCAGCCGTCGCGACTCTTTTGATCAGTTGGCAAGAGCAATCGGGACAAATGCCCACTTTTGTCAAAAAAGTGGGGGACGGAAGAACATGTGTGTGTGTAAGCGGCAATGCCAGCCTTGGGCATGGGGGGAAGGCAGGGCTTGGGCGAGTAGCAACAACCGTCCCTGCCTTTAGGAAATGTGGTCATCCTATCTAGTATGTGCGTCGCTGCTCGGCCAAGCCCTGCCTGCCCCCCGCACGGGGAAGGGGGCTTGGGAGAGCAGCTTGGGCCAGTCCTGGGGTGGGAGGAAGAGCTTGGGCCAGCCCTGCAGAGAAAGATGGTCATCCAACCCATGGGGTGCAATTGAGCTAGGGCGTATGATTGGGGCTGGGGAACATGGAGACCCTCGGGGGCATTGGAGCTGCGGGCTGGGCCCCTGGGTGGAATGGAGCTGGGAGATGATGGGGACTGGGCCCCTGGGAGCTGGGGGACCAGAGGAGCTGCGCCCTTAGGTGCAATGGTGATGGGGCCCCTGGGGGGCCAGAGAGCTGGAGGGCGATTAGGTGCACAGGAGCTGGGGGGTGATGGGGGCTGGGCCCCTGGGGCCCAAAGGAGCTGCGCCCTTAGGTGCAATGGTGATGGGGCCCCTGGGGGGCCAGAGAGCCGGGGGGGGGTGATGGGGACTGGGCCCCTGGAGCTCAAGGGAGCTGGGGGCTGATGGGGGCCCACAGTCACCCCGACCCGGAAGTGCTACCCGGTTGCCATAGCGCTGACGCCGGCCCGGCCGGGGAAGATGGCGGCGGTGGCGGCGGGGCCTGCGGAGGAGGCAGCGCGCCCCGAGCCCGAGCCCGAGCCCGAGCCCAGCGGCTCCATCCGGCGCTACCTGGCCCGGCTCGGCGCGCTGCGGCCCCGGCTCGGCCCGGCCCGGGAGGGCGAGGGCGGGAGCGGCCGCCGCACCGAGCTGCACCTGCTGTTCGACCAGCTCATCTCCGAGAACTGCGGCCCGGGGGCGCCGGGGCCCGCGGGGGCGCCGAGCCCGCAGGTAGCGGGGGGCCGAGCCCGCCACGGGTCCCGACCGGGCTGGGGAATGAGGCCGCCCCGGGGGGCGGGGACCCCGAGAACAGGGGGTGCCTGGCTCGCGGGGACGGGGGATCGGCCGGGGGAATGGGGCGGGGTGGGAATAAGCCCGGGGGGGGGGGCAGGATGGGACCCAGGGGCGTGTGGGGTGGCAGCTGTGGGGCAGGGGCCGCAGGGTTGGCAGCCTGAGTGTGGAGGAAAGGAAGCGGGGTGGGCATGGTGAAGCCCTGTCCCCGAATACCCGGCCGCCTCACCAGCTGCCAGGCTGCACCTGAGGCAGGTGCTCCCTTGCCACCGCCATTCCCCCTCCCCCCAGGTTTGCTCCCCACGTGTCGCCACCTGCCCCCAGAGACTGATCATGATTTAAACCGTATCACGGAGGGGGATGAGTGTTGCCCCCGTTGAGCGTAATGGTTCGGTGCAGGCCTGTTCGCAGCCCACCCGTAGGATGGAAACGTTGAGAAGGGCCACGTCGAGGCTAGAAAGTTGTACCTCTTTCCTACTCTAACGGTGTAGGTAGCGGTACAACCCCTAGTCCGGACGCACTTCTGTCAGGATAGTTGTGCTTTATGCCAGTATAGCTATTCCCATGTGGGAAGGGGACTAACTATACTGGCATAAGTCGCCTTTATACCAGTATGGCTATGTCTAGCGCTTTTACTAACTAGCATAACTGTTTAGGTTTTAAAAACATCCCCTAACCAACACAGTTATATCGGTACAACTTTCAAGTGTTAACCAGGTCATTTTGGCAATCCACTGTTGAACTAGTTTCCTTGCTGGTGCAGCCCCATAAGCTTACCGAAACACCAGTCAGGAAATTGTAACGTTAACATTAACCTTAACTCTGCTCCTGTGCTGCAATTCACTTATAGGTCAGGTGCCCTTTGCCCACTTCCTGGTGTTATAACCATGTTAACTCTGCCTGTTTCCCCGCATCTACTCTCTTCATATGGCTAATAGATCTACTAGCTTATCTATAGGTCATGACACTCTGGAGCTGGCCAAAATTTGGAATTTCCGGTTCATGGGAAATTTTATCATGTTGAAGTTTGGTTTCAGACACAACCCAACTTTTTTCAAAATTTCCCAAGAACCAGAAGTTCCAAAATACATTGTTTCTGAAAGGAAGTAAGTTTCCTGGATCCCCAGCAGTCCCTCTGTGAAATTGACATCATTCATATCAGTTTCACAGTCTCCCCCCTCCTCCCGCCCCTTTAGCAAGCTCTGGGACAGCTTGGCCATAACCACTCCCCCAGGACTGGGGATCCCAGGGCTTCCAACCTCCTGGGCAAGTTGGCTCCCTGGGCTGCCTGAATCCCATAGCCTGGGAAGCCAGCTGCCCTGAGAGTTGGGCATCCCCAGGAGCCCAGCTGAGTAGTAGGAATCCTGGAAGTCCTGAGAGCCCCAGCTTGAGTTTAGCCTCTCAAGCTCCCTACTGTAATGTCAGAAGCCTAGACCATGAGGTTCTGTCTACACAGCAGCTGGGAGGGCACTTTCAAGTGTGTGTAGACAGACAGCTAACCCAAGCCATCCTGACCATGCTGCTGTTTTTAGCATGCTAGCTCAAGTCTGTCTATCCTCCCACCTGCCACATAGACATACTCTGAGAGTCACGGCTTTTAGGAGTGCCATGCTTCCCGCTCCTGCAGCAGGGAGCCTGGAAGCCAGGCTGAGTTGTAGTAGTCATGTGCAGTGGGGTAGGGTCAGTGGTAGCAGACATCTCTGGTTTATATGCCGTGGGTACGAGAAGATGATGGACATAATTAAGATGGTTGTTAGCACTTTCTTTGACCATTTCCTGTCTCTGCAGCATTTAGATTCTCAATTACTGCACAACATCTTAGTAATTGTTTTGTAGGGGGAACACATTAACTATGCAAAAATGAAGATAATTTATTGGGGGTACATTGTATATAGCATGCTACTTTGACATTGAAGCAGTGACAATCTTCAGTTACCATTAGTCTTCCTATTTGTTTTTCACAGCAGTTGCCCAGCTTTTCTTTTAATTTTGGGAAGTGCTTAGGATAATCTTCTCCTTTCACCCTAATATTTTACACATTGCTCCTTTTTTCTTTCCTCTGTTCCTTGGTTTCCTACCTCCTCTTTTTTCTTTGGTCTGTATTGTATGTTATGCCTTAGTCTTTAAATATTATTTCTCTCAGTGCTGGTTTCTTAAGTGATATTTTAGCGGCAGATCCAGCACATGGATGCCTGTGTCATATGGACAGTCAGTGGGACAGTCTACTCACTAGGTGCTCTGTTGACTTCAGTTGGGCTCCACACAGAATCATAAGACTGGAAAGGACCTCGAAAAGTCATCTAGTCCAGTCCCCTGCACTCATGAACGGCCTAATATTATCTAGACCATGGATCCAGGTGTTCTGCCCATGCAAATCCATTTGCACAATTGAGACCTTAGCTGATGGGATGGTCTCTACTCTGAAGCCACAATTTTGTATTGGGTCAATGATAAATAATCATTAAGGCTTCTGGCTCTTTTTTCTTTAACAAATTTTTTTTTCCAGGATGTTTGTGCTCTACTTGTTCAAGCCTGTCAACTGGTTCATCTCAATCAGGAACATCTTGTCAACAAAGTTTGTCAGCTCATTCATCATTTACTTAACAGATTCCAGGTATGGAAAATTTGATGGTTCTGTTCCTACCCTTCCAAGCACATGGATGTGGGCCAAAAGGGCTCTCGTCTCCATGAGGCAGAACCAATAAAGAGGATCTAATATGAACGTGCTTGGATTTTCACCTTCCTATTCATCCTACCATTCTTCTGGTCTACAGTCCTAGCTTGGCTATGCGTGGCTAAAGGGTTGCTGATGTAAGAACTACATGTGCTGACCCTCTCACAGGAGACGGAAAAGCTTGTGTATTATGCCTTCAGTCTTGGGGAAAACAAGATCCCACGGCCATTTCCTAAATGTAGGCTGTTTCTGTAGCAGCATGAATTTCTAACAGCCAAATCAGTTGGGTCACTACCCAGCTAGAGGAATGTTACCCTGACTTGAACAATGTGCAATATAATAAGGATGCCTTTCGGAAGCTCTTTTTTAATTCTGTGTTTTTATATGATGACAGGTAGTGGTTGATGAACAGAATCTGGATTTTCTTCTATCCTATTCCATCTCTGCTCTCAAACAGTGCAGCTCTTGGACACACACTGAAATTCTGCAAGCCTTAGCAGCTCTTCTTTACAACAATGGACCAAATTGTCAGAAGGTAGGTTGAAAGCTGTGCTGAATTTATTGCTAAGAGAAAGTGATCTCCAAAGCCTCAGATCCCTAGACTCCCTTCCCGTATCTTTCCTCCAAAAGAAAAGAAAAATGTCATATTCCCAGACACGCATACTCTCAACATTAACTCCATCTTAACATAGTGTCAGTAATTGAAGGGTAAAATGCATTACAGGGATGTTGTAATAATTCTATAATCAAGCATTACAAATCCATGAAATTCAAAGTTAAGGTTACACTGAAGAAAAATCCAAACATATTAAGGTAAGAAATGCACAGTTAAGGCACCAAATAACTTTAACTTTGCCCTATAGTGAGGCTGTACGATAGCCATAGTGTTGTTTTACTGTTTGTTGTTCCAGATTAGATTAAACTGTTTTAATATACTTTACTTTAGATTTTTTTTCCATATTTTTTCCACTTTTAGCATCATTATAGGGCAAAGTAACCCCAGAGCACACGAGCCAATTAATCTGCTTGTACAGCTGCTTTGCATCGCCAGATCAGCACAAAGCAGCTACAGCACACTGGTGAATGTGGACCTTAATTTGCAGTTGACTTATTGGTTTAAAGGGTTGTGTTGATGAGACCAGTGCTGTGTGAAGACTGGCCAGCCCATGGTGTCCCCATCTCAGCCAGATGGAGAGGTGACCTAGACAGAATTGCCCTGCTGTAGCATGTGCCCTGCCTCCCTGTGAGAGCCTATTTCCTGCTATAAGGGCAGATTCCATCACAGGAGTGGGCTTTGGATTATGCGCCACTGCAGGGTGTTAAGCATGTTCCCTTGGGGCTCCGTGCGCTCAGCGGGAACCTGAGGTTCACGCAGCAGAAGGATCAAACCCTCATTGTAGAATGGAGCTGAAATAGCAGTGCCATGAGAGCCTTTCAAGCACAGATGCCAGAGTTAGCATGAAGCTATGGGCTCTTTAAAGAGCAGTGACAGCTGCACCAAGTGGCCTACCACTGTGAACTCCTGACACACATACAGTCTCCCTGACACCACTGACTCATTACAACCAATAGAATTTTTGCTTGCAAATTAGGTGTAGAAGAAAGGTATTAATGGGTTGAGTTATCTGTGATGTCACAATGATACCTCTTAAGAGTTCCTGAGCTGTTGACTTGAACCCGTCTGAAGTCTGTATAACAATAGCAATTAGATACAACAATCGTTAATAACTTGGCTTAATTACAACCTAGTGTCTTCAAATATAGTCTCTGTACAAGGTATTAATTAACTTTAATTATTTGCAAAATGTGAAGTGTCTGAGTTCCATTGTTAAGATCTTCTGGGGCAGAGAAAAGACTGACACAGACAGTACATTTCTTAATACATTTTTAAATTAATTTTACTTTATAAACTAGTTAATGGATTTACTTTTAAATGCTCAGAAAATTCATTCTATACCCAAAGAGCAAGTGCTGTAAATTTGGGAAAGGTGTGCTATATTTTTCATACAAAACAAGGAGGTTGCATTTCTGCTTAAGTACAAAATGGAACTCAGTCTTAACTATAGGGTCATGACCAATGCCTCCACAATAATGAATGACAACTTTGCAAGTGAACATCATGTCTAATCAGAGGATATGTAAATCCTAGTTCTGTTTGAATATCAGTCAAACCTATTCTGTAGTTGGTATATCTATATCTAGCTATAAGAATTACGGAGTAGCTTGATTTATATCATATTGACTGTAGATCTGTTGTTCTGAAGTAAAAAGGGAATTTGCCAATTGATTTGCATTCACCAGACCTGACTGTGTATCTTGTTGGCCCATAGTGACTGTTAATGGTTTATTTTAGTATCTCCCGGATTTGCTGGGGAAGAGTGGACTCTTGGTACAGTTCAGTGATCTTGCTCAGCCTGATGTGGAACTCAGGAGGGCAGCAGTACACAGCATGGCAAATCTATGTCTCAGGTATTAAATCAAGTCTTTTCAGTGATTTTTATGGGTGCTTTAAAAGATGGGCATCTGGAAATGCTGACAGCCAGCCTGTTCAGTCCACCTGCTAAGCACAGTAAAGGCAAGATCAATGCAATGGTTTCAGGGCTATATAAATAGGTCCCATTGCCTTGAACAGTCCCATTGATTAATGGGACTTTGCCTTTTGATGAAAGCCAAAAGGAGAAGATTTTTTTCCATGACAGCTTTGTTTTGTGTTGCATCCTGGAAGTTATAAACATGACTTGTGTGTGAAAGTTAAAACTGCAGTGCTCCTAGCCATTGTCATACTCATTTGGGGAAAACCAGGAATTCTCAGATTTCCAAAACTAAAATTATTTCTTAAGACATTTAATTTAAGGGAGCGGGGGGGAAAGGCAGGTATGTTGTGCTACTACCTGGTCTATGCAGGCAGTAGTCAGTTGGTTGATGTGGTGGTGGTTAATGTTTATGAAACAATTGATTACATCTTGCATTGGGATTATCTGTTGCAGTGGAATGTTTGGTCTATGAATGATTTGTTATAAGATTCCAAGAATTAATAAGTTGATGCCAGAGCAAGATCTCATTACTTCTGAAAACCTTCACTAAACTATTCAAATACAGAGGGAAGCTGTTTCTTGTTTGTCTATGACAATCAGTCTACGCGAGCAGGAGTTTGGAGCTGCTCTAAAGAGCTTTGCAATTATGAAGGAAGGTTTGATGTCCCACAGAATGGGACCCTTAAAAAGGAAGAGTCTACCGAGGTCCTGGATGAGGTCACTTAAATATGAGCAAAGTGCAGCATCTGGCGCTTTTGAATGTGATTTTCTAATTGGATTCTACTGTCAGGAAAATCACTTGCAGTATTTGAGCCTTATTGTGAACATTATCAAACTTGCACACCGGTGACTTGAGGTAATTAAACATATGGGCACCAGCTGCTTAGGGATCCAGCACAAAGAAAGTTGTTTAATGAGTCTAGAGCCACTGCAGTAATGCTCGTGTTATGATAAGATGATATGCAGGTAGCACAGATTGAAGTGGTGTAGTGATTGCCTTCTTTATATTCATTAGTAAAGATGGGTGGCTATTTAAATTAAAAAAAGGTAAACTTGTCACTGCATTAAGGCAGTCTATGTTTTTGTGAAAATGAAGGAAAATGTAAAAGCCTTTCATTAAATCACCTGTGCACCCGTATATGAGGACATTCCCAGAAGAATAGTGACACTGCTCCCATTAGTGTCATTCTGCACCTACTCGCAGCCTGGAATACCAAACACAGGAATCCACTTTAATCAGGCAGGAGAAGCCAGAAGCTAGAGTAAATTTTAGGCGTACTGAAATTTTACTAACCAGTGTTTCCAGATAGTATTTACGGTGCTAGAGTTTCATCCTTCGTAGGTGCCAAAGTGCAGTCCCACTCCATGTCTCTGCTATGCTGGGGAAGGAGAGATCTGAGCTTGTGTAACGTTATCTGTAAGAACAATTTGTATAGCTTTATATTGAGAGCCACAGCTTGACTAGCTGCATCTGCTTTCATTTTAGTGTGCCTGGACAGCCATACTTAGATGAGTCTTACAGAAGTCTGTGCTTTCAAACTTTCCTAAATGTGTTACAGTCTTCAAAAACCTCTGATGTAGATGACATCACTTTTTGCATGGTACGTATGAAGCTAATATGCTGAAATACACTAATTTTAAAGTTATACTACATCTTGCCATGGAACATCTAGACAACTTTTAAAATTTGATTTGAAATAAGTAAATCTATTATAATCAAAGGCTTCCCGTTTGCCAGAGGCTGTACACGTCTTGTGAGTTGGAATATTGCCAGCTAAAACTTGGCTAATATCTCTAACCTCATTTTACTTGAGTAACATGAAAACAGTTCCAAGTATCTCAGTGATGCTAAGCAGTCATGTTGTTTTGCACTATATAAGGTATGAAGTTCATAAGTTGACAGATGCTGTATTTGTGTGTGTTGGCTAATTTGAAGTTATTTTCAGCTGTTACAGAATGCTCTGAAAGGTATCCAGTTGCTCTTAAATGGTGGGAAGATGAAGCTAATGCAGACTGATCAGCTTGGGTCCCTTCTTGCTGTGTTAAAGGTGAATAGTTTCTTGGTTTAAATCCACTTTTAGAGAGAGAGACTGTGTAGTGTGTGCTCCTGTTTCACTTTAAGTGGGAAAAGGTAGAGAAGACAGAAAAAAGAATCAGATGGAGAGCTGATATGTGGGGAAGGAGGATAAGATTGAAAAATGGAATGAAAGACATGGAAGAAGGGGAAAAGTTCTCTCTAGAATATGATAAAGCCTTCAGTTCTCTCACTTGGACTTCCCTCACAAAGAAAGTGGTGGCAACGCCTTGATGGTTAAGAGGCAAGTCTCTCATTAGCTTCAGTGTTGGACCCTTGCTAAAATCCTTCTAGAAATAGTTGAATTTGGTTGCCAAAATTTGTCAGAATTACTATACAGGCATTTTATTGTGCAAGTTGAGTCTCCTCGTGCTGACTTATCTGCCATTGGCAGCTAGGGTGTGAGCGTAGGGAGACAAGACCCAGAGAAGAAAGTCATAAGGTAAACTGAAAACAATTGGTGAGCACCTGAATATACGACAATTCTTTGCACATCCGAATGGACCAGAACGCTGGTGTTCTTGTTACTGTTTTAGAAATGCATGTTCTACGGGCTTCCTGGACTGAACGTGGAAATGCCTGCAGTCTTGTACCCAGCCCCACTTCCTCAGTATGATGGACGATCACCTGTCAAACAGGAGCAGTCGGAATTGAGCACCATTAAACAAACAGGGGTAAACTTAAATTATACCACATGTTGATTTTTGTGTGTGTTTATTTGTTTTGACTGTATATTTCCTATTATGGTGTTAATGGCTGAAAGTTCCTTCACATTCTCGGCATTTGGTGTATTTCACATTGCTTGCCTTAATGGCATTGATTATAAATGTCTGCATTGAATAACACATTGCTCTGTAAAGTCAGATGACTAAAACAGAGGGTTCTGCAGAGATTGATTTGATGGACTCTAGCTGTGTGCATCAGTTATTCATTTGTAGTCAAGAACTTGTGGCCTGAAGATGTGGGACTGATGGTGGCATTTTCCATCACAAGTTACATTACTTCTCTTCTAACACACAATCACTTTTACTTTTTCCTGGGGAAGTCAGGCTCATCTAAAAATGAGTTTTCTCCCTTGTTTGCGTATCTTTGTTTCTCTCTCCCTTTGCTGTTTATTATTTAACCCTGTAAAATGTTTTGGGTTACAGATTACATGAAAGGCGTTAAACAAAATAAAGCTGTAGGATCATTTTGTTGGCTTGTAATCTTCTTTTAAAGTTAATGAGTATCTCCTATAAATCCAAAAGAGCTACAGGAATACATAAATAAAACACCTGAAGAGATATCCTACTGTTAAGTGTCTCAGTGTAAAAATACTTTTTTCTAAAGAAAAATAAAGGAGAATTGTGGAAACTCTTGTAGTTACACTGATAGTTGGAGGTTAGCGTTTATGTATATCTAGAGGTTTGCATCCAAAATGTCCAAGCAAACCAGTCTTGTGACATGTACCTATGGGACATTAAGGTGTTAATATTAAGTTTATTTTGTCTTATTAAAAAATGGAGTATGCAAGCTGAAATCGATTAAGATCTGATTGTGTCAGTGTATGTATAATTCATTTATGTAACACTATTTCATAATAGTAACTAAATACCTGTGACCAAAACTTTTTCTTTGACTAGCTAAAATCAATCTGTCTCCCTAAAATACGCCATCGATGTGCTTATAAAATGTGCAGCTCCATGTTGGTGAACTTAAGTACTGAACACGCTAGAGTTTATTCTACTTTTGGGGATTTTAGAGTCTCTGTTTTTCTCAGAAGTGACCGTGTTGTCATTTGAAGAGATTTGCAGAATAATAAAATCTTTTCTGGGTGCAAAATTCTTACTTTTATCTCAGCCTTTTGTGTTGTTTTTTCCTGTTCACACAGACCCGAAGAAAAAAGTCCAAGGGGAAACAAAAGAAAGGACAGTTGGGGGAAGAAGTGAAAGAAGAATTAGAAAGTGATGTAGGAGATGGAGCAATCCATGCAGTGGATATATTTCAGTTACGTTCAGGCGATGCACAAAACAATCCTTGTCTAAATCCCTGGAATCGCACATTAGATGCTGCATACATGCCTGCTGGAAAGGATCACTTATCATCATGCTGTCCCAGCTGGAAAAGGATCAGCAGCAGTGAGTCGGAGTATTCTGATGCTGAAGGTGGAATACAGAGCAAAATGAGGTTATTGTTGTTCATGTAAATGTAAAACATAGAAGCAAATAATACTGTGGTTCATAACAATAATGCTTTCATGGCATGTTAAATAATGCTTTTTGTAGATCTGGCACCAGTTTTGCCCATGTGCAGCGTTTTACTCACTCTCTCACTCACACAATCCCAGTGCTGGATTCTTAAATGAAACTCTTAGAGAAATCATTTAATGTGATTTGTATAATTTATTAACTAAGAAAGTTGAAAGGTGGTAATTAGTAGTAGTTTGAAAGTAAACTGATGCTTTCTTTTCTTTTTTTTCCTTTTGGCCTTAGCTATTCTACTTGAAGTTCTTATAGCTAGTCAGTAACCTGAATAAATGAGGTCAAATCAATTATTTTTTCAGAACTGCTATTAATTCATCTCTTTGTTTAATTAAAGATCTTATCAAGCCAAAGTTCGTCAAGGGGCTTTAGCCTGTTTCCTTTCCACTATCAAATCAATAGAAAAAAAAGTTCTTTATGGCTACTGGTCAGCATTTGTTCCTGATACACCTGGAATAGGCAGCCCACAGTCTGTGTCCTTGATGACTATTGCATTGAAGGATCCCTCTCCAAAGGTAAGTGAAATTGCTGTCCTAAAAGCCTTGTTTTTCAAGAACTAGTCTTCAGATTTGCCTTCCTTGATCTTTAATATAATAGAGCAGTCTTGCTGGGGTCTTTGTGGCCTGTATCACTGTACCGGACAAAGAGCAGGTGCATTATTAGGATATCAAAAGATCTGTTATGTATGTAGACTCCAAAATTATGAGACCAGGTTATTGGAGTTGAACATATTGTTCTTGGAGAAAATTTTGAAGTGACCAAAGAGTTTCCAAAATGTATGAAAGGGGTTGGTCAAATTAGAAGAGATAAAAGAAAACTTTTCACACTATGTTAAGGATTTGTCTGCACAGGAAAGTTAGTGCGCAGCAAGCTACTGTGTGAATTTAAACCACAGTAGCTACTCTGCACTAATTCCACCTGTGGACACTCTCTTCTTGTGCACTAACAGTGCCCTCGGGAGGTTTAGTGTAGCACACTTCCAAAGCGTATTAAGCTAATGTGCACAAAGGCACTCTTACTGCGCACTCAGTGTGTCCACATGGGGAATTTGTGTGGAGTAGCTAGTGCTCACCGGTTATTGTGGGCGTTTTCTCTATGTAGACAAGCCCTAAGAGGTTCAAAAAGTGGGGGTGGTCCCTTCAAATTGAGAAATGGTGGCGCTTCACACACACAGGATAAATAAATACATGGATTGCTGTGCCAGGGAAGGCAATTGAAGCAGAATGTGAATTTGAGATATCTCAGTTTGTTTCTAGAGGAGGCGTCCAGTAAGGTGAGTGGTGAAAAAGCTGGAAAGTGTTAATTAAACCAACCCCCAAAAAGGATATGTGTTTTGAGCTGGATGGGCACTTTCCCATAGCATTTACAAACTGCTAGTTGATGCATGGTAAAGATCTGCAAGGTCCAGAATTGCGCATTTTAGAATGCCCTGAATTCCAGATGTGGAGGTCTCTTTGCTGACGCCTGAATGGTAAAGGGGAGAACATTTATAAGCTTTTGCTAGGAGAATCCAAGGAAACCTGCGGGACGAGGTGTTGAATCACAATACCCCAATAATGAAAAGAAATGGACACTTGATGATAATTGAGTTTCAAAGCCAGGCCTGTGAATATCTGCTGTTGACCTGCAGTCATAACATTTGTGCAGTTAATAGAGTACATACTCTGCATATTAACATGTTTTTTGGAGGCCAAGGACATTCTGTCTTAAGTGTGTTGCAAAATGCTGTCATGCTTCAGCAGAGCTGGGTTCCATGATGTTAGCATATCCTGCAGCCTGGACACACACACTAACCTTTTTTTTCCCAGCGAGGAGAAAGGTGCTGTGTAACGGGCACACACAGAATGTGAAGCAGCAGGATAAGGAAGGTTTGACATTTTCCCACAGTTTCTTTGATTGAAACAGAACTGAAAACTTGTGTCATTTCAGACTCGGGCCTGCGCTCTTCAAGTTCTCTCCGCCACCTTGGAAGGTTCTAAGCAGTTTCTTTCTGTTGCTGAAGACGCACATGACCATAAAAGAGCTTTCACTCCTTTCTCGGTAACGATTGCTTCCAGCATCAGAGAGTTGCATCGCTGTCTGCTGCTAGCCCTAGTGGCAGAATCCTCCTCACAAACCCTTACTCAAATCATCAAGGTACGTACACTTACTTTGAACGTGCTTACGCTTTGTATGTGTCTCCGATTCAGCCTCAAAGCAATTTTCTAATGACCTTCACAGCAGACCTCATGCTTTCCAGACATGCCTGAGACAGGGTGATTATGCAAAAATCCTGAGAGCTGCCTGGGTCAAAACAGCAGGTTTTTTTTCTTTCTTACAAGGCTTGGCAAATTGAGTCTGCCTGGAAATTCCCATTGTTTCTCTTGAACACAGTTTTCTTGTTTCCAGATTTCTCTTATGGCTTCTGGGCTGAGCAGATGTACAAAATAGTGCTGTAGTTGTAAAGGGTTTTGGTTTTTTAATGGCAAGTTTTATTTGAGTTTTTAATCTAAAATATTCCTTCCCTAGCTCGATTTTTATTATTTGTCATGTTTGATCACAGTAATTGTTCTAGAAGCAAAGCTTTCGGGCCAAATTTTCAAATACTGACCGACTCTCTTCAGTTATTTGCAAATTTAATCAATGTAGCTGCCTAAATGACCTAACTCCACAGTACAAAACGAGAGAGCCACATTTTCAGTTTGGCCTCTGTCACCTCTCATGCGGTTATCTCTTGTGTGTTTTAGTGCCTGGCAAATTTGGTATCGAATGCACCGTACAGCCGCTTAAAACCTGGTCTATTGACAAGAGTTTGGAACCAGATAAAGCCATACATTCGTCATAAAGGTTTGCATTGCACTGGGCTGGATTCTTTTCTTGCTGTATATGTTGATTCTTAACTCAGCACGAATTCTTAATTGCTAGTATTTTTTAATTTTATTTATTTGTTTGGTTATTTGTTTATTTAGAAACATTTCCCATGATTGGTAACTATGTAAATAACTCCACTGCTTAGTGGTGTTTACCTTTTATTTTATTTTCCTTTATTCTCTTTAACAGATGTTAATGTTCGGGTTTCTAGCCTCACGTTGTTAGGTGCTGTAGTATCTGCTCAAGCTCCTTCTCCAGAAGTACAGTTACTTCTGCAACAGCCTAGTTCTTCCGGACTAAGTAGCAGTGGTACGGCAACCCCTCATCGCTTCAGTTCCTCTGAGTGGTGGAGAAGAGCACCACCTTCACAAGGGGAACCCACGGACAATTGGGAGAGTTCATCTTCAGAGCCTTGCTGGCTCATACGTCTTTGTATCTCCACTGTTGTTCTGCCCAGAGAGGATTCCTATTCCGATAGCGATACTAGCTTCACAGCTGGTACTGTCTATGAACCATCTCCTGTTCGACTGGAATCTTTACAGGTAGGAATGGAAAACGACTAGACGAGCCAACTAAATGTATGAAACTAAGAATAAATATCAAATCTCTCCAGTACCAGCCGGTTCTTCTGCCCTTATGATTTGGTAACCTTGTTTGATGATGGGCCGTGTATGCATCTGGTAAGAATTGGGAGTGTTCTCTGTGTTCTCTCTTTCCAATGTTGCATATAAGTTAAATCTTGACTAGAAAGATCTGCTATCAGTGAAATACTAAGAGTAGATGACTTTGGCCTGCGTGAAGCATGGTATAGGAAGGTTGAGACTCATAAACTCACCTCTGTTTTTCTTTATGCAACAATGTAGAAAAGTATAATTTTGTCGCTTCCATCCCAAGGAAATTAAGCAACCTCATTCCCTTGCCAGAGTAATGGATGCTTGTCACAGCTGGCTTCGTTAACCAGGACAGCCAAACTACAGGAGATTCAAGGCTTGTCACTTTTGCAGATTTTCTTTTGCTTAGGTAGTTGTTAGCTACAGGAGAGCTCACTTAAATTAGAGAAATGAATTTACTGCAAGTTCCTGCTTGATAGTGCTTTCAACGTGTTCTGTTAAACAAGACAATAGACTCTACAGAGTCCAAATATCTTTTGTGTTCGCTAGTTTGTGTTGTACTTTCTAGCTCTCATGTTAGAGTTTAGTGTATGGTTACTGCATTGACTAAAATGTTCTCTTTTCATTTTGGTAAATTCCATTCAGTATTTTTTTTTTTCCTATTCTGCAGGTCTTGGCACTTCTTGTGAAGGGCTATTTCTCTGTGGCTCAGAGCTATTTATTAGAGCTTGGAGAGCTGGCTTGCAAATGCATGGAGGAAACAGATCCGTCCATTCAGCTCCACGGTGCCAAAGTAAGAGCTTGGAGAAATGCAGATAGCTTTTTACTATCTAGTAAAGTGTTACTCTAGATAGTGTTGCTCTGTACATATGCTCTAAAAGTATTTGTAGCTAAGCTTGATGTGACAATACCTTTATTATAATTCAAGACAATTGTATGGAAGGAGAGCTCTGAATGTGCTTCTATGTGTCTATTTCATGCAGTACACTACAAACAAGACCTATACCTTCTCCATACTGTAGCTAATTGTACAATACTGTACTCTAGGACATCAAGAAATACAAGTTTGGGCCCCAGTCTTGCATTCTTTTCACCCTCATAATTCCATTGAATGCTATGGAAGCATTCCAGAATTGGACGCTTATTTATTACTCTAACAACAGTTGATTTGGGAGTTTTCATTTTGTTCTGGATACCATAAGACTTTTCTATCCATTTTGGCACAGAAGTTTGGAGACTTTATTTAGGAGAGCTTTTCCACTAACTCTGAGCTAGCAGTCAGAGAGTGTAATATAAAATAATGTAAAGTAACAACAGATTTCATTCATTCTGTAAATGACTGTGGTTTGTGCTAAATATTTCCATAGTCAAATAATACTTGAGTTTGCTTTGATAAGGAGCCAGTTCATTTTCTTTTTCTTGGCAGCTTCTGGAGGAGCTGGGCACAGGAATAGTACAACAGCATAAACCAGATTCAACCATTGCTGTCAATGAGAAAGTACCTGTCAACTTGGTAAGTATATGGACTTTAGAGGTGGGATTCCACCTGATTAAGCCTCAAGTTGTGAAAGCTGCTGCAAAGTGATTGACCCTGAATGTCAATGTTTAACAATCTGATGTAAAGTGGAGGGAGAGTACAAAGTATCTTTAGATGCTGGTATGGTATACACTGAGGTCGGCAAACTATGATAGTGTAAAGATCTACAAATAAGCATGGATTGTAGGATTTTATTGTGATAGGCTGTTTCCTGCTATTCAAATGAACTGACAGGAACTGCTGTTGTTGATACTCATCATTTTAACACTGTGTGTGTGTGTGTGTGTGTGTTCATGTTCTATCCTAGGATAGATACAGCAACCTTTGTCAAAGCTGAATAAATCTCCTGATAAATATCAAGCTAATTTAAGAAAGTGACAGCAAGGTCTGATGGGCATCTCTTGTCTGACTACTTGAGTCAGAAATTTTATACATAAAGGGGCTCTGTCACATTTGGTAGGCCTAAAATTAGACCTACTAGCGTTGTTTAGATTCATGGACAAGTGCTTTTTATGAGACACAAGTATTCACTGTACACTTTCCCTTTGCTCCTGCTTTCTGCTGTAACTTTGGGATCAGGAAGAATATCAAGGAGCTCAGATACCACATATGATAGGGGTGCTATATAAAACCCTAGATAGAGACACACTACAGCCTCAGTGACATTTCATAGGAAAGTGGTCCAAGAGCCCACGTCAGTATTCTGCCTGCTACAAGAACTGAGTAGGTGGCTGATATGCTAGTGCGTGTGATCACGGAGAAATCCATTGCTTGGGGCTGTTTTTGACAAGCTTGCTGAAGCTGAGAAATTGGGATTCTGGCAATAATGTAGGTCTGTTAGAATATTCTTTCTGTGAACTGAAGGCTATTTTTAAAACGATTTTAGGGAATGTTAATAAATAAAACAGAAACGAAACAAGCAGCTCGAGCCAAAACATTATTTGTACAACTAACTATTTTAAGATTTCCAATAGTTGGAGTAGTCAATTTCCTGCTCATTTATACCCACTGATGTGATACGAGGTATGTTTTAAAGATGATCTTAGAAAAGACCATCCATTTCAGAGATCAGAGATGTGGGCAATATTGTCAAGTTCACCTGACATCAGCATCAATTGTTTAATGGTTTCAGTTGGTAAACATAGTTTCTCCACTACAGGTTGTAACTTTTTGGACTATGATGCTAAATGGCCCTTTACCTGGTGCCCTTCAGAATGCTCAGCATCCTACCCTTCAGACAAGTGCCTGTGATGCTCTTTCTTCTATCTTACCGGAAGCTTTTAGCAGTCTGCGGGTAAAATACGATGTCTTTTGGTTGTCTTTTTTTAAGTACTAGAGTCTTCTGGTTTTATCCCACTAACTATATTAATACTGAACCTGTGTTAAATTCACATGAAGGATGGTCACTGCTTTTTTTTTTTACATCCAATCTTCACATTCAAAAACCCTGTGTAAACCATGACAGATTAAGATTAGAAAAGGCATGCTTGGGAATATTCAAAAAGTTTGATTGTAGAGGCATTTTAGGAGATGGCTACTCAAGGAAGCAATAGACTGTTTCAAAGCCTTGAATATTAATGGCCTGGTTGAATAGCCTGGTTGTGTTGCATGGCAAACAAAGGCCTTTAGAATCTCATTCTGTGTGTGAGATGTGGAAGATATTGCTATTTTGCTGATAAAGTTCAGCGAAGCATGCAGACAGCTGAACTGAAGGCAGTGGAGTGATGTTGTTCACACACTTGGTTTTTTTTCATTTGGCTGGCTAGCAAAATGTAGCTGAAACTGTAATGTTTGCTCTCTCTCAATTGCAACTGAAGCTGATGGCATTACTCTCCTTTTACACAATGAAATATGCTTCTGTGCTTTAAAGCCTTGGCAGCATATAGCCACTGTATTGTGCAGCTCCATTCATGTCACTGTGCCCTGCTTGCCTCAGAGAACCCTGCCAGGTCTCATTTACAGAGGAACTGCTAATGCAGCAATATCCCTGGAATTCTGTTGGTCTGGCTTCTACAAGCACAGTGTGTACTTCATCTCTGTACTTTGATCCCACTTCCCTTTCCGCCTTTGGTGTCAGTCATTGCCCACTTTGACCTAGGGCTCCGATGCAGCACAGTTGACTTGGCTGCAGGCTTGTATACTCACAAACCGTACAAATGTGAACTTTAACGTGCTTTATGATCCCTCTTTAATGCTTCACACTGAAGAGTGACTCTCTCTCATGGCATGTTGGCTCCCCTACAGTTACAATCGTTCCTGTTCTATCCAGGTGGGTAGCGAAGCTATTGTCTGCCCCAATCCTTTTTGTTGGTCCTTTTCCCCCAGCACACATGCCCTAGCTGGTTGCCATTGTATCACAAAGATACAGCTTGGTGAAATCGACAATGCCCTGTTTACCAGCCTTGGGGTAATTTATGTTAAAAGTGGGGAGTACTCCTGTCTCCTGGGTGGCATCCAAATGCCAGCCAGCTCTTCCACTTATTTGCTGTATGGGAATACGGGACATTCCATCGCTTCTGCAGACTCCTGGTGTTCATTGTTTAAAACACACATCAGTACTTAGCTTTTTCTTTTTCCCCCAAAGAGGGGGCTCTGCAGTACAATATTGTCACCGCTGTTCTCTTTTAAGGAATGCTTCTCTCTGTTTCCATTGCTAATTGCAGGATGACCAGCAGATACTGTGCATCACGCTCCTGCTGGGGCTGAATCACAGTGAGAATCCACTGGTGAAAGCTGCTGCTGCCCGAGCCCTTGGAGTCTATGTCCTCTTCTCATGTCTTAGGCAGGTTAGCAGTGGGCCATTATTATCTTACTCGGAGCTCTTCACAATGCATTTGTTGAGCAGCAAGCTGTAGCACACGAGGTTTCTTTGTGGGAAGCAGGCCTCCCTCGTAGGCCAATGGTAATACAACACGCTGAGATGTTAGCTCGAAATATTTTTGGAGGTTTGCTGGTACTTCTTCCAACCCTGCCCACGCTGTTCTCTGGGCACTAGGGCCAATGGAACCCGTGCAGTTTTTGCTGTGTGAAATGTGGCAGGAGGTGGAGTGTCTGTTGATGCAGTGCAAGGTCCTCACCTTCCCTCCAGCCCCTTTGTCAGGTGAAAGGGCCAGCTAGGTATGAGGAAGCTCTAAAAGCCCTGGATCTGGCTGGGAGAGGATTGCCTTGGTGCAAGAACTGCAGAAGGCAGCTGTGGGCTGAAGACTCCTACACAAGCCCTCGCTTAGGGGGCATGGTGAGGGTGGGGCTGGAGCAGGAGGGGCATGTCAGGAATAGGGTCAGAGCACGTAGTGCTGCAGAGTTTCCAGGCAGGGTTGTGGCCCATGAGCAGCTGGGGACAGGTTGCCGTAACTTAGACAGGCCTAGAACTGTCTGTTACGGCAGGGGCTGTGGAGCAGCCCAGAATGGGGAGGGTTCAAAGTTAGTTCAGAGCGAGGATAGCCCTTGTCAGGACTGCGAGTTCTGTGCTGAGTTCTGTCTCAGGAGGTGCAGCACAACATCTTAGCCCGAGTCTGTCCCGGTGTACTGTAAAGCTCCCTTCAGCCCAGCATGCAGCGGGGCCCGGGGGAAGTGTGTGCGTATGGCTGGTGGATTTGCAACTGTGCAGGTGGACCAAACTGCCCTTTGGAGCCATGTTAACCCACCTGGTTGCAAGAGAGGATTCCGTTGTGAAGTCTTACATGGGTGACTATTTTGACAAACTTGAATCGTAGCTGAAGTTGAAATTTTAGTCTAAAATATTGTGAAAGAAAAGCTTTAATCATAGACAAGGAAATGGAAATGAAATATAACATGCCACGAAAGAGAACATTAGAGAGACAGCTCAACAGGGAGTTTGGAGAAGCAATTACTTATTCGACAATGGCATTTGATGAGTATGAGATTGTCAGTCCAGGTAATTATGTTTAAATCAAAGTAACTTAAAGTACCAATGAAATTACAATATGCAGTGAAATCATGTAGAAGCAGTCACCCAAGAGAGGAGCAAATTTGGACACTTTAGAGTTAGATTGTTAACTAGAGATCAAACGAAGCTGTACTGGGAACATTAGAGATACTTTAAAGTTGTTACTTAGCACAGAAGGTTGCTTTAATAGAGTTGGTGTTTGTGCAGATTTCACTGTGACGATAAAGACAGTGAAGCATACAGAGCTAAGGAAATCCATCCACTTTTAAAGAAAGAACTTCCATGCATTTTAAAAAAACGACAAAACTTTAAATTTTCTAGGATGTGATGTTTGTTGCCGACACAGCAAATGCTATCCTGAATTCCCTCCAGGACAAGTCTCCAAACGTCCGTGCCAAAGCAGCCTGGTCCTTGGGCAACCTTACAGACACACTGATTGTCAACATGTAGGTAGCAACATTTTGGCTAATAGAACTTTATAAATGGCTTGAGATCTTTATTATTAGTCCCCCCTTTAATATATGAATTGCCATACCTGGGCAGACCAAATGCAGGGGTGGCCAACCTGTGGCTCCGGAGCCACATGTCCCTTTTCAGAAGTTAATCTGCGGCTCCTTGTATAGGCACCGACTCCGGGGCTGGAGCTACAGGCGCCAACTTTCCAATGTGCAGGGGGGTTCTCCCTGCTCAGCCCCTGGCTCTGCCCCCACTCCACCCCATCCTTTGAGCCTGCCATGTCCTTGTTCCCCCCCCCAGCCTCCTGCATGCCAGGAAACAGCTGATTGGGAGGTGTGGGGAGGGAGGGGGAGGCGCTGATCAGTGGGGCTGCCAGTAGGTGGGAGGTGCTGGGAGGGGGAGGAGCTGATGTGGGGGCTGCTGACGTATTACTGTGGCTCTTTGGCAATGTACACTGGTAAATTCTGGCTCCTTCTCAGGCTCAGGTTGGCCACCAGTGTCCAAATAGATCAATATCCTCTATTTGACAGTGTTCATTACCATAAATGTCAGAAAAAGGTGCAAGAACCCTTGTAGAGGACAGTTATAGATTAATGTGCCTGTACCAGAAGCTTCTTCCTAGCCACTCTTATTTAGAGTTTGCCTTATGCCTCAAAGCGTGAGGATTTGTATTCCTACCTTCTGTAGCTTGTGGATGTTTTCATTATCCAGATCTAATCAATTTTTGAATTCCATTAAACTCTTGCATCCGATAAAGTGAGCTGTAGCTTACGAAAGCTTATGCTTAAATAAATTTGGTAGTCTCTAAGGTGCCACAAGTACTCCTTTTCTTTTTATTAAACTCTTAGTTTCATATTTTAGAGCAATTAGTTCCACAGGTTATGTACTGCATAAGAAAGAGATTTCCTTTTATCCTTTTTGTATCTATTACATTTTGATTTCATTGAATATTCCTTTATTCTTGTGTTACATAAAAGGGTAAATAGGATTGTGAATGTATTTATTAATCAAACCAAGTCTTAGTACAGAACGGTGGACCAGCCTACTATTAACTTTTTGTCATATTGAAAATTTACCCTTGATTCCTACGCCATTTTCTGTCTCTCAGATAGCAGTTTATTAACGTTTGCATTTCATTAGTCTTATTGCACTACCAGCAGGCTTTCCTGTAAAATGTAAATCATCATTGCATTAGGTGTAATATCATATGCTTTTACTATGCTCAGTATGTTTGTCTTACATCTCAGCATTTTAGTTAAAATCAAGAGTATTGTCAACTTAGTCAATTATGTATCCTACATAGGGGGACTGTGTCTTATCTTCACAGGAGGCTTGACTCTGATCTGGTCTTTTTCATTTCTAACTGCTCTGATCCTGGATGGTGTGTGCTTTATTTTGTTAGGGAAATGATGGGGCAGAGCTTCCAAGAGGAATTCTCAGATCTCCTACTATTGAAAATGTTACGGTCAGCAACTGAAGCATCCAAGGACAAAGACAAGGTACGCTGGAGTGGGGCAGGGAAAGGAATAAATCCAAGCATAAAGCCAAGAGCAAAATTAAAATCACTCATTACTTGCTTTTGACTTTTTATTACAACATGTTTCATTTGAATAATCCATAAGAATGGCGTAACCGGGGAAGGTAACAGCAGTACTTGCATACAAACAAATCCTGTGTGCCGTACTGCAAAATATGTCAAGACTCCGCCAACTGGAATTACCATAACCCACATCTACCATTAGATTAGTGTAGAATAAAATAATGCTATCTCATCTGGAGATATGGACTGCTGGCACCTAGGTGTTTGCACTGAGTGAAGTGCAAAGTGTCGCTTTTTCTTGTCCGTTGGACACAGCCTAAGTTGGTTGAAGTTCCGGGCATTTTGTAAAGCCTGTCTTATTTTCCCAGGAACTTTTTGAAGAGGCAGTTTGAGGGGTTGTTTTTCTGACAGGGTATGGGAAGGTTTTTAAAAAAAACAAAACCCCCCCCCCTGAAATTACTTTATTTCAGTACCATATGCACTTAATTATTTCTGTATATGCACCAAGAGGCCGTGCCAGATGCATGTGTATAAATTGGAAAAAAAAAAAAAAATTTTGCTTTGTGTTTTAGGTAAAGAGCAATGCAGTTCGGGCCCTAGGAAATCTGCTTCATTTCCTTCAACCATATCACATAGTAAAACCCAGATTCAGTGAAACCATTAAGGAATCTATTCAGGCCCTTATTTCTACTGTCCAGAGTGAGGCCACCATGAAAGTACGGTGGAATGCATGTTATGCGCTGGGAAACGTATTTAAAAACCCTGCCTTGCCACTTGGTAAGTAAAATCTTCCTTTTAAAATTTTTTTCACTGACCTCTTTGGGGAATGCACAACAAGCTGTGCAAAAAAAAAAAAAAATCTTAAGGTTGTGTTTTTACTAAGAATTGATCTGGCATATGCATGTGTTTGGAATTAAAAAAAGAAAGAAAGAAACCCTCAAAGGGCTGAATGTTTCTCTCACATCCAAGGGCAGAATCTGGCCCAGAATGTACATTTGAAATTAAATAGACCTCATTCCTGCAAACACTTACGTACATGCTTAACTTGACTACATTGATTTCAATGCGGCTACTCATGGTAGTAAAGTGTGTGCATGTTTGAAGAATCAGGGCAATAGCAGGTGCTAGATTTGAGGGTTAGTGACTCAGGATAATGTAAAAATATTGGACTGACTAATAAATTTCATCCTTCAGTGAAACCAAAACAAAATAAGTTAAGGCCTCTGCCTTGTAATAAATGGCATCTACTCAATCACTGAGCTTCCAAAAGTTATCATTCAGATTATCTGGAAGAATTGTTATATAAGCTACACAGGTGGAGTCTAAATGTAGCGTCACTTGAGTATATTTTTTTCAGATATAGAGGAAAAGGCTAGAATATTATTTTTTATTTCAATAAATCAATTGATAATTTTCTGTTTATGGCAAAAATCCTGAGTCTTCAAATGAAGACAAGGTTGATCAGTGTAATAAATCTCTATGAACAGCTGCTTTTGTAACATTGATTTTGCATGTTTTATTGACTGCAAACCTGTGCGCTTCCTAGGAGAAGCTCCTTGGACTGCACAAGCCTATAATGCTCTTACATCAGTGGTGAAATCATGCAAGAATTTCAAAGTCCGAATCAAATCTGCCATGGCCCTCTCCATCCCTACCCAAAGGGAGCGCTACGGAACCACTGAACAGGTTTCCCAGATCTGGAGTGCCTTGGTTATTGCTTTGCAGAAGAGTGAAGACACTGAGGACTTTCTGGAGTTCAAATACAGTGCCAGCCTGAGAACGCAGATCTGCCAGGCTCTGATTCATTTGTTAAGCTTGGCAAACAGTACAGACCTGCCATTCATTAGGAAAACTATAGCAGAAAATGGGGATGTGATCAGATCCTATGTCTTGCAATATATGAAATCAGGGGTTGAAGAAGATGAAGCAGGAATACACACAAACTCCCACGGAAGAGACAGATTGTTGAAAAGAGCTATTGAGCATATTTGTGGTATTGAGGAACTGTCAGAAGGCAAAGCTAAAGTAGTAGTAGCTGCTTATCTAGAAGATATCTTGACAAACCACATCAACTCCACTGAATTGACGGAGGCTTAGGAAGAGAAATCCATTGCTTTAATGACCAGTAAATTGTGCCTTCTGATTATATCCAGAGGGAAGTACACCGCTTCCATGTATGCAAGATATCCAGGAGAGAGATTTCCTATTGGCAACATTAAAACATTTATTTCAAACTTATTTGAATCAGGTGAAACTCTTGAGAAAAGTTCTACAATGCTGAGAAAAAAACATTTAATCTCATTTACTTTCCGACTATTTAGTTCGCTGTAAATTGTCTCCATTTGGTTTGGCTGGTAACTGATCTGATACAGAGTTATCACTCTGATAACAAATGTCTTTTTATTCTTTGTATATTTTATAAGAACAGAGCCTTTTATGAGTTTGTTTCCAAAGCCTTTTATCACAGTTGGCTGCTATCTTCAAAAGCTTGCCCACAGAGGACACGGGCAGAATTGGTATTTTCTGCCTTGACTTTTCTGGAAATCAGATTGATCCTAAATATGGAGAGTTGGTATACTCTTCTTAGCATGCCATTTTGTCACATTTATTGCAGTTGTACAATAAACTCAAATATCAGTTGGAATGTTTGAAGAACAGCTTGATGCAAATCAATTCACACACACTACTCTAGCCCCCCTCCTGCACAGGTGGACTGCTTCACCAGTGCAGGGCCATTGACTTCACCGCTCTCCAAAAATAAACTCCTGCCCGAGTCTTGGACTTTTAGTCCCAAGTTTGATAGTGCAGTATAGCAGCCATGATGCTATCCGACCAGCCCAAGAGCTGCAGCTGGTTTCTTGGGGGTAACCATGTTCATAGAGTATGGGCTGAGATTTTGGCATAGAGGATTTGGGAGCCTAACTCCCTTAGGCTGTATTGAAAATCCCAGGCATGGTTTCTGTTCATTTGATCTCTGCATAGATATAGTGCTTAAGCACTATGTGGTTTTGTCTTTCAGATTTTGTTCCCATTCTGCGATTTAGCTGGACACGTCACCTCTTGAGTATAAACTATTATTTTGGTTACTTTTATTATGGAGTATGTTTACAGGTACTGGGCTCCCACCTTGCAATTGATAGCTTGCAGCAGAACTGCTGCCTGGCTTGACTTCCCCATTGAGCGATCTGTGTTTTAGATAGGCACAGCTGTGGGTGATGCTTCCGAGGAGGGAAGGGGTACCCAGGGTTGTGAGGCACCTGGCCCGCTCCTGCCCGTCGCATGAGGAAGTCGTGTCCGTGCCTGCTGTGGATCAGCTCCCTGAAACCATGAGCTTCTGGCAACACAAGCACTGCCTCACAGACCTCGCTCCCTGTACAGGTTAACCGTAGCGTACATCAACCCATGTTCCACTGAGCACTCAGGAACTCTTAGATTCACGGTTCCCAAAGGAATAATACACACCAGCTGGTAAGATTCAACTCAGCATCATCACGTTACTTAACACACCACACATGCAGAGATAGTGAAAACAAGAATACGCTTATTTTCAAAGACCAGATATTCAAGTGATAGACTATTGGAAACAAATGGCTTCATATAAAACAAATTCATAACACGATTTCTGGAGCCTAAACTTAACTAACAAGGCATTCCTATGTCTCTATAAGATTGCTTAACTCATGTCCCTGTCCCCAGTGTTTTCAGCCAGTTTTGCTGAGATCCCTTCTCATAAGATCAGGCCTGCTGGTGGCTTGTCCTCACAGATTGAAGGAATACAAGGATGTGTCTCGGCACCTGAAAATAGGGTGTGTCCCCTCTTCCCCCCCTTGTTTACCTCTTCCTGTTAATTTCCTTCTGAAGTCTGCACCAGCTCTTCATTAGCATTTGACCATAGATTCCTGTTGTATAATATGCAATACACAATGGTCCACCATACAGATAAGTGTCTTCCAGTTCCTGGCTGGAGAAGTTTGTTCGACACAAGATACTTTTGATTGACCTGCTTTTTAACTACAGACTAGAGAACATAGTTTTTAGTTTATATATACACAACTCCTCATATTTTATGTACATTCATCTTCACAATGAATTCAAACTGGAACAGGTGCAGAGAAAGGCTATTAGGATGATCTGAGGCATGGAAAATCTACCTTATGAGAGGATACTCAAAGAGCTTGGCTTGTTTAGCCTAATCAAAAGAAGTCTAAAGGGAGATATTGCTCTCTATAAATACATCAGAGGGGTAAATAGCAGGGAGGGAGAGGAATTATTTAAGTTAAATGCCAATGTGGACACAAGAACAAATAGATATAAACTGGCCACCAACAAGTTTAGGCTTGAAATTAGATGAAATTAAGCATCGGAGGAGTGAAGTTCTGGAATAGCCTTCCGAGGGGAGCAGTGAGGGAAAAAACTCAAGATTGAGCTTGATAAGTTTATGGAGGGGATGGTCTGATGAGACTGCCTATAACAATATGTAGCCAATCTTCAACTGCTAGCAGCAAATATTTCCCATGGCCAGTGATGGGACTCTGAGCTCCTGTATTACACAGGCCATAAAACTTCCCCAAAATAATTCCTCCCTTTCCCACCTCAGAGTACCAAATACCTAACTTCACAGGTCCCAAACAGCTTGGGGGCTACACATTTATCTATGCCTATGTTATGGTACCTTGGGGTAAGCAGGCATGTTAGATATTTCAAGAGCTAAGACCCCTATCCTACCATGAGCTCCAGGTGGCCACAGGAGTCTATGTAGTGGTCGTTGCAGGACTGGGCCTAAATTAACAAAAAGAACAGAGATGCCCTGTCTTAATTTTGTTACAGAAGCTTATTCAGATACAGCTTTTGTACATTTATTTATACGCTCCATCCTTGTTACAGCCTTGAAAACATTTTTCCCTCCTGGAATCTACATCTGCAGTTTTCAAAGCTGCCTAAAGCAATTTGAATGCCCAGTTCCTATTCAAATTAATGGAACTGGATCTCCAGATTCCCTAGGTAGATTTGAAAAACTCATTTTATTACCACCCATCGCTGAACTGTCTCCCTCTGACTCTGCCACAGCAGAAACAAACACAGCAGTGGCTGGTTTACATCCGAGGCTGGCTAAAAAGCATTGATACACTCAGCAACTGTCTGGGGAAGAGTACGTTAAACTGCACTGCTGCAGACCAAAAATTATTGCTGTCAAGCATAACCATCAGCCTTGTTTTCAAGAGTTGCAGCCAGGATCTTTTATGGAAATCACAATCCGATGCTGTACTTCCACCCACCTTAAAGCTCTTACACTGCCCGAGAAGTGTAAAGGGCTTTAGTGTTAATGCAATGGAGCTCATTTGTCAGCCTACTTTCTAGTTTATCCCTGCTCTCTAGGCTGAGAAGGGAGACGCATGAAACTTTATTAATTCTTGCTTTTTCCATAGCTTTCCTTTGAGCGGCAAGCCTCGGAAACTATCCTGCAGTCTCTCGTATCACTTCTAGAAACAAACCTCTTCTCTCTCTTTTCATTTGTTTATAAACTGTGATTAGACAGAAGGGACAGTACTGAGGTACACCCAGGATTTGTGAAGGTTTCAAAGCTGAAAATGCAATGCATCTAATGCGTGGGTTGAAATGTACAGAGTGCCCTGCTCATGGGCAGAAGATGGAGACACAGAACATAACTTGAGATTAGTTCCTCTTTTTTTATTTTTTTTACACCGAGTGTTTAATCAAAGATCGTATTTCAAAGGAGCCATTGGCTTAAACCCCCCCCCCCCAAACAGCTGCACAAACATTTCAACTATTTAATTAGTGATAGGGTTACATGCGGACCCACAGAGGAGCTCAACACCCTGTTTCTGTACAGATAACTTGAGGTGCACATCCCAAGTACTTGCCTGTGGCCAAAGCCACTCAGTCCCCAGTCGAGGTTTCTCATTGTTGGAGGGCTGAGTGTGTGGTAGGGCCTGTACAGAACATAGAATAAGATGTGCTCCCCACTCCAAGGATCTCTCCTTTGACTTGTTCTCCCTACTCCCCCATATTTTAGCAGTGATGCAGGCGGAAAAATAGGCGGAGCCATGGGTTGTTCTGATGGTTCAACAGTGACCAGTGCTTAAATACCCAGTGATAGGCAGAAGAGCCAAAATTGCATGCCAAGTT